>NC_079230.1:15396000-15436000 GCF_029633865.1 Lampris incognitus
AGCTGCACAGATTACAGCTAGGATGGGTTAATTTGCAGTAATCGAATTTTCCCAAGGAGATTAATAAAGGAAAAATAAAGGAAACTTAATTTGATTTAGAAATTACAGCATTATACAACTGGAAGACATTGCATTTTCACGCCTAAATGTATCCCTTTATCTGTGTTTTTCCTTTCATTTCATTTCCATTTTACTTTGCCGTATATTAATTTGCATTTGTACGGATGCTCTGTTCAGGTCACAATTCCCCGACCACACCAGATCCGATGTGACTGTGTTGAGTGTGTGTCCAGCTCCGAGGTAAGAGGTCCAGGTCGATTCTGTTGCTGTCTCATACGTTTCCATCTCTACCTCCGCTGATAAGACTGTCAAGAGTATCTTATCTGTACAATTACAGTCTCTTTACAACCAGTTTACTGCTATTGATCTTACCCAAGTGTTTTTGAAACACTCCAGTTTCCCCCACCACACTACAACGCAAGACCAGCGTTTACAAATCTGTCCATTTTGCAGAGCGTTTTGCAAAAGGTAGGTTAGGGTTGGTTGAAAATGCCTGCCTAGTATGAAAGAAAGGCCAAAATGGAAAAAAAGAAATAGATGCATTTTCAAATTTATCCATGTTAGTTTGGCCGTGGCGTTAACTTTAGCCGATATCCAACCATCTTTTGAAGGCCCCATTCCAGCCTAAAGATGTTCTTCATAGGTCATATAGAGAAAGTGGCAGGTGAATTGTAAGGTTTCACAAGCCTCTCTGGCCATTGACCAAGCAGGTGGATATTGGGGCGTCCGGGTAGCGTAGTTGTCTATTACATTACCTACCAACACGGGGATCACTGGTTCGAATTCCTGTGTTACCTGCGGCTTAGTTGGGCGTCCCTACAGACACAATTTGCCCGTGTCTGTGGGTGGGAATCCGGATGTGGGTATGTGTCCTGGTCGCTGCACTAGCACCTCCTCCAGTCAGTCGGGGTACTGGTTCGGGGGGGAGGGGGAACTGGGGGGAATAGCATGACCCTCCCATGTGCTATGTCCCCCTGGTGAAACTCCTCATTGTCAGGTGAAAAGAAGCAGATGGCGACTCCACATGTATCGGAGGAGGCATGTGGTAGTCTGCAGCCCTCCCCGGATCAGCAGAGGGGGTGAAGCAGCGACTGGGACGACTCCAAAAACAGGGTAGTTGGCCAAGTACAAGTGAGGAGAAAAAGGGGGAAAAAAGTGGATCTCCGGCATCTTCGTGTGTTATGATATAGTATCATATTTGTCTTTTCTTATCCTGGGCAGTGGTACATTCAGTTGTAGCCTCTACTTTCTAATGCTCTCATATGTCATGTCTCTCATCCTCTCATAGGTGGACAGTCTGCGACACTCTCGGTCTCGACTTAACATCTATAAGGCTCTGGCCTCTCCCTCACTCATCGCCCTGTCCAGTGAAGACCCCATCCTCACTGCATTCAGACTGGGCTGGGAGCTCAAAGAACTCAGCAAGGTATACTCAGACCGAATATCAAAGGTCACAGTGTTACTTTGATATCTATAATGTGTGCTCAGCACACCTCCCATGGATACATATAGGATTGAAATAAGAGAAGACGTAAAGATTACCTTTGGGAAGAGTCAAGAAGTGATCATTTACACGGAATGAAAGAATTCCCAAAGACATATTACCCTTTATAATTCACATTTTCAAGTGGAAAATCAAGTGGGAAGTCAGTTTCAAGTGGACTTGCACAATGAAAACTATTCCTGCAGTAGAAGCTGTATTGTGTGAATTCTGGGCTTGACAAAGCCTGCACAAAGGCCGCTCAAGATGTTATAAATTCTTAATTCCAGGTAGAAAATGAGTTTCGTCAGGAGTACGAGGAGCTGTCTCAGCAGTGTAAGCTGTTTGCCAAGGACCTTTTGGACCAAGCAAGGAGCTCCAGAGAGCTGGAGACCATCCTGAACCACAGAGACAGCGACCAAAGTGAAGAGCTGGACCCCAGACAGTGCCATGACTTGGCCAAGCTTAAACTGGCTATCAAATACCACCAGAAAGAGGTAGGGAATCAAAGAGAACTCAGTGATAACACATTTGAGTCTCCTGTGTGTGAGCTTTCATCTGACTTGATCAGAATTGGTTAACCAATTGATTAGCCAAGAGGTTTTACACATGCAATGTGTGATTAAAACAGGCAGGAACAGCATACCGTGACAGCGGTCCATGGCAGCATCTTTGTTTGTAATTTAATATACCATATTTAATGTTTGCAGCGGCAACACACCACATTTTTGAATAAGTCATACCGGCGTCCGGGTAGCGTGGTGGTCTGTTCGGTTGCCTACCAACATGGGGATCGGCGGTTTGAATTCCTGTGTTAGCTCCAGCTTGGTCGGGTGTCCCTACAGATACAATTGGCCGTGTCTGCGGGTGGGAAGCCGGATGTGGGTATGTGTCCTGGTCACTGCACTAGTGCCTCCTCTGGTCAGTCAAGGTGCCTGTTTGGGGGGGAGGAGGAACTGGGGGGAATATCGTGATCCTCCCATCGCTACGCCCCCCTGGTGAAACTCCTCACTGTCAGGTGAAAAGAAGCGACTGGCGACTCCACATGTATTGGAGGAGGCATGTGGTAGTCTGCAGCCCTCCCTGGATCGGCAGAGGGGGTGGAGCAGCGACCAGGACGGCTCAGAAGAGTGAGGTAATTGGCCAGATAGGGAAAGGGATAGGGAAAAAGAGGAAAAAATCCCCCCCCCTCAAAAAAAAAGTCATACCAGCTTTCATATGATGATAATTAGTACCCCTGCAATGTCGGACTACGCAATAAAAACAATGCATGATTGTGTCTGCGAATGTCAAGGAATTGGCTCTTTGAAACCAAGTTTCAATCACATCACAGTAGAATGGATGTCAGATCACAGGAGTAGAGATATTCGCTTGTACTTCACATCTTTTTATGTGAGCCTTGGGATTCAAGCTTGCCAGTATGTGGTCATTTATATAGACAGACACAGTAGTGTTTCATGGCAAGGCTTTGGCTGCAACATGTATTTTGTTAATGTCAATGCTAGATGTCAGTATCTATCAAGGTAGTTATTATATTTAGCACAAATACATAGTAAGCAACTTTTGCACTTTTGCAGTGAATAGCATTACTGGCTGTTGAAAGTACCAGGGGTCAAAGTTCCCCAAAGGTTTTTCACACCAATACCCCCCCCCCTGTTTAAGTAATAACAAGTGATGCATGCATGCACACACCCCATTCACACGCAAATGCACGCATGCACACACACACACACACACACACACACTGCACAAAATGTCTGTCTTTGAGGGATCGGAAGACTTACTTGCTTTCCTCAGGGGAGTTGTGAGAGGAGAGAAAGATGGAGAGACGGAGATAGAGGTAGAGAGAGACATAGAGACTTTGAACAATACTTTAATAAAAATCACAAAAAAATGATAACACAAAGACCAACATGGTCAGTAACACAAGATTCACAGAATCTAAATCATCTCAGGACACTCCCCAAGATCAGCTCATTATCCACAATACAGCAGAGTACATCTTTACAGCACCACACATTGCGAAAACTTTCCTGATGGATCGTCCCATCATTTTGAAGTAGCAAAAATCTACTTTTAAACGAGCTCTTAACGTTCTTACAGACACAAAAACAGCATCATCATTCCCAGCTTCCTCCATTCTGTCTCTTCTGCTCAGGTACACGGCCATCTTTGCACTCCCCAGAACGAAATTAAGAAGCTGGCATTTGGCCTTGTTTTTCCGGGAGTACCTGTAGCTCAGAATGAACATGGGTTTGGAAAAGACTTCCCCAAACAACCCAAAAACATTTTCCAGTAATGTAAACAGTGGCAGCAGTCGACAACATTCCATGAAGCAATGAAAGAGAGTTTCACGATTAGGGCAAAATGGACAATCATGGCTAACATCAGAATTAATAACAGAGACAAAAGCATTAACAGCCACGATACCATGTAAGACCCTCCACTGCAGGTCTGCAGCTCTTTTGACCAATGGTGGTTTGTACAGCGCTCTCCACTCCGGACCAACACTGTCCCTCAGACCTAAGTGAGCCCTCCATGGGGTGTCAGGTTTACCATTTAATGTGTCTCTGTGCAGAACTTTAACATACATTTTGTACACTGACCTCCAATTTGGATCCTGAAAAGAAAGAAACAGAGGGATTCTCACTTTTTAGAAGAGGTCCTGTACAGTCCTTAAAATCTGGGGAAATGTTCATTGAAGGGAAAACATCCTTCTCATCGGGTCTAACAGAGCCATTACAATACTGGATCAACAGTGTCCACTTACCACATGTGAGAGCTTCCCTCCATTTATTAAGCAGCAGTGAGGACACGAGTAGATCTCAGTCCCAAGCGGGAGGCAGGAGGAGTTGCATTGTCTATGTCTGGGCCTGCAAGCTGAACTACATGTCCCAGAGTCACCACGTTCAACACACAGAACCGCCTCAACAGAGTTGGCCCCACTTGACAGGCTGCACTGAAACGGAAGCCATGTATGATTGGTTCCTGGAACAGCCAAAACAAAGAGCCGTGTTGTCTCAGTCTCTCTTTGTTTAACAAATTCCACACCTTGAACAGCCCACAGTAGAAGTCAGGTAGGTACTTGATGTTAAGCTGTTTCAAGTCCATCAAAACCAAAGATCTGTCCAGTCCCAGGCCACCTAGCTGACTCAGAATGGTGCAAGCCAGCGACCTCCACACTAACTCAGCAGGACCATACAGAAAACTTTGCAGGAACTGGAAATGGAAGGTAGCCCCCCCTGCTGCTCAGGTGGATCAGGCCCTGCTCTCCTTCAACCCTCAGCAGGTACAGCATACACTGAGGCACCCAGTGCAGTTTGTCCCAGAAGAAGTTGACAAGAAGAGCCTGGATCTTGGACAGCAAGTCTGGTGGGGAGTCAACAACTGACAGGCGATGCCATAACATTGATGATATCAAGTTGTTGACGATCAGGACTCAACCTCTGTAGGACATCTCAGTTTAAATCCACTTTCACTTTGCCAACCAACCTTTGACCTTTTCAAGAACATTTTCCCAGTTTTTAAGAACAACAGACTGATCACCCAGAAACACTCCTAGATATTTCAGCCTCCCCACCTTCCAAGTTAACCCCCCAGGCAAATGGAGCTCTTTCTCCAGTACACCCCCGACACTGACAGCTTCAATTTTGGTCCAGTTAACTTTGGCTGAAGATATTAAGCCAAACTGGACGATGACCCTCTCCAAGATGTCAATATTCTGCTGACTGCTCACCAGAATTACTAGATCATCCACATAGGCTGACAGTTTTAAGGGTGCACTGCAACCTGGGATAGTTATACCCCGAAGGTCAGATCTGAGTTTGTGTAACAACGGCTCAAATTCTAGGGAATATAACATGCCCGAGAGGGCACAGCCTTGTTTAATCCCCCTTTGCATTTGAAAAGGAGCACTCAAACCACCATTAATTTTCAGCACACTCTAAATGTCACAATACAGAACCTTAAGTTTGCTAATAAAGCCGGAGAGAGTGAGAGAAAGAGAGGGTGAGAGAGAGAGCAAGTAAGCGAGTGAAAGGATAGGACAGCAGGCTGGCGAGACAGATTTATTGGGACAGATAGAGTGTTAAATAGAAGGAGAGTGAGAAAGCAAGCAAACTGAATGAGAGAGATGAAGGAGAGAGATGGTTGATGGGAGAGGGAGAAAGAGAGAGAGAGAGAATCAGAGAGAAGGAAGAAAAACACTTTTCTCTTTCTTTCTCTGTCTCTTCTTCTCTCTGTGTGTCTTTCCGATGCCACTTTGCTCCCTGCTGCTACGACTCTGTGATGGAGAGATCGTGACAGAGGACACACAGATGAACACAAGCAGGGTTGAGGTGGTAAGGGATAAGAGGAGGGATGACAGCAACCGGGGTTGGTGGATTGGATGGATGTACGGTAAAGAAAAGAGAGACAGAGACAGTGAGACAGATGGATGTACGGTAAAGAAAAAAGAGTGAGAGAGAGCGAGAGCAGTGAAGAGAAGTGGCTAATCGTCCCTCTCACGGTGGTGGTGCTCCAAGTGAGGGCTGAGGAGGAAGGAGGGAGGAAAATGGGGAGAGAGATGGAGGGGTAGATCATCAGAGGAGCAAACTGTTCCCCTCACAATCACAGGTCCTTGAAGCTGACAAGCAAAGGTAGGGGGCAGAAAAACACAAATTCCTCTGCCTCGCCCATTTCATTTGCTCACTCACTCATTCATTCACTCACTCACTCATTCACTCACTCACCATCCCTCTATCTAGCCATCAGTCTATCTACATGTTAGCAGTGTTCATGAGTCCGTTCTTAAGAAGAGTGCAAATCATGAATATGAAATGTGTTTTTTGTGCGAGTTCACACGGTGGCATTTTGCATACTATACACCAATAATACACCAATTTGTTTTAATAATATACTGCGTGTTAAAATGTAGTTAATGGTTTACTTCCATGCTAAGTATTTTGGCTAGCTTACTCCCACCTTCATGAAATCAATACATTTCAACAGTGCAACTAGCGACTTCTTACAATCAAACTCAGTGCTGCATAAAACTCACCTACCCTCTCTTGCCCCACAAATATATGAGCGTTGCGTCAGTCATGCGTGTCTGTCTGGTCTGCTATTCTCAATAATGTAGCACAAAATCTGCGCACTACACCATGTAAACATACTGCATGCTCATTTTACGTCACAGTTAGCAGGGGTAATATGGTACAGTGAATCCACGCCAGCATCAGCGATGCTGTTCAGCTGACCGTTAAATATCAAATCAAGTCAAGCCGAGTTTATTTGTGTAGCCCAGGGTCACAAATTCGTCCCACAACTACAGTCAGTGCAGTGTGTGACACCCGCAACACTTAGACCCTCTGCAAATCTCCCCAATGGAGATCCGTGAAGCGTACGTCGAGCAGCTTCCCCAACTGACATCAAGAGCCAGTAAGACCCCCCATGCCACAAGACAGCACATCACAGTATTACAGAAAACACCAGATTGTTTTTGTTTTGATTTTGGATTTTGAGATACTTTATTGATCCCTGTTGGGAAATTACACTGTGCATTTAACCCATCCTCGCTTTGTAGCTAGGAGCTCCATCTCGCAGCACCCGGGGACCAACTCCAGTTCGTCTTGCCATGCCTCGGTCAGGGGCACAGACAGGAGTGTAAACCCCAACATGCATGTCTTTCTGACACACAGATGTCACAGTATCACACGATTAGTCAAGATATTCCACAGTAACCAGACTAAAGCACACTGCGCCCAACCAGGTGGCCATCGACTACACAGGGAGGCACAGTTGTCTGTTGAAGTTGAAGTTTTGGGCTGCAAACATACACAAAGAGAAGTAGACATGTGTTTTATACGCTGCAGCTCATCCTTGGTTACGCTCCTGGATGGGTTAACAGAGTGACTGTCAACGCAAATAAGAAGTACTCCCCCTTTTCTTTTTTTTTTTACTTGAGAGAGAGACAGTAAGGAAATAAGAATGTGAGCGAGGGATGGTGGGATGTAATGGAGGGAAGAAGAGACAAAGGAAAGCTAACAATGAAAAGTAAGAGAGACCAAGAAAGACAAGAATGAGCAAAAAAAAAGATGGATGCAGAAAGAAAGGGATGAGAGAGAGAAACACGTTGCTCCCTTTTTTTTTTCTTCTCTTGAGACAAAGGTAGAAAGAGAGCGAATGGCAATGGAAAGGGGGGATGTGTAGGGAGCTAGATAAGAAAAGCGAGGAAGAGAGAGATGTTAAAAAAAAGACATAGCTAGCAACAGTAAAATGCTTTGTGAAATGTTTGTAAATTTTTTAGGGAGAGAGAGCGAGAGATGACTAAGGGGAAAAAGGAGTTCAATGGAGGGTCAGAAAAGAGAAAGGTGTATACAGTACTAGGGGGGAAAAGAAGAGAAGATAAAGAGAGAAAAAGGAGACAGAGAAAGGAGAGGGATAGAGATGGAGAGAGTTGAATGGTTGACAAGAGAGAGAGAGAGGGAGCAATCTCTGTTAATATTCACAGCATCACCTTTAGCTACTCCACTTCCTGTTATGGCAGGCTCCTCCTGTTGTGCTAAAAAAAGGCTCATTTGGAAATGAGGAGATCGGGAGGGAGAGTGGGTGAGAGAGCAGAACAAGGCGAGAGAGAGAGAGACATGAGAGGGGATGAGAGGCGGAGGCCTTGATGAGAAAATGGACAGAGAGAGAGAGAGAGAGGGGTGAAGACATCTGGCAGGAAGGTGCATCCATCCCTGGGTGCTATGGTGACGACAGATGTTGACAAACAAACAGACATCACATTACCATCCTCAGACACCATAGTGTGCACGGGACCTTGATTTTGTGTGTGTGTGTGTGTGTGTGTGCTCCTAATTTACTGTGAATCTATGTGCATCTAGTTTAAATTTGCACTTTGTGTGTCAGTCTCGAGGGAAGGTTAACACACCCTGTCAGGACACTTATGTAAGCCTACCACATACCCCCCCCACACCACCACCACCACCACCACACACACTCCTCCACTCTGCTCGCTTCCTCCCTCTCTCGATACCTCCCTCTCTCACTCCGTCTCGCTCTCTTCCACTTCACTCACCTCTGTCTGTCAAATCCTTTACCTTTTACACCCCCTCCTCTGTCTCCATCCATCTCCTTCTGTCTTTCTTCTCTTCCTCTTTCCTGTCAGCCTCTCCATTTTAATCCCTCGCTCTCTCTGTCAGATTCTCTCATTCTCAACACTACTCTCTCTCCCCCGCTCTACCTTTCATGTCTCCGAAGACAATGTCCCCCCCCCCCCCGCTCTCTCTCTCTTTCGCACATTTCCGTCTCTTCATTTTTAAATCTGTCTGACCTCTTTTTTGTCTCCACCTTGCCCTGTCTCGCCCTATCATCCGGTCTCTTTCTCTCTTGGTCTGCCGTTTTCTTTTCTGTTTCTCTTCGTGCATCTGAACCCTTCCTTCCTCCCATTCTCTCCCTCTCTCCACTCTCTCCTTTCTCTTCCTCTCTCTCACTCTCCCTCTCTCCATCGATAATCTTCTCCCCCTTTGACCTCTTTCTTCCCTCGCTCTCTAGCTCTCTCTTTCTCCTGCTCCTACATGTCTCTCTCTCACCCTCTCTCCCTTTGGCTTTTGGTTGTTCTTTCACCTTCTGTTTCCAACTCACACTGACCTCCTATTACCTGTGTCTGTTACTGTCTTCCTTGTGATTTCAGGTGTGTGTGTGTGTGTGTGTGTGTGTGTGTTTACTTGCGTTTAAGTGTGTGTACTTGCATGTTTGATTGGGTGTATTTGTGTATGTAACTGTCCTTATGATTGTGTGTGTGTGTGCGCACGCATGTGTGTACTTGCAGGTTAGAGAGAGAGTGTGTGTGTGTGTGTGTGTGTGTGTGTGTGTGTGTGTGTGTGTGTGTGTGTGTGTGTGTGTGTGTGTGTATTAGCTCTATTCATGTTTCAGTGTGTTTGTGTCAGTGTGTCTATGAATGTGTGTCATTGTTTTTGAGTCCCCTATCTGTGTTTGTGTATATTTGCACATTGTCTAGTCATGTACTCGTATGTGTCTGTTTTGTGTGTGCGTGTGTGTGCGTGTGTGTGTGTGTGTGTGTGTGTGTGTGTGTGTGTATGTGTTTGTACGTGTATCAGCTCTATTTGTGTTTCAGTTAGCATCATAGTACCTCCCACTTATTTGAACGAGCTGCTTGCTCCTCTTGTCTCGTATTGGAATCAGGGTGATGTGGACCTGGACCTGGAATATGTACAGGATCAGAACAAAATGCTCTTCCCATCAAACAGTGACTTTCTGAATCCGGTCAGAAGCTTTAAAATGAAATAAAATCCAAAATGGCTGCTCAAAAGGGTTGTGCAAACTCTTTGTTGGTGGTGACATCATCATATCCACATAGTGGACACAATTTATCCACACTTTGGTTTGTGTATGAAGGAAAAGTTAAATAAAGTGTCCTTTATTAATCCCTTTGGGGAAATTCAGTTACTGCAGATTAATGCTGCGTTCGATTATAACTCGGAGGTCGGAAACTCCTAGTTCCCACCAGGAAAAATCAAATAAAACGGCACGTGAGCTCGGATTTCCTAGCCACGAATTCGGGTTGCTTTTCTCAACCCCCAGTTCACGACACGGAATTACATGACGCCACATCAACATGGCCGCCCACAGTGTCAGTGGCAAAATAATATTCATCTTTATCAATCTCTTATCAATCTCTACAAGATTGTATGCTTTTAAAACCACCTTTAAGTTTGATTTTCAGCATGGTATGCTTTTAGATCAATAAAGATACCCTATACGGTAGTTGGTTAAACTTATAAAATTAAATATTAGTTGTTATTAGCAGTTTTAAAAGGTTAACCTATCGCTAATCACAAGGTCACTAACTTGAAAATGCTCGTCGGCAACGATAATGAGAAGAAAACTCTGAACCATGATGATATAAAAAAGTATTTGATTTCCGCCTCTTCTTGACGAAAATATGACACCATTGCTAGCGAGCTGTCATTGAAATCCACTCTGGACTTCTTCCATATGGATGGAATATCTCTGCAGCTTCTCGTTAATCAGCATTGTGGGCGTCCATGTTTTTTCCCGCCTGGTAGCTCGAACGCAAGGATGTCGGTAATGTTGTGTTCCCAACTTCCGATCTCCCGCCTCCGGGCATAAACGAATGCGGCATAACCCATCCTAGCTGTGATGTGTGTAGCTAGGAGCAGTGGGCTGCCGCCTTCATGCTGCGCCCGGGGACCAACCCCGGTTCTTTTCCCATTGCCTTGCTCAGGGGCACAGACAGGAGTATAAACCCCAACATGCATGTTTCTTTTTGATGGTGGGGGAAACTGGAGCACCCGAAGAAAACCCACCGCAAACACGGGGAGAACACTCAAACTCCACACAGAGGATGACCTGGGATGACCCCCCTCCCCTCAAGTTTGGACAGTCCCAGGGTTCGAACCCAGGACCTTCTTGCTGTGAGGCAACAGCATTAGCCAGTGGGTCACGGTGCCGGAGGGCATCGAGTCAGAGGAATAGAGTCAGAACCGTAGACAGACAGAGGGAGGAGGGGAGCAGGTAAAAGAGACAGAAAGTGGAAACTGAAAGAGGCCTTAGTTGGCAGAAGACACCGGGTGATATTTTACTGGAGGTGAAATGCTTTCCCCCGTAATGAAATATTCAGTGTTGACTTACAACCCTCCAACACACACCCTTAAGAGAAATCAAGCGCTCCTCTTCGACTGAACAAATATCGGAGACGTTCATGACTACTTATATTCTGCTCACGTGTGTAAGTCTGTGGGAAAAATGGGGTGGAAAAAAAAAGAAGGAATGAAATTGAGGGATGGCGCGAGATATTAACTAACTGTACACACACAACCTAGCCCTGATAAAGGTATCCATAGGTTGTGCAACCAACTGTTCTCAACCGTTGTTACAAGGACCTGTTGACCTTCAATATGGCTGCCAGAAGCCACGTTATGCCACTTCACAGCCACTTATAGGCAGCCATGAGCTGTTCGTCACAGCCGTAGAGCGAGGTCAGTTTCCAAGCAACATTACACTTCCCCTCGAGTACCTAATCCCTTTACACACACCACTTACGTCAATCTGTGTTTGTGTGTGTGCACGTATGAGTGCGTAGGTTCAAGTCTGCCTGGTTATCAGATCATGTATGCTCATGCACTTGTGTGTGTGTGTGTTGGTGAGTGTGTGCATGTTGCAGCTTATGGAAGTAGCTCCATGCCTGCCAATGAGGTTTTGTCGGTGTGTGTGTGAGCCTGTGCAAACAAGTGTGTTGATGCGGCTACCTCACAGCGTGTGGGAGCGCGTCCTCCTTCACATTTTCTGATGCGATCAATGCAAATCACATTGCCGATATGCAGTGTGTTTCTGAGGCATCAGTACATACACCTGTCACTTTGAAGACAGTGCGGAGTGCTGAGGTAGGAAACAGGGGTTTGGCCTCTGATCTCGATTCGATGGGGAGGCTGGCTGTAAATTACTTGTCTGACTGCTTAAGTAGACGGGAAACAGCCACCCCAAATAATGCACATGACAACAGACTGGCGGCACGGTGGTGCAGTGGTTAGCATGGTCGCCTCACAGCAAGAAGGTCCTGGGTTCGAGCCCCAGGGTTATCCAACCTTAGGGGTCATCGTCTGTGTGGAGTTTGCATGTTCTCCCCGTGTCTGTGTGGATTTCCACCAGGTGCTGCGGTGTCCTCCCACAGTCCAAAGACATGTAGGTCAGGTGAATCGGCCATACTAAATTGTGCCTAGGTGTGTGTGTGTATGTGTGTGTGTGTGTGTGTGTGTGTGTGTGTGTGGGCCCTGTGATGGCCTGTCCAGGGTGTCTTCCTGCCTGCCGCCCAGTGACTGCTGGGATGGCTCCAGCATCCCATGACCCTAAGCAGTTTGGATAATGGATGGATGGATGGACAACAGACGGGCCATGTAAAAGGGAACTGTATTATAACCAATGAGACATGCTAAAGTCACAATATCTCACAGTGCAAAGGTCAGTTATAAGTATGTTGGAATCAGTGAAAATAATGCATAAATGTATCACAAGTAAACAGACCACCTGTCAACAAGACCAGTAAGTAAGCAATGAAATCAGTATTTCCAATGATATTCTTAATTATATTAAAATTACACTAAATGGATTTACAAAAATCTTTCCCCACATTAAATGTTTCTTCTTCTTTTTTTTTTTTTTAATAAACCCTGTTGATCCACAGCTGGCCAAAAACAGGTAATTGGTGGACTGCTAAATGAAAAATCAGAATCAGAAACACTTTTTCATTTGTCATTTCATTTCATGCACTTGTGCACATGAAATGAAATGAAACAATTTCCCCCAGCCCACAACAGTGCAACACAATGACACAAACATATCGAAAAACTACAAGAACTACAACAACACATAACCAAACTAACACATATATATCTACCCACTGCATGGACGGTACTGGGTGAGGCCGCTGCAAACATGAATTTGCACTGCGATAACCCCCCCCCCCCAAGATCTCAGAAAATGTTCAAATTTCAAATAAGTGGGGACAAAAATAAGAAATAAGGAATAAAAATAATAATTAAATAAAAGGAAAATAAAATGAGTGCACTCAAAGTCCTACCGCCCTCTTTTCCAATGATTATCCAACAAGATGGTCCCAGGTGATGACTGTGGTGTTGGTTGGGTGGAGATGGAGATGTTTCTTGGATGAAGGCGAGATGGCAACTTGGATGGAGATGAAGATGAAGGACGGCAGATGAGACGGTAGACGGACGATGACTCGAGTTCCAACTTAAGAGCGTTACAAAAAAATAAACAAACAAATAAATAGATAAATAGTCAGCCGGGATATCAGAGTGTTCGCAGTTCTAAGCTTCTCTAGGTGAAGTCGCAGCTCCTCGATCAACACTTGTTGTTCAGTGATAAGCTTAAAATCACAAAAATTATAGTTATCATGCTCTAACTATGGTTTAACTCCAGACCTCCTAATGGACTGAACCACAGATGAAGGACAGAAGAAAAAAAAAGAAACGGTCGTGTGTCAAGAGAAAGATTGCCACTCATAGCATTCTGTGCATGATAAGGCCGAGCGTATCAATAACTATTGACCTCATTTAAAGGGACTGTAACGTAATGCCACTGCGGGGTTAAACTACCCTGGTTACACGTGCACACACACACACACACACACACACACACACACACACACACACACACACACACTCATATACACTAACTCTGCAGCGCTAGCTCTTCTCTTCTGCATTCCAACCTTGCATTTGTTTCTTCCTCCTGGACAAATATTCTCAGCTATATGACTAAAATGTCACTTGGCCTCCCTCTTTTCTCTCCTTCCTCTCACTCCTTTTTCAGCTTTCTCTGTCCCGTACGCTTCTCCCATCTCCTCAGCTCCAGTGTTTTTCCCATCTCCTCTCTCCTCTCCCACAATTTCTCTTAATCTTTCCTCATAGAAAAGGTGATACAGACAGGAGCAGTGAGTGAGGGAGACAGTGAGAGACAGGGATGGAGAGAGCGAGAGAGAGGTGGCATGGGGTGAAAGCGTGAAGGGGAGTGAGCGAGGTTGAAAGGACGGAGAGAGAAGGTGCAAGAGGGAGAGAGGAGAGGGGGACAGGGGTAAAAGAGGAGACTTGCTTTAGGTTTAATGTTTGAGGAGTTATGTAACGCTAAAGCAGGTCTGAGTCTCATCTCAGTGGTTCTGACTTAATGAGGAACATGCACACACTCACACACACACACACACACACACACACACACACACACACACACACACACACACACACACATTGATACCGTTTACGCTACTGGCGACTTCTGTGATGGGCTGTTTGTCAAGCAGGAAGTAATGAAAGTAAATGGGACAGTTAGAAGCAGTAAGCCGGTGGTCGACCATAACAAACAGCCTGACAATAATCTGGGTGGTATTGACAAATAGACCAAGCATGATGGAATGATGGCCGAGCACGGTGAAGAGGAGAGAGAGAGGTGGTGAGACATGAGGGATGGGGAAGGGGAGGGTAGAAAAATGTTGGGCTGAGCAACAAGAGGAGGAAGACAGGTAATATTGAATAACACGATGGAAGGAAGGGGCAGTGGGGGGGGGGACAGGATGCAGGAGAGTGAGGAGAAGAGGATGGAGGTGGGAGATAGAGAAGGAGAAGACAGCAAAACAGATGAGTGGAGGATGGGAAGGGAGAGACACATTAGTTTAAATACTTTTTTAATACTCTAATACTTTTTTTAAAATTTCCATCCATCCATTATCCAAACCGCTTATCCTGCTCTCAGGGTTGCGGGGATGCTGAAGCCTATCCCAGCAGTCATTGGGCGGCAGGCGAGGAGACACCCTGGACAGGCCGAATTTAATTGCTTTAAATACTTTATTTTGCTTGGCATTCTGCGACTCTGAATCTCCCCAGGAAAATCTTTCAATTCAAATAGTGTTTTTCTCACGAATGTAAGATCACTAACCAACAAAATGGATGAGCTCAGCCTGAGTATCCCCACACAGAGGACTATGAAGGACTGCTGTGTTCTGATTTTATGGAGACACGAGTGAATCACAACATGCCAGTTGCTGCAGTTGAACTAGCAAGCCGCTTGCTCCATTTTGCTGACAGAACATTTGGGCGGCACGGTGGCCCAGTGGTTAGCACTGTCGCCTCACAGCAAGGGGGTTCTGGGTTCGAACCCCATGGTTGCCCAACCTCGGGGTCATCCCAGGTCGTCCTGTGTGGAGTTTGCATGTTCTCCCCGTGTCTGCGGTGGGTTTTCTCCGGGTGCTCCGGTTTCCCCCACCATCAGAAAGACATGCATGTTAGGGTTGATACTCCTGTGTGTGCCCCTGACCGAGGCATGGCAAGACAAACCGGAGTTGGTCCCCGGGTGTTACACAGCAGCTGCCCACTGCTCCTAACCACACAGCTAGGATGGGTTAAATGCAGAGCGTAATTTCCCTGCGGGGATCATTAAAGTATATCAAAATTTAAAAATAAATAAATAGAAAATAAAGACATCTGGCTCAAGAAAGAAGTCAGGCGGTGGATGGCTCAAGAAAGAAGTCAGGCGGTGGACTTTGTGTTTACATAAATGAAACACGGTGCACGAACACGACCACGACAGATAAATTCTACTCTCCGGACCTAATGCTTAAGTGTAGACCCTTTCACTTGCCCAGGGAATATACAGTTGTTATCATGGCAGTATACATACCACCACAGGCTAATGCTAAGCTAGCACTTGGACACATGCATGACGCCATCAATAACAGAGCACACACCCTGATGGAGTTTTCATTATTGCTGGGGATTTCAACCAAATGAACCTCAGAAAAACTCTTCCCAGCTTCTACCAACATGTCAAATGCACAACCAGGGGGAAAAACACCTTCATCATGTCTACACTAACATAAAGGGTGCTTATAGGACCATATCCTGCCCCCACCTCGGACAGTCAGCCCAGCGCTCTTTGTTCCTTGTTCCAGCACACAAAACCCTTGCTATCAGTGCTGAGCCAACCAGCAGGACCATTATAGTGTGGCCTGAGGGAGCCATCTCTCAACTCCAGGACTCTTTTGAACACACAGAATGGAATATATTTGCCCATCAGACAGACCTGGAGGTGTACACTTCATCTGTATTGTCATACATTAACTACTGTGTGGACAATGTCACTGTTAGCAAAAGGGTCTGAATGTACCCAAATGAGAAACTGCAGATGAACAGCGAAGTCAAACAGCAAGTCAGGGCAAGAGAGACAGGTTTTAGATCAGGAGAAACCTCAGCCTACGGCGCCACCAGAGCGAACCTTAAGAGAGGTATCAGACCTGCAAAAGATGACTACAAACTACGAATAGAGGAGGACTTCAACAGTAACTCCAACCCATGGAGGATGTGGCAAGGCATCCAGGCCATCACAGATTACAAAAGGAAAAATGACACACAGCATACACCAGCCAACATCACTGCCAACCTAGCAGTGGAACTTAACAACTTCTTTGCTGGGTTTGACAAAGACAATAACCAACCCCTAGTCAGTTTCAAACTGTTGGGAGACCCACAGACCCTTGTTCTTCACACTCATGAGGTGCGGTGGACCTTCCGCAGCATCAACACATGAAAGCAGCTGGGCCTGATGGTGTACAAGACCGTGTACTCCAGGCCTGTGCTGACCAGCTTGCAGAGATAGTCACACGTTTTCAACTTCTCTCTATCCGTATGCACAGTCCCCGCATGCCTCAAACCCAGCACCATCATGCCCGTTCCAAAAAAAAAAAAACCCGTGGCAACCTGTCCCAATGACTACCTGCCAGTCCCTCTCATCCCTGTCATTTCAAAATGCTTTGAACGACTGGTACTCACCCATATCACAGACACTGTCCCAGCTGATCTAGACCAACACCAGTTTGCCTACTAAGCAAACAGATCTACTGAGGACGCCATCTATGTGGCTGTCAAAGACCCAACACCTACATCAGGATGCTCTGTTGACTACAACTTGGCATTTAAAAACATCATACCAAACAAGCAGGTCGACAAACTTCAAACTCTAGGACTAACTCCCTTCATATGTAATTGGATACTGGACCTCCTCATCAACTATTCCCAGACTGTAAGGCTGGGCAAGCACACATCCTCCACCATCATCCAGAGCACTGGCATCCCCCAGGGCTGTGTGTTGAGCCCCCTCCTTTATGCACTGTTCACACATGACTGCCAACCCATCCACAATGCAAACACTATTGTTAAGTTTGCGGACGATACAACAGTCATCGGGCTCATATCGGATGATGACGAAGCTGCATATGAGGCGCTTCAGAACCTGACAACGTGGTGTGCTAACAGCAGTCTGGTCTTAAACACCAAAAATACCAAGGAGATTATAGTGGACTTTTAAGACCTCCAAAAAGATCACACACAGTCCTGTCCACTTCAACACAGAGGCTATGGAGAGGGTCCCAAGCTTCAGGTTCCTGGGAGTCACCATCACAGAGGACCTCCCCTGGGCTGACAACACCTCAGCAGTGGTGGGTAAAGCACAACAACACCTTTATTTTCTGAGGAAGCTAAGAAGAGCCAACCTCCCTCAAAAGCTGCTTGTCAACTTTTATAGATGCACCACAGCGAGCATCCTAAAAACTTCATTACAGCTGGTAAAGCAGCTGCACCAAAGCTGACCAAAAAAAATAAAGCCCTCCAGCATGTTGTGAAAACAGCACAGGACATTGTTGGCATTGAGCTGCCTTCACTAGAACATCTTCACAGCACCTGCTGTGTGAGGAGGGCTAAGAACATCATAAAATATGTTACACACCCTGGACACCATCTGTTTCAGCCCTTCCCATCAGGTAGGTGCTTCAGATCAGTCCACACATGTGCAAAGAGACTGAAAAACAGATTCTTTCCAGAAACAGTGGCACTAATGAACTCAGACATCTCCTCAGTCCGATGAGACTGATGTGCTGCCACCATTGGGCTCGTGCAATATTTGCAGTATTTACTTACATGTCACTTTAAGCCACTTCATATCTGTCATATCGCACCTTTACTGTATTTTTGCCAGTGATGTTTTGCAACTCATAAGTTGTACTTTATCATTACCTGTATTGTATTTTATACTATATATTGCTTATATTTTGTACTTAAATTGTTTAGACTCATATTGCCGATATCTTATATTGCTTATCTCTTTCCTGTGTTATTTATTCTTTGTATGCACCATTTGAGGTTGACAAAACTGCAATTTCATAACTGCAATTTGCTCACACAATGACAATAAAGTTGTTGAACTTGTATTTATAGTGCATGTGTGTAATCAGATTTAGGCAGAATGGCTGCTCAGAGGACAACTAAATATATATTTTATGTGTCCAAACTTGCACACACACAGACACAAACATACAAACACACACACACACATGCACAAGTGCACACATGCATGGACACACGCACACACACAGACACACATGCATGCACAAATGCACACATGCATGGACACAGGCACACACACACACACACACTAACACACGTATGGACGCAAGCACAGACACATGTAAACAGACACACACACGCACACACTACAATGTCAAGAATTTAATTTGTGGCAAAGATTCTTTGGAGATAGTTTTTTTTAATTTTTTTATCATCGCATCCACAAACAAACACACACACACACAAACAAACACACCCCGGTGGAAATGCCCACTGAGGTTCAGCGTTCTAGTGATCTGATGAATAGAAAGATGTGCTATTTTCTTCCATAAAGAGAGGTTTTGGGGAGAGAGCTGCACCGTATGGAGGGAGAGGGGTGCCAGAGGGAAGATGAGTGAGATGAGGAGAGGCTGCAGCGGCGAAGGAAAGAGATGGGAGGAAAGAGGGGCAAGGGGAGAGAGGACAATACAGAAAAGAAAGCAGTGAGATAAATGAAAAGTGTTGGCAGCTGAGAGACTGGGAGACGGACAGAAACGGAAGGAGATGAGGAGAGAGAGAAGGAGATGGAGAAAGATTGAAAAAGACAGGAAGAGATGCAGAGAAGAGAAGAAGGGCTGAGCGATGGACGGAGACAAGGGGATCCAGCTGAAGGCAAATTGTTGCTGAATGATCCGACATAAATCAATTTTTTTCCCCCGGTGCTCTCCTCGGCACCAACAAGGGACGGTGCATGTCAGTTAATCCATTTCACACTGCTGTCAGAGAACGATGGGGAGAGAGAGAAAGAGAAAGAGAGAGCGAGAACTTGGAGTTTCACCGCAAGAGCCAAGTATTCATCTTCTTCTGCTCTTCTTTCAGAAAGAGGAGAGGAGAGGTAGGATGCACAGCTAAGAGAAACAGAGGCAGAGAAAAGGAAAGAAAAAAGAAAAGATACAACGTGAGGAGAGGGGTGGAGGGCAGGGGGAGAGAGAGAGAGCGATGGCGGGATAGGGGAAAAAGAGGTGGAGAGACAACAGAGGGAGTATGAAGGTAGGGTGTGGGTGAAAGACTGATAGAAACCAAAGGGTCACAAGCAGGGGTGTAGCACAAAATTCTGCGCCCCATACATAAGCAGTGTCTGTGGGCCCCTTTCCTCTTTTGTGTCTCACGCGCGTTATTATTTTTCCGACCTGGATTCCAGGAAGACCCGCCCCACTCTATCTCTGATTGGCTAACCCTATCCCTAACCCCAGCCTAACCCTAACCTTAACCAACCTAATCAACGGAGGCAATGAGTACTAGCCAATCAGAGGCAGAGTTCCTGGAATGCGGGTGGGAAAAAAAGAAGGCGTCTCACGCATCACTCTTTTTAAGTTCTAGCATACTGTATATTATCTACAATCACAGTACATTCATTTATTGTAACCTAACTTAACCTAACAACTATCCTGAAGTGACTGAAAAGAATGTAGAGTATCACTTCAGACTTTGATGCATGTTAGGGTGCCGATGCTGACACCCACGATGTTTATTCCCCAGTAAATGCCCACTGACGGGACTTCCTGTTTGCAAAGTTGTTGATTAGATCTTTAAAGTCCAATTGTTTTGCTAATCGGCTTTCAATAGTAGTGCCAGGATGTTCAGCCTCTCCTGGGACATCGCTGGTCTGAGGTGGTTTTTAACTAGTTTTAACTTGCTGAAAGCCCGGTCACCCCCAGCAACAGTCACGGGCGGTGTGCAGAAAATCCTGAGTGCTATACAAGTGTCTCCAAACATACTCTGCAGCATCTTCTAGATGGCATTAAGGAGCTCAAGAGGGGACGGAGTATGTCAAAACATGGCGCCATATATTGTGCTCATGAGAGATGCTCATGAGGGGCGGACTAAACCATTTTGCACCTTTTGTAAGGGGTGCGAGGGGCCTCAGAGAGCCTCCACTATTTCCTTGAAGTTCCTCAACCGATGTATTGAGCCAATTTTAACTGAGGTTATTAAACTAATCAGTTAGAAATGAAAATTTGCAAACCAAAACAAACTTAATTCCAGGCTTCCCGAGGGCCCCGTCCCTTCTGGGCCCTGGTAGGGTCTTCCCCTTTTCCCTCCCACTACAACGCAGCTGGTCACAAGTTGTGTGCCTTTATCTCCTCCAAGAGCTTTTTGAGCCATCAGACTTGCTCACTTAAAATGTGAATGGGAGGTGGGCATGTGTATGTGTACTGCATCGCACATTTCATACACAAAAACAAGTCAAAGAGCTTACACGAGGCATAAAAAGGCAGGCACGCTTCTGGAGATTACACGTTCTGAGCTTGGCACACGTATCTGTCATTTGTTTGTGCGTTCAGTATATCCTAGACAAACATGGGCTCAGATGTAGTTGATGAAACAACAAACAAGTAGATGGCCGATGGCATCGATCTAAGTAGACCCTGTAAGTGTCGGCGGCAGTAGTTTGGTTTCATATTTTCTGATGGTTTGATCTGACTGGAGCGGCACGGTGGTGTGGTAGTTAGCACGGTCACCTCAGAGTAAGAAGGTCCTTGGTTCGAACCCCAGGGTTCTCCAACCTTGGAGGGGGGAGTTGTCCTCTGTGGGAGTTTGCATGTTCTCCCCGTGTCTGTGTGGGTTTCCTCCAGGGGCTCCGGTTTCCTCCCACAGTCCAAAGACATGCAGGTCAGGTGAATCAGCCATACTAACTTGTCCGTAGGTGTGAATGTGATGGTATCTCCCCGCCTGCCGCCCAATGACTGCTGGGATAGGCTCCAGCATCCCCACCACCCAAATTCGGATAAGCGGCTTGGATACGCTGGTCTACAAAAATATAGTTTTTTTTCTTGCATGGACTTTGGAAACTGTCTTTGGCTAATTTTGGGCTGCTGAATCCAAATCTGAGCTCAGATTTGCTCTATCACATCAAGTTTTTGTGCTATCTGTATGCTCCTTATTCAGGATTTTACAAAAGTTGACCATCTAGTTGGCAATCTTGGTGGGGATAAAAATGACCCCTATTCATTTCCTAAGTAATATCATTCTAGGCTGAGTGTTTATTTATTCATTGTAATCATTTTTGCATCTATCGATCTTCTAATGCAACAGTGTTTTTTTAACTTCGAGTGTAAAATTGCTGTTTTCTCAAAAATAATGATTTTTCATAGTTCAAAAACCTGATGTGATAAGCAAAAACTAATGCCAGATTTGGATTCAGCACCCAAAAGTTAGCTAGAATCCGTTGAAAAACCCCATTCAAGAAAAATTGTGTTGACCAGTGTAATGGATGGATAAAAAGGCATTACATAAGATATACAGATTAAGATAAAAAGACAAATGAAAATATAACAATATTGAGATATAAAATAGCATAAAAAGGGTCAAAGGGCAACTGTTAGTCTGACAATTCAGTCAAGAGGTAGTCTAGATAGATAGATAGATAGATAGATAGATAGATAGATAGATAGATAGATAGATAGATAGATAGATAGATAGATAGATAGATAGATAGATAGATAGATAGATAGATAGATAGATAGATAGATAGAATGAATGATTGATTGATTGATTGATAGACAGACAGCAATGGTGAAAGAAGAGATGGAGTAGGATGGGTAGTCTTATCCAGAAAGGGCCGGTGTGGGTGCAAGTTTTTGTTCCAACCAAGCGGTTACACACCTGTGTCTCCTAATCCAGTTCCCCAGCAAAGACTTGACTGGTTGATTAGTGGGATCAGGTGTGTAACTGCTTGGTTGGAACAAAAACCTGCACCCACACTGGCCCTTTCTGGATAAGATTGCCCACCCAGAGGAAGAGGAGTCCAGGTACCAAAATAAAGTGAGGGTGAGGAAATTAAGACTGAAAAGAATTGAGGAGTGAGTCACGGTGTGGAGGAGAAATAGACCTTTTTCTAGTCTGTCCATCCTCGCTTTGACTACTTTGCTTCTTTCCCTCTCTGATTTTTTTTAAGCAACAAACTGCAAGGAATGGGTAACATGAGAGAGAGAGAGAGAGAGAGAGAGAGAGAGAGAGAGAGAGAGAGAGAGAGAGAGAGAGAGAGAGAGAGAGAGAGAGAGAGAGAGAGAGAGAGAGAGCGAGAGCCTGCATGAGGACCACAGAAAGGAAAGAAGACAGGAGAGCAAGATTGCTAGTTAGAGAGTTGGAGGAGGCGACAGATAGAAGGGCAATAAAAAACAGAGAAAAGGTGAGTGAAACATTTGTGGAGAACAGGGAGAGGGAGGGCTATTTTGGTGCACGGCTGCAAGGGCAACGAAAGACAGGAAGAAACAAAAGCGCAACAAGACAGAGAAGAGATAAAAGTCTGAATAGTATTACTGAGGGAGATATAATACACACACACACACACACACACACACGCGCGCACACACGCACACACACACACACACACACACACACACAGAAACACACAGAAAGACTGGAGACCTAAAGATTAATTACTGCTGATTGTTGACAAAATAATCCATTAACAACAATGTGCTACTAATAGGTTTTTTTTCTATCATTTAAAAAAAAAGTTCCTTCCTTCCTTCCTATCTTCACCTTGCCTTACTTATGCATATTCAGCAGTTGTGATGTATGGGTGTGCAGGGCTGAGTGTGGTTTTTCTGTGTGGAGCAATTTGAATGTTTTTATAAGTAGTTTTTTTCCCCCTCTTGTTTGGTTGAGAGGTTCTGATAAAAAACAAAACGGTATCTATCATATCTTTTTCTTCTTTTTTCCTCTCCAGCTGTTTGTGCTTTATATTTCTGTTGCCCTTCCTTACCCCCCCCCCCTTTTTTGTTAATGCATCTCATCTCTCTTGCATCTCTCCGCTCAAGGTGAAGACATAAGCTGGGTGATGGTCATTGATGTTTGTTTTTTTTTTTTTTACTCTTTTTTGTTCACCCTCTCCATTCTTTGCTACCTCTTCTTGTCTGGTCTCTTTTCGTCCCCCCCCCCTGGTGTGACTCGAGGAGCATAGGAGATGTCACAACAATAAGACTACTACTACTTTCTGTTGCGCCCATTAAGGGTCGCCACAGCGGATCATCCGTTTCCATCTCTTCCTGTCGTCTGCATCTTCCTCTGTCACACCAGCCACCTGCATGTCCTCTCTCACCACATCCATAAACCTCCTCTTTGGCCTTCCTCTTTTCCTCTTCCTTGGCAGCTCCATATTTAGCATCCTTCTCCCAATATACCCAGCATCTCTCCTCCACACATGTCCAAACCATCTCAATCTTGCCTCTCTTGCTTTGTCTCCAAACCAGCCTGAGCGGTCCCTCTAATATAATCGTTCCTAATCCTGTCCTTCTTCATCACTCCCAGTGGAAATCTTAGCATCTTCAACTCTGCCACCTCCAGTTCCATCTCCTGTCTTTTCATCAGTGCCACTGTCTCCAAACCATATAACATAGCTGGTCTCACTACCATCTTGTAAACCTTCCCTCTAACTCTTGCTGGTACCCTTCTGTCGTAAATCATTCCTGACATTCTTCTCCACCCACTCCACCCTGCCTGCACTCTCTTCTTCACCCTCTCCTGCACTCCCCGTTACTTTGGACAGTTGACCCCCAAGTATTTAAACTTATATGCCTTCGTCACCTCCACTCCTTGCATCCTCACCATTCCACTGTCCTCCCTCTCATTCACGCATAGGTATTCCATCTTGCTCCTACTGACTTTCATTCCTCTTCTCTCCAGTGAATACCTCCACCTCTCCAGGCTCTTCTCCACCTGCTCCCTACTTGCTACAGATCACAATATCATCCTCAAATATCATAGTCCACGAGACTCCTGCCTGATCTCGTCCATCAACCTGTCCATCACCATTGCAAACAAGAAAGGGCTCAGAGCCGATCCTTGATGTAATCCCACCTCCGCCTTGAACCCATCTGTCATTCCAACCACACACCTCACCACTGTCACACTTCCCTCATACATATCCTGCACCACTCCTACATACTTCTCTGCCACCCCCCGACTTCCTCATACAATACCACACCTCCTCTCTCAACACCCTGTCATATGCTTTCTCTAAATCCACAAAGACACAACTCCTTCTGGCCTTCTGTATACTTCTCCATCAACATTCTCAAAGCAAACATCACATCTGTAGTGCTCTTTCATGGCATGAAACCACACTGCTGCTCACTAATCGTCACCTCTCCTCTTAACCTAACTTCCATCACTCTTTCCCATATCTTCATGCTGTGGCTGATCAACTTTATACCTCTGTAGTTGCTGCAGTTCTGCACATCACCCTTGTTCTTGAAAATCGGTACCAGTATGCTTCTTCTCCACTCCTCAGGCATCTTCTCACTTTCCAAGATCACAACAAAAAGACTACTGTAATTTTATCCTTTGACCTCCATTTAAACTCAAATAAAACATCTTAAATCAGTCACGTGTGTGTGTGTGTGTGTGTGTGTGTGTGTGTGTGTACCCTTCATTCGTCCATTTATTATGACTATGTGTGTTTGTTTGTGTGCATATGTCCTGAGAACATGTGTGTGTGTGTGTGTCTGTGTTTGTATGTGTGCATATGTTCTGAGAACATGTGTGTGTGTGTGTTTGTATGTGTGCATGTGTATGAGAACATGTGTTTGTGTGTGTGAGGATGTGCAGTACCTTGAGGTGATATTGAATTATACATAAACAGTGATCCTAAATAATGAATAGTGTATGTGTGTCTTCGTCAGTGGGTCTATGAAAGTGGGTCATCAGTTTTATGAGTCGCCTATTTGTGTTTGTGTATATTTGCATGTTTGTCTCGTCATGCACGTGTGTGTGTTTGTGTGTGTGTGTGTGTGTGTGTGTACTGTGTAGATCAATAAGCCATGGAAGTTGCTGAATAATATATTGACCTGGAGCAATGTTTTATTCACATCTGGGAGAATAATTGCTTGAGTTAATACGCTGACACATGTCCTTAACTAGAGCGACTTAGACGGTTTATGCATGCTAACACAAATATACACACAATCTCTCTTCCAAATTGTGGTCTATGTAGGATCTGTTGTGCTTTACAATAAGGTTTTTGGTCCTGTAAATCAGTCTGTCTAGCTTTTGTCCTTATATTTACCGACCTATCCATCCATTTATTTACATTTTTATTTAATTGTCCATCTATCTAGCATCAATATATCGTCATCTATGCATCCAGATGTACCCATCTGTCCATCACTTATGCAAATATATGTTTGAGTGTGCGTCTGTCCACCCGCAGTAAGATGACGATGTCCCTGCTCTTTCTGTCCATTAGTCTGTTTTTCTTATAAAGGCCCGAACGCACTGGTACTGTCTGATGTGTGTGTTTTGAAGTATGACATCTATTGTTTTAAATGGCCGAACGTGCACTAGAAGTGTTGTGAGGCGTATCAAACTGCTTTGACGCCCCTACTCTGACCTTGTTTTGATTTTGGAGCGTCAAATAAGGACCCCCCCAATGACCAAAGATGTTTTTTTCTGCAGCTGCAGTGCCTATTTGGAGAGAGCTAAAAGGAATAAAAAGGTGAAGACTTGGCCTGCCTACATATAAATAGTGGTATTGGCACTTATTATTACTTTCGGTGTGTTTGGGCCTTTAAGAAAAAGTGTTTGACACGGGGATGGCCGGATCGTATCCCCGTGTTACCTCCAGCTTGGTCGGGCATTTCTACAGACACCGTGCCTGCGAGTGGGAAGCCGGATGTGGGTGTGTGCCCTGGTCACTGCCCTAGCGCCTCCTTTGGTCGGGGGAGGGGGGGAAATAGCATGATCCTCCCGCACACTACACCCCTCTGGAGAAACTCCTTACTATCAGGTGAAAAGAAGCGTCTGGCGACTCCACATGTATCGAAGGAGACATGTGGGAGTCTGCAGAGAGGGGGCGGAGCAGAAACCAGGACAGCTCAGAAGCGTAGGGTAATTCGTTGGATACAATTGGGGAGAAAAGGGGGGGGCGGGGAGTGTTTGATCAAAACACACATACACACACACACACACACAGACACGCACACACACACACACAAACACACACACACACACACACACACAGCCACTAATCTGATCTGTCAACCTAGGTTATCTTCTGAGCACAGCAAGAAAGTTTAGTCGATCATCCTAAGCAAGGATGGGTGGTCTTAGAGGAAACTGGGGACAGGGAGAAGGGACATCCAAATAAAACAGCTGGAGAGAAAGAGAAAAGACTTAGAAAGATGAGTACAGACATTCACGGAATCCATTAAGTCACACTTCAGAGAGAGAGAGAGAGAGCTTGTTAAAGAGATTAGAGAGCAGTTGACAAAGTCAGAGAGATTGAGAGGGAGTGAGAAACCCACAGTGAGTGACAGAGGGACGGTGGAAGAGAAAGATAGAAAAAGTGACTGAGAGGTTGAGCAAGCGAAGGGGTAGTGCGAGTGAGTGAGCGAGGGTGAGAAAAAGTTTCATGGGGGAGGACGGTTCAACAGTGTGAGTTAGCTCCACGGCGTGAGGGTCATATTACCATATAAATCAAATGAGTGCGCACGGCAAGATTGAATTAGCGTTAGCGTAGTTTTGGGTTAGCGTATTACTTTGTATCGCGACAAGGGTAGATTACATCATGCCACGGTGAAATTGAATTAGCCAACGTTATGTTGTGTAGCCTCATTTCGCATATTTCTTAGTTTCGTGGTCAAGGCAGATTGCCTAGAAATTGAATTAGCTTGAAAACGGCTTAGGGTAGCACATCGCTGGTTAGAGGCAGGGGCTGGACGAGATGGAGGGAGCACAGAGCTTTGCTTTGCACATATTTCAGAGAGGGCACACTGAAACTGAAGAAGCTTGGGTTGATTTTTCGCGTTTTTATATTCTTGATAAATTAGTTGGAGGACTGTGGAAGTGGAAGACGCAGATAGTGAGTCAATGCGGTGGTTTGAATTTAACTGAAAGTAAAGCATGAATTGTGAAATTCTTGAAATTAGTCAGCAAGTACCGTAGTGCATATGAATGTCATATTCTCACATTCACATTATTCCTTTTGTGTGTTGTTGTAATAGTTCATGTCGCCTGTTTGCTTGTTTTTCTCTCTGTTTGCACTGAATCTGAGCTATCATGCTGCACCAAAACCATTCCCACCAACATTGTTGCGTGACAGTAATAATAACATATCTATCTAAGTACCAGTGCAAGATGAATCAGTATTAGTGAGCAGTTCATTCATTCAGGTATTTGTTTCAGTTTAGCTGGAGTAGTAGATGTGTGGGTCCTCAGGACAATGCTGATCAACTGTCAGAAAAACCTACTTCACTGGCACTCAGATAGCTACCTATGGCTGTATAAACAGTTGCAACTCAGTGGACTATCATATGTGCAAGGCACCATACAGCTAGCTCACAATTGGCGTACAACAAAACATAAAAGTGTTTGCAAGATCAGAAGTTTGATGGTTTTGATAGCAAGTGTGTGTCCAGCGGCTGTTTGGGAGTCCTGAATCTTCTCGGTCACAACACGTTACTCTGGATAGGAGCATCAGCAGAATGGCTAAAATGTAAATGTACCAGGAAACGTCATCGAGTGCACAAGGCCCCACGCTGCTGTGTCATTAAAATACTGCACTTGAGTCAGCCAATGTAACAATGCACTGCAGAGGTGGACAAAGTAGAATTTGAGGTCACGGTGAGTGCTAAGGTTAATTACAAGCTAATATCAATAAATCTGTATTTTTGTGAGGTTTTTTATGGAAAATCAGATGCAGGCATGCACCACATCCATTGTTATGAAGACAGGTAGTCGTTCAGGGTATCAAGAGGCAGCATTTGTTGTTTCGGGCAACTTTTATTGGCTCAGATCTTGTTCTATCAAACAGTTAGTAAGAGTATTTTGTCGTTTTTTTCAACTGATGATTATCTCGTATCCCATGTTTCCCTTGGATCTTTGTTTGTTTTACTTTATACAGCACTGCCTTGTTCACCCCCAGGAATATGGGGATACCAATGCGAAACCACAAGCAATAGAAGTAACATTGGGTATGTAAAAAAAAAAATCTATTAAACTAGTTAGAGAGAGTGTCTGGTTAAAAAAAAGTGTCTTGTCCCTGTGCTTTGGACATATTACCTGAGCAATGGAGCAAGTGGAGCACATGCATCCCCACTATTTAATTAGGGGGAGCAAAGTTATGGTTTTGCTAGACCACTTTTTGTCTTTTTTAAAAATAAATATCATTATACAGTCCTCGCAGTGAGATGATTATGTTTAAACAGCATCAATCAATGATCATTTTACTATTTTCAGCAACTGACAAAAACAAGTAATAAAAAAAAATCACATTTTTGGACCACCCTTTCAGTTGGTTCAATCCAACTCGTCGCTGATCGTGCAACAGCTGCTTTGGCTGTCAATCATAGTCTGTCAATCTACACACAGGAGTCCGACTGTTTTACAAAGGTGAGCAACATGCTCTTTAGCTTAACTGCGATCATTGGCTGAAAGTAGAACGTAATAAAAGATAGGCTCGCGTATGTTGAATGAACCTGCATTGCCCACTGACCCCGGTCAAACTTTAATTTAGCTAAAAGTAGGATTGAACTGTCGCTGAAACGCTAAACCGATTTGCGAGTCACCGTTAGCTAACCTTGCCAGCCCGCCCACGGTCCACCTAGCGTTAGCTCACTGGTCGGACAGGACCCGGCTGTGGCCTGTGGAGATGGGACCTTCGCGAGGGAGCCGAATCAGAGTCGGCTCTTATAAGTGTAATGTGACTATTTTAAATTGTCTGCCAATTTTCGCTCATTGACCGTGAGACTCACGCAACTGACGCTTTTTCACACGCTTTCACGCCACACGGCCATTTTCTCACAACGCCGTGGCGTAAAAAGAGGACACTGGCAGCGCACCGACGGACAAGACAGGCAGCAGCAGCCACCAGTTATTCAGACCATCAACGTAAAAGCGAGACAGTTTTTCACAGCACCCTTAATCTTAATCTGGACTAGTGCAGGTGGCTGTCCATCCATCCATCCATTATCCGAACCGTTTATCCTGCTCTCAGTCGTGCTGGAGCCTATTCCAGCCGTCATTGGGCGGCAAACGGAAAGACACCCTAGACAGGCCGCCAGTCCATCAGAGGCAGGTGGCTGTTTCTTGGTTTAATCCAGGAGATTATGTATTGTAGAAATGCAGGAAATGTGTTTTGAATTACATCAAATTTTGAATTACATCTAAAAAGGTTGCATCAGTTCACCTGGATACAGCGTTTATTGACAGATACATTTCATCACTCATTTAAGTGACCTCTTCAATCAGTTTTAAATTACTTTTTTTTCTGGCAGAGGGCCCGCAGACCCCCCTCCGCCGCCAATTATGTTCCATTCCATTCTCCAAGCCGCTTATCCTACTCAGAGTCGCGGGATGCTGGAGCCTATCCCAGCAGTCCTTGGGCAGCAGGCGGGGAGACACCCTGGACAGGCCGCCAGTCCATCACAGGGCTGACACATTCTCACCTAGGGACAATTTAGTATGGCTCATTCACCTGACTTACATTTCTTTCCAAATTGGCTCCCCCATTTAAAACATAGCCAGGTGCCCATGAACATCAATCAATCAGTCAATCAATCAATCAGTCAAGTTGCATGAGTGAAAGGGGACGCTCCATCCCACTGCATCCCTAAAGTTTTCGGAAAAAGCCCTGAATGAATTGAATGAGAGAGAATAAAAAAGAGAAAAACGAAAATTGAGAGAAACTGACAGAGAGAAACCGTTAACTACAGTTTCTCTCATTCTTACACTCTAATGCACACCACATCCACATGTAAGTATGTATGTGCAAGGAGAGGAGGATTAAATCCACAAAATTATGATTTTTTTGTTTTGATTCTTCAATGATATTATGAAGCTTCATGCCAATATAACTTGTTGAACTGGATTGAATTTAAGTGAGGAACAAACTTGTCTTTCAGCAGAGCCAAGACACCAATCTCCTCATTAGCATACTGCTACCTAGCAACAGGTAACTACAGCCTGGACGACGCCAAACGGGGTAGAAAGAGAGAGATAGAAGGAAACAGAAAAGTGGTTTGGGGATGAGAAAGGCTGAGGAAGGTAAGAGGGAGGAAAAGGGGTGATGAAGGATACAAATTAAAGTATGTTAAAGGGAAGATATCACGATTTCAGCATTGCCTCTCCCTGTGTGTGTGTTTGTGTGTGTGTGTGTGTGTGTGTGTGTGTGTGTATATATATATATATATATATATATATAGAGGGATAACATCGATTAGTAGCCACAATACTGGGTAGTCTTGCATGTTTCTGAAACACTGCCAAAATTGTCAAAAAACATGCCACCGAAAAACATGCTCAACAACTGTCCGCCATCTTCGTGTTGTTAAGCATATTTTGGGTTTTCGGTAATAAAATAGACAGTGGTTTACCATTGCCTTCTGCCCGCAGTACAGGAGACCAGATACTAGAGTATAAAGCATTCCTCCTGTTGTCCTGAAGCTACCATTGGCCAGACGATTTGACTCATCCACAGCTACAGGTACTACACTGCTGCTGCCCAGTGTAGAGCAGGTCTATTTAAAGGTGACCTTCAAACGCCTTGTCACAGTGCCGTTACGTGGCCTTTGCAGCTTTTTATAGGTCCACCAGTGCCGCTCAATGTCCCACCGCGCCCTGGTAGCAACTGTTGCTGTTGGCCCGCGACTGCTTATTCGCCAGGTAAACCTGCTTTTTTCACAGCTGTCCCCCACATTTGAGGGAGCGTTCCACTATCCGCCGCCTGTGGATGTGCTCCATAGCAGCACAGCTCTACCAGAAGATCACTGTCACTGGTTTACAACCAGTGAAGGTGAAGACTTTCTGGTTAGCCACTGTGAGAAAACGACAGAGAAATGGAGGGATCTTAAAGGGAAACGATTGTGATTTTCAACACTATCTCCATAGATATGTGTTGAATGGATAGCGCTCCATTCACAGCCGTAATACTGATGTGTGCAGCTGATAGGCTGCATTTTATTAGAAAATGCAAACAACAGCGGCACATTATGCAGCTGTCTGTGGTGTTGTTATTCCCTATTCCCTATACAACGCAGACGGTTGGCAAACCAAGAAGCACATTTTCACATTCACTGACTGTCCACCGGTGATGTCATAGGCAGACACAATTCAGTATGACACACAGAAGACTGCCAGTATGATGTGTTCTCCCTGCAGCATATAGAAATGGTGATTGTTTCCCTTTAAGGTAGAAGAATGGAGGAGAGGCAGAGAGGAAGTCAGACAGAGAACGAGAGAACGGGGCGAGGAACAACAGAGAAGAGGGGGCTAGAAAGAGCTGGATAAATTGGGGGACTGGAAAGTGAGGGGTTGAAGGGAGGGGGATAGAGAAACACATAGAAAAGGGCAAGAGACATGGAGAAGGAGATTGGAGAGATTGAATAAGGGAGAAAGTGTAAAAGGTGAGCGTCAAGACGGTGGGTGAGGGGGGGAGAGACAGAAGGAGATACAGAGGGAAAGAGGATTTAGAAAGGGGTTGAAAAACAGGGAAAGCATGGTGAGGAGTTGAAGCGGGGAGGAGCAGAATGGAAGAGAAACGGTGTGAGGAGAATGGGGGGGGTATTTTGGCAGATGAGGGGAGGAGTTGAGAAGAAATTGTGAGAGTTGGATAGCGAAGGAGGCAGGAAGGGTTAGGGTTTGATTTAACTTCTAATATTTCTGTCATTCTTGCTTCCCCTCCCCCTATCGTTTCATCTCCATAATTAAGTCCCCTTGTTATCCAATGTGTGTGTGTGTGTGTGTGTGTGTGTGAAGGTCATGTTGCATACTAAGATTATTGACCATCAATGTTTTAAGCCAACGGGAGATGATTAAATTGACTCTATAAATGTCCCCAGCACAGCATGGAGTTAACTACTGCCCCTCTCTTCTTTTCTTGTTAAGCTTCCCTTAAAGTGATACCTCTCCTTTTTTCTGTATCTTCATCTGCAAACATCATAGGCTTAAAACCAGCTTTAGTTCATGAAATATCAGATTTGGGTTTGGGGAAAGGGTCGAAAAATACATGGCCCTACATTTACACGTGGTCAGTTACTCAAGACTAGCGATGCTTATAGCATTTGGGACATCAACTCCTACCTTGCTTCTCTTGTGGCACCCTAAGAGCTATTTAGCACCAGTGTTGTCCTCTTAGGGTAGATAAGCTGCTTTGAAGAAAAGCCACCACACTTATTTGGTGAATGCTGCAGTAATGCAATTTTTTTGTTGTTGTTTTTTTGTGGGTTTTTGTGTGTGTTTTTTCCCCCCTGTAAATGGGTGCTGCTAACCATTCTTGGCTGTGCCTCAGAACTGCATCATCATTATCATAATCGTAGCTGCAGAAAATAGCACCCTCAGCTGCAGCACTATATCCCTACTACATCATCTGATTTATCAGCAATTGGTCAGCCGCCAGAATGGTGATCCGCTGTGGCGACCCCTAACGTGAGCAGCCGAAAGTAGTGGTAGTAGTAGAGGTCAGCCTCCAAAAATGACTGTCCAGGTAATCTTGCAGCACCGGCACTGATCCTTTCAGTTTCCCTTAAATTCACTTTTTGAAAAGAGGGCAACGGACCGAAAGGGCGCACTCCCCACACGTTCCGAAAAAGATCTACGTTAAATAAATTTGTGAGCATACAAAATGGATGACGATGGAGACATTTTGGATGGCAGATCCCTTTAAGCATGAAGTGTGAAAGCAAAATATGGGACAAAACCCTGTAGCTCTTTTTAACAACGCTCCCAGTGGTCCAGTGGTTAGCGCTGTCGCCTCACAGCAAGAAGGTCCTGGGTTCGAACCCCAGGGTTGTCCGATCTTGGGAGTCATCCCAGGTCGTCCTCTCTGTGGAGTTTGCATGTTCTCCCCGTGTCTGTGGTGGGTTTTCTCCAGGTGCTCCGATTTCCCCCACCATCAGAAAGACATGCATGTTAGGGTTAATACTCCTGTCTGTGCCCCTGACCGAGGCATGGCAAGACGAACTGGAGTTGGTCCCCGGGTGCGGCATGGCGGCTGCCCACTGCTCCTAGCTACACAGCTAGGATGGGTTAAATGCAGAGTGTAATTTCGCAATGGGGATCATTTAAGTATATCAAAGTCAAAAAAAAAAATATATATATACGTATATACATTAACTTATTACATGTACAGAACAGCACTTCAGGAGATCAGTAATGGAGACTTTATAGATCAGTGAAACACCAGCCAGTATTGATTGAAGTCACTTCCTCATTTGTCACTGTGGAAAAGTTGAATATAGCTTGATTTTTTGGGGGCATCGGCCAACAGCAGCCAGTGAGGTCCGGGAATTTCTCATTGCTTAAACAATATTTATAACTACAAGTAGAAAGCAGCTAAATCCAACCAGCTTTGAACGAAGTGTGTTGATATGCTTGCTCGTGGTATAAATGCAGAGTCACAACTTGTGACGGAGATAATTTGGGCGGTGTGCCTCTTTAAGCTTTTAGCTAAATATTTTGTGAACACGGTTAAAAAGAGTGTCCTTGTGTCAAGGTGGATGGGGAAAAGAGGCTGGGTGTTTATCTACTCAATTCATTTGAAAGCTTGTTTGTTTATCAGGGAAAGGACCACACACTTTAACATTCTGTTAAGTCAGCAGCCTAACACACATATAGACACACACACACACACACACACACACACACACACACACACACACACACACACATAGAGAGCTGCACATACACACATTGCAGTCCCTGTGAGATATAGCCTATTGTCTCATGTCTGTTAGAATTTCAGGTTAATTTACAGTTCTGGGACTCTTACCGAGACTGCAGTATGAGACCACTTTATAGTGATGGCAGCAAGAGAAGGAGAAAGAAAAAAGAAAGAAAACAAAACAAGAAAACCAAAAATTGAAAGAAACTAATGAGTCAGCAGGCAGCTCGAGGGCTGATTTAAGCAAACAGTCATTGCTGTAAAGCCAACAGCATATAGTGGATGCACAAAGAACGACAACCGTAGGTGCAATATGCCAATTAAATCTGGGGATAGGTCTCAGTGGCTGAAGTAGGTGAAGTATCCCAAACTTCACCTGCCAGGGTCTGACATGGAGTAATTGGAGAGGAGTCACTTTTTTTACTCCTACCCACCATGCTGACAGTGACACCAGACAGTAAAATCAAAGATTGTTTAATTATCACTTCGTCCTTTGCAAAATATGGTCTGTTGCCATACTCTGTTATAACATCTGGTTTCCTTCTCATTTATGTAAGGATTAAAAACCAAAAACAACTTTAATCATGTTAGTTTTCTAACCATTTTTTATCTTTCTTTCTCCACCTCCATCTCTCCACCCTGTTTTTTTTTTGTTGCTCCCATCCCTCTTGCCCTTTCTCCATCTCTTTGTTTCTTATTTCATCCCCCTTTCTCTCCCTCATCATATGTTTTCTGTCTTTATTTCTCTCCCCTCATTTGTCTTTGTCCGTGCTTCTCTTTCTCGTGTTCTCTCTCTCTCTCTCTCTCTCTCTCTCTCTCTCTCTCTCTCTCTCTCTCTCTCTCTCTCTCTCTCTCTCTCTCTCTCTCTCTCTCTCTCTCTCTCTCTCTCTCTCTCTCTCTCTCTCTCTCTCTCTCTCTCTCTCTCTCTCTCTCTCTCTCTCTCTCTCTCTCTCTCTCTCTCTCTCTCTGTTTGTCTTTCTGTCTGCATGTCGTTCTAGTTTGTGGCCCAGCCAAACTGTCAGCAGCTCCTGGCCACACTGTGGTATGATGGTTTCCCTGGCTGGAGGCGGCGACACTGGGTCGTCAAACTGGTGACCTGCTTAATTATAGGACTCCTCTTCCCTGTCTTCTCACTGGTAAGAAAGGGAGGGATAGAAAGGGAGAGAGGGAGGGAGGAATATGGAAGAAGGAGCGATGGAGAAAGACAGAAAGATAGTTATCATTCATTAAAGCTAGGTTAGGCAAATTTGGAGAGGTGAACAATTTTTGACATAACACCCCCCCCCAACCACCACCCCTAACTCTGATGTTGTGAGGCACTTTCATACTTACAGTTGAAGTATTTAATAAAATGAACACTATTTAGTCTAGCCACCTCTGTGAGAGCCATACTGATGACAGTAAAACCGACAGATAGGCTGTGCATACGAATGAATGATAGGCAGTATGGACCCACCCCCCACCCCGTCACAGATAGCTCTCCTGATTGGTTGAGGGCTACCGTGCAGCCTCAACCAATCAGGAGAGCTATCTGTGGGATCAGGGATCTCAGGTAAGATTTTTAGATCCTGAATACAGGTGCAGGGTTAAACACAGAGGCTTGATTTTCTTTAAGACCATTTGAATTATTCATAGCTGTAAGAGGGATATTACGTTTTTCACAAATAACGCTGAAAGAAATTTGACCATCCCAGCTTTAAGCCACCAGTGAGTCAGTCATGGCTTCGGAGGGGGTGAAATTTTTTTTTTTTATTATTTGCCTGCAGCTGTTGCCAGTAGACATTGGCCTATAGCACGTTGTGTCAGGAAGCACTGGAAAATATTGGGGCCATAAGTGATCTTTTTTTGAGAGGTCTGTCATGCTAAGGGCCACACACGAACCAACACCATTTGGGAAGAGTGAGAATAAATGAAGTCTTAAAACCTTGTCATTATTTCTGATAAAGTTCATTCATTCATTCATTCATCATCAGCCACTTCTCTGGGGTTGGGTCGCAGTGGCAGCAAGCTAAGTAGGGCACTCCAGACTTCCCTCTCCCCAACAACGCCCTCCAGCTCCTCCTGGGGGTCCCCAAGGCATTCCAAGGCCAGATTGGACATGTAGTCCCTCCAGCAAGTTCTGGGTCTACCCCGGGGTCTCCTTCCAGTTGGAAGTGTCTGGAAAATCTCCAAAGGAAGGCGCCCAAGAGGCATCCTAATCAGATGCCTCTCAACTGGCTCCGCCTCAACTAGCTCGTTTCGATGTGAAGGAACAGTGGCTCTACTCTGAGCTCCCTCTGGATGTCCTCACCCTATCTCTAAGGCTGAGCCCAGACACCCTACAGAGGAAACTCATTTCAGCCGCTTGTATCCGTGATCTCACCCTTTCGGTCACTACCCAAAGCTCATGACCATAGGTGAGGGTTGGAATGAAGATTGACTGGGAAATTGAGAGCTTTGCCTCCCGGCTCAGCTCCCTCTTCACCACAATGGTCAGGTACAACGTCCGTATTACTGCTGATGCTGCATCAATCCACCTGTCAATCTCCTGCTCCATCCTACCCTCACTCGTGAACAAGACCCCGAGATACTCGAAGTCCTTCACTTGAGGCGACAACTTATCCCCAACCCGGAGGGAGCAATCCACCATTTTCCTGTAGAGAACCATGGCCTCGGACTTGGAGGTGCTGACGCTCATCCCAGCCATTTCACACTCAGCTGCAAACCGCCGCCCATTCCGATGAAGCCAATAAAACCATATCATCTGCGAAGAGCAGAGATGCAATTCTCAGGTTCCCAAAACGGACAACCTCCTCAGCTTGGCTGCACCTTGATATCCTGTCCATGAATATCGCAAACAGTATTGGAGACAAGGGACAACCTTAGTGAAGTCCAACACCCTCTGAAAATGTGTTTGACTTTGTGCCAAGAATACGGACACAGCTCTCGCTTTGGTTATACAAGGACCGGATGGCTTGTAGCAACTGCCCCAGTACCCCATATTCCCGCAGTACCCCCCACAGAGTGCCCCGGGATACATGGTCGTAAGTCTTCTCCAAGTCCTTAAAACACATATAGACTGGCTGGTCAAACTCCCATGCCTCCCTCAGCACTTCCACATGGGTAAGGAGTTGGTCCGTTGTTCCGCGGTCAGGACGGAATCTGCATTGTTCCTCCTGGATCTGAGGTTCAACAATCAGTCGCAGCCTCCTTTCGAGCACCCTAGAGTAGACTTTCCCAGGTAGGCTGAGCAGTGTGATGCCCTGATAATGGGCACATACCCTGCGGTCCCCTTTGACAAAGTGAACGTCTAATTTTTTCTCAAAATAGAAGACATTGGAGGCAAAATATAAATAAAAATTTATAGTTTCTGTTAATCTTTAAACAAAGCGAAGTGTCCCTCATAAACCTCAACAACCAAAATGTCTTCAAATTTTATCTCTTGCGCCAGCTTGATGTATTGAAGGTGGAAGTTGTTTATTCCTTTCCTTTCCTCTCTCTCGCTCACTCTCTCTCTCTCTCTCTCTCTCTCTCTCTCTCTCTCTATCGCTTGCTCTCTCTCTCTCTCTCTCTCTCTCTCTCTCTCGCTTTCCTTCTTGCTCTCACTGTGATTCAATTCCATTTACAGCTTTATTGGCATGGTTCAAAATAAGTTTACATTGTCAGGAGCAAGTAGCCAGCAAAATAAACAAGCGAGCCGACAAACATCATAACAAGGATGATTATGGCAATAGGAACAGCTGTAATGGCACTCATACATGAAGATTCAAACACCATATAAGGTGACAGGTGGCTGGGCATGAATGCAATCGAGTCTCTCTCTCTGTCACTTTCTCTTTAACTTTGGTTCAGTTCAGTAAAGTACAAGCAAACTTTTGTGGGCATTTCTGATGAAAGCTACCGGTTATTGTTATAATGGTCAGTATTGCTGAGACAAGCTGACATGACATTCTAACTTAAATTAACCGTAGCAAAGAAATTGCAGTGAAATGATTCAGCTAGTACAGTCTACGGCTCTCTTTCTCACTCACTCACTCACACAAACACACACACACTCACAGAGTAATTTCTAACACTATCTCTCAATTTATTCTCACCTTTTGGTCATTTCACTGTCAACACTGGTCCCCTTCACCAGTCTACTTCCTATATGGCTTTATTTTATCCTCTCTCTCACTCTCTCTCTCTGTCTGGTGTGAATTTTAATATATTACTGAGTAACAACTGTAAGAACTCTTATTTCACTCTTTCTCTCACTGCTTTAAGCTCTTCCTTGCTCTCTCTTGCTGTCTCTCCCCCCCCCTCTCTCTTCTCACATCTGTAGATCTACCTGTTGGCCCCTAAGAGCGCTTTGGGCCACTTCATCAAGAAACCCTTCATCAAGTTCATCTGCCACACGGCCTCCTATCTCACCTTCCTCTTCCTCCTCCTACTGGCCTCCCAGCACATAGCCAGGACAAACCTCCACATGCAGGGCCCTCCTCCCACCGTGGTGGAATGGATGATCCTGCCATGGGTACTGGGTATGTTCTAGGTAGAGAGAGAGAGAGAGAGAGAGAGAGAGAGAGAGAGAGAGAGAGAGAGAGAGAGAGTATGTGTGAATGTGTGCAGGAGAGAGTGAGAAGTTTGCATCAAATTTTGTCTGAATCTGTCATTTAAGTGGAAATCCGTGCTTTTCTCCATCAATATATATATTTGATTTATCCATGTGGACCATGAACTCAGATTACATAACATTGATATAAATATTAATTTTGATAAGAGATGCTTTTCACTTTCTGTTTACTGCTGCTGAATTTTTTTGACTGGGTTGCGTGATCACTAATGCAGAAGCAGCATATACTTGTTGGAAACCAGACGGCAGGAAAACAGACTGAAATGTGATGCCAATGTGGCGCTGCTCCTGTTGGAGAGAAAATCAGTATTACTGTAGAACTGTCCTGTGATATACTTTGTTGTAGTTGGTAACACATTAGACTGCCTGCGTTAGCTTTTTAGATAAGATAAGATACTTCATTGTCATTGTGCGCACACAACGAAATTTTGTTTGGTGACCTGTGTCTGTGGTTTGAGGATCCTTTTTTTACAAGTGTGGGAGATGTTTACCACCAAGCTGAGGGCACACGAGCAAAAATGGCTGCTACACCTTGTTTTTAGTCCATGTAAATCAGTTGCAGAGGGGCGTCCGAGGAGCGTAGCGGTCTATTCCATTGCCTACCAACACGGGGATCGCCGGTTCAAATCCCTGTGTTACCGCCGGCTTGGTCAGGTGTCCCCACAGACACAATTGGCCGTGTCTGCGGTTGTGAAGCCGGATGTGGGTATGTGTCCTGGTTGCTGCACTAGCAACTCCTCTGGTCGGTCGGGTCGACTGTTTGGGGAGGAGGGGGACTGGGGGGAATAGCGTGATCCTCCCACGCACTATGTCCCTCTGGTGAAACTCCTCACTGTCAGGTGAAAAGAAGCGGCTGGTGACCCGACATGTATCGGAGGAGACATGTGGTAGTCTGCAGCGACCGAGACGGCTCGGAAGAGTGGGGTAATTGGCCGGATACAACTGGGGAGGAAAAAAAGGGGGGGGGAGATCAGTTGCAGCAGGTTTGTTTCTCTGCCTCCTACATCAAACTATTGTGTTGTAACACTGGCTTCCTGTCCAACAGAACTGCCTCATCATGTCTCAGATGGATAAAAGAAAGGCTTACGAATGGAGAAAAGTCATGGTTTGCAGCATCAATTACAGTCACTCGTTATGTTGGGGTCTGAAACGACAGGGACTACTTAGAGTTACTATCAGCCAAACTTTGACAGGTAGTCAACTGAATAGCTCAATAGGGTTAGCATTAAAACCACTTTGCTCTTCTTCTGTCAGGATACAACAAAACAACGTGGATTTGTGTCATACAGGTCATGGTG
>NC_079230.1:15441000-15486000 GCF_029633865.1 Lampris incognitus
AAAACAAACTGACGCCCCTGCACACACAAACACACACACACACACACACAAATACACACACACACATGCACACAGACATACAAATACACACACACACACACACACACACACACACACACACATGAAACCACATGGTTATGGAATGGGTGTCCGGGTGGCATGACGGTCTATTCCGTTGCCTACCAACACGGGAATCGCTGGTTTGACTCCCCGTGTTACCTCTGGCTTGGTCAGGCGTCCCTACAGACACAATTGGTTGTGTCCGCGGGTGGGAAGCCGGATGTAGGTCTGTTTCCTGATCACTGCATTGGCGCCTCCTCTGGTCAGTCGGGGGAACTGGGGGAATAGCATGATCCTCCCACACGCTACGTCCCCCTGGCAAAACTCCTCACTGTCAGGTGAAAAGAAGCGGCTGGTGACTCCACATGTATCGGAGGAGACATGTGGTAGTCTGTAACCCTCCCCGGATCATCAGAGGGGGTGGAGTAACAACTGGGATGGCTCGGAGTAGTGGGATAATTTGATCGGATACAATTGGGGAGAAAAAGGGGAGACACCCCCCCCCCTCCAAAAAAAAAAGAAACCACATGGATATACACACTCATAGACACACCTTTACACACACACACACACACACACACACACACTCACTAGTAGATGCAATATGTGGAGACACACAGACAACCTGGAACCACACTCTCATATACCCTCTTCCACACATACACACAGGGACACACCCACAAACACACAAAAGTGTGACTAAACGAGTGCTCAGAGAGAGGAGGGGGCACAATTAACCTTACTTTTCATCTTTTTCTTTTTCCTTGAAATATTCATCAGCATTCAACCTCCCTCTTTAACCTTCTGGAGAGCTTCGTCATTCTTCACTCTGCTCTGTCATTCTACGTGTGTGTGTGAGTGTGAGTGTGTGTTTGCGAGTGAGGAGATAAATTGCATGTGCGAGAGAGATAGGTGGAGGAACATGAAGAGAGCTGGACTAAAAGAGAGGTTTTGCGCAAGAGAGAGAAATATGGAACAAATGTGCATGTGAATGCAATAGAGAGGAAGAGTGTGTGTGTGTGTGTGTGTGTGTGTGTGTGTGTGTGTGTGTGAGTCCGGTTTTCACTCTGTGTTTGTGTGTGTATTTGTATGTCTGTGTGTGTGTGTGTGTGTGTGTGTGTGTGTGTGTGTGTGTGTGTGTGTGTGTGCGCGTGCTAATAGAGGCAGACTTAACAAGACAGGAGTTCCACGGAAGTCTATCGGCTGAATTTTGAATGAGGAGGAAGTCAAGTGTGAAAAGTACTGAAAGAGAGAGCGAGCGAGAGGGAGAGAGCAAGAAAGAGAGAGAGAAGGCTTTACAGAGGGGTAGAAAATGGGGGAGAGACATGAGAAAGTGGAACAGAGAGGAGAAGAGGTGGAGAAAGTTAGCTGGATGGAAAGAGACAGATGGAAAGTTGGGCAGAGAGAGAATAAGCAGTCGGGAGTGAACAACATAAGAGAGGGAGCGATGTGAGGGCAGAGGGAGAGAATGCAGGGTAACAGTAGACAGACAGCAGGGCAAGAGAGAAAACAGGATGAGTAGATTTCTGTTGGTACAGAGATGGAAGAGAAGAAAGGGCGATTGAAATGGGAAGCAGGTACTGCTTGAGTGTAAAATTGCATGTCCACCTTCTCCGTTGTGTGTGTGCCCACGTCTCACTGTCACGTCACATCACAATATCCACCAGCAGCTCTGAGCACACACACACACACACACACGCACACACACATGAGGGCACGGCGAGGCTTATAGCTTATTTGCAGCGTGTCTGTACCAGTTAGTGATCCCAGAGGGTAAATAGATAAATAGTACGACATATTTGTCGTCCACACACAGACGGACAAAACTGACAAGACTGAACATAACCTTGGCTACAGAGAAATATTCCCGGAGGGGAGAAAAAGTTAAGATCTAGCAATGATGTATTCTGGGAAACTGAAACTTTCAAACTGAAACCGGGTCCACTTTGACCCAGAAGACATAGCATGATGTGTCCGTCCTCATGGAACGTGTCTTTTTGTCATGAGTTAGAAAACATAAATGAATGTTGATGCCTCACTAATGCATGTGGGGTCAGGGAGGTAGACGCTGAGCGGAGAGAGAGCGGCCAAGCAAAAACACATCAACACTGGGAAAAAGGGCTGCAACTCGGCTCCGACACATGCACCGCACTTAAAACGCTTGCAGTGGACATTAGCCTTGTGTGTGTGTGTGTGTGTGTGTGTGTGTGTGTGTGTGTGTGCACGCGCGCATGCGTCCAATACAGCACTTGTGTTGTCACAGTAAACTACACAAGAGCTCATATTTCTCGACCCATTTGTAAGAGTGTCATACACTTTGTCCACAATAAGCCCCATTCACTGCTCTTCATCTCTGTCGCTCTTTCTTTCTATATATATATATATATATATATATATATATATATATATATATATATATATATATATATTTATAAATCCCTCTCTCTGTGTGTCTCACTCGCTATCTCTCTCTCGCTCTCTCTATGTATAGTATATATATATATATATATATATATATATATACATACACTCTCTCTGTGTCTCTCTCTATATATGTATCCCTTTCTCTGTGTGTCTCTCGCTATCTCTATCTCTCTGTCTATATATATATATCTCCCTCTCTCGATGTGTCTCTCTCACTATCTCTCTGTCTCTCTCACTCTGTCTCTCTCTCTCTCTATATATATATGTATATATATATTTTCTCTCTCTCTCTCTGTCTCTCGCTGTCTCTCCCTCAGTATCTGTCTTTCTCTTTCTATTGCGCTCTCTCTCTCTCTCTCTCTCTCTCTCACACACACACACACACACACACACACACACACTCAGTCAATTTACCTGTAACTATCGGCATATCTCTCCCTCTCTCCTTCCATGCTCTCCTCTCTATTTCTATACGCTTGCTGTTCTCACACCTCTATTGTACATTTTCCTGCCCCCAGCATCTGTTGTATATACATATCTAACACCTTATAATATTTCACAGTCACTCTCTCTCTCTCTCTCTCTCTCTCTCTCTCTCTCTCTCTCTCTCGCTCTCTCTCTCACTCTCCATCCTCCAGTACAACTCATCTCGCCCCCGGGAGGAATGGGAGATGTGGCACCCGACCCTGATAGCCGAGGCTCTGTTTGCCATCGCCAACATCTTCAGCTCACTGCGACTCATCTCCCTCTTCACTGCCAACTCACACCTGGGACCCCTGCAGATCTCCCTGGGACGCATGCTGCTGGACATCCTCAAGTTCCTCTTCATCTACTGTCTGGTGAGGGACGATTTACACTGTACAGACACACAATTTTGTACACACAGACCCACATAGGTAAACGCACACACTCCTCAGACCACTACAGATGCCGCTGTAGAAAGGCTAGAGAAAGATATTGCCGAGTTTTTCTTTGTTTACTGTCTTGGCAGGAAGGTGAGGAACACTCATCTATAAGAATCGATACACACACACAGCTGCAGTCACATGCTACTATTTCATATACAAACACACACACACAGAGCTGTAAAGCCATAAATATATTACAAATACTCATGTACACACGCTCTCACCCATATAAAACTGCCCCTGCAGATCTCAATAGGAAGATCTTGCAATCAGCAATGGACTTATCGGTGTGTGTTAGTGCGTGTGTGTGTGTGTGTGTGTGTGTGTGTGTGTGCGTGCGTGCGTGCGTGTGTGTGTGTGTATATATATATATATATGCTTGGTTGTGAGATTACGTGTGTGTGTGCATTTATGCTTGGCTGTGAGATTGCAAGTGTGTGTATGTGCATGTGTGTGTGCATTTATGCTTGGTTGTGAGATTGCATGTGTGTGTGTGTGTGTGTGTGTGTGTGTGTGTGTGTGTGTGTGTGTTTGCGTGTGCATTTATGCTTGGCTGTGCGATTGTGTAGATTGTGTGTGGTGTGCGCGCGTGTGCATGCATTTATGCTTGGCTGTGATATTGCATGTCTGTGTGTGTGTCCATGTGTCTAATGTGTGTGTGTTTGTCTCCTTCTGTGTTTGTTTACTTGTCAATGTGTTTTGGCTTGCATTGGCTTGTATAGCCCAATATCACATCTGTGTGTTTGCATCTAATCCTGTGCTGGTGTGTGTTTGTCTGTCTGTATGTGTGTAGTTTGAAAGTGCACATGGAAGACTGGAAGATGAATTAACCCAAGTGAACGTTGTTGAATGAATGCATTGTTATAGTCAATAATCAAAGTTTAAGAATAACTGGAAACTGAGCCTCTACACAGGGCAGCATGTTCTACAGTTTAGTGGCCTGGAGGACCTTTGATCTATTTTTTTTTTTTTTGTTAAATTAATAATCTGACAATTTCTTCTCATGGGCAATTCTAACCTGAAACACAATTTCCATGTTAAGTGTTCATTCTGTAAAGTCTTCAACCCCCTGATAATATCCCTGAAGCACGGAGACCGCTCTCTCATCCTGCAGCTTCATATAAGCCGTGGTGGTGGCGTTGCTTGTGTTTATGCATTATTTAAGGTGAGAAATGCGTCCCGGTATGACCCGTGCATATAAGGTCCTTCCACATCAGGTAATAAAGCTTTAGCATGCAAGACAACTATGTGTTATTATGTTCTTACTTGATAAAACTGGCATCCCTTCTTACAAAACTATTTAGAGAGCAGAATTCAACACCGTTAACTCAGGCACTATATTAACGTCTAACACAGTCGGCAGAATGGTGGGGTTTTTTATGGATTGTATGCGGAGGTATTGATGATAAACTTCACTGGGAGTTTAGTTGTCATTGCTTTTTTCTCCCTGAAATTTGTCCAATGCTTTCTAAAATGAGTACTTCCCTGAGTCAAGGTGTGTCCCTTCCCAACAGCAGAGATTGATTTGTGATATTGAAGAGATGCCCTAGAGCTGCTTCAATATCTAAAAACCCTGCTTAGCCATGCGGCTGCAGATCTCCAGTGGTGGAACAGTCTGGTGTTCACAAACCAAACCACCAGCGTCTGCTTCAGTACCAGTGAGGCCACCTGGTCTGTTTTATTATAACGTTTAGAACCTGCATTTTAAATAACCTTTATCCGTGATCATTACACAGGGAACCCTGACTTTTAGTTCAACTCCTTACGAGATAAGAATAAATGTGTGGGCGTCCGAGTGGCGTAGCGGTCTATTCCATTGGCTGCCAACATGGAGATATCCGGTTCGAATCCCTGTGTTACCTCCAGCTTGGTTGGGCATCCCTACAGATACAATTGGCTGTGTCTGCCGGTGGGAAGCCTGATGTGGATATGTGTCCTGGTCGCTGCACTAGCGCCTCCTCTGGTCAGTCGGGGCGCTTGTTTGGGGGGGAGGGGGAACTGGTGGGAATAGCGTGATCCTCCCATGCGCTGCGTCCCCCTGGTGAAACTCCTCACTGTCAGGTGAAAAGAAGCGGCTGGCGGCTCCACATGTATCGGAGGAGGCATGTGGTAGTCTGCAGCCCTCCCACCCCCCCGGGTTGGCAGAGGGGGTGGAGCAGTGACTGGGATGGCTTGGATGAGTGGGGTATTTGGCCGGATACAATTGGGGTGAAAAAGGGGAAAATTCCAAGAAAAAAAAAAGTTCTTCATGAATAAACTAAGATACGCATTTTTTATATCCTCGTGTTTGTCAATGTGTGTGTTTAGGTCCTGCTGGCATTTGCTAATGGTCTGAACCAGCTGTATTTCTACTATGAGACCAAGGCCTCAGATGAACCCAATAACTGCAAGGGCATCCGCTGTGAGAGGCAAAACAATGCTTTCTCTACGTGAGTACCACCCCTAACCTCTGTGTGTGTGTGCATGTGTGTGTGTCTGTAAAGGTTAACTAGGCTGTAGAATCATTTGTCTGGTTGATTTCAATAAACAGGTTACAGTCCATATCCCCTATGTGTGTATGATCAGTGTTTGTGTGTATCTTTGTCCGCTTGAGTGATTGTTGAACAGAGCTATTATCTCTTGCTGTGTGTGTGTGTGTGTGTGTGGGTGGGTGTGGGGGTGGGTGGGTGGGTGGGTGGGTGAGTGAGTGAGTGGTCATTCAAACACCGCGACTTTTGCACACACAAACACTGAAGATTTTTTAAATTATTATTATTTGTCATATGTAAATGATACAAGTGTGAAATATGCCGGATATGGTGTGTTTTAGACATACTTTTGAATTATAGCCTATTGGGAAATCTGTACACTCACACACTCATCCAAACGTACTCATACTCGGGCGGCCAGGTAGCATAGCAGTCTTTTTCGTTGGCTACCAACACAGGGATCGCCTGTTCGAATCCCTGTCTTACCTCTGGCTTGGTTGGGCATCCCTACAGGCACAATCGGCCGTGTCTGCGGGTGGGAAGCCGGATGTGGGTATGTGTCCTGGTCACTGCACTAGCGCCTCCTCTGGTCAGTCAAGATGCCTGTTCAGGAGGTGGAGGGAGAACTGGGGGGGGATAGCATGATCCTCCCACGCGCTACGTCCCCCTGGCGAAACTCCTCACTGTCAGGTGAAAAGAAGCGGCTGGCAAGTCCACATTTATCAGAGGAGGTATGTGGTAGTCTGCAACCCTCCCCAGATAGGCAGAGGGGGTGGAGCAGCGAGTGGGGCGGCTTTGAAAATAGGGTATTCGGCTAAGGGAGAAGGATGGAAAAAAAAGGTACTCGTACTCACTTAAAAAAAAACAATTTTTGCTTCTGTGCACCCTGTGCATTGCCTTTGTGCACTGCCTGTTGACACCTATGTCCTATTGGACTTGAACCTAGTTTTTTGGCACTTATTGCATTTTCGACTACTGACTAGATTCCTTCTTGTGTTGTACTAGCTCTCAGGTGTATGTCGCTTTGGATAAAAGCATCTGCTCAATGAAATTGTAACATTGTAACATTGTGATAATGTTAAATGAAATTATAACATTGTAGCATTGTAACATTGTGTTAACATTGTAACAAAAGGGTGGATATTTTCTCAATCACATGCACACACAAATGTATGTATAAGCCACACACATAAATTAACATGCATTAATACACACAAACACACACAACATGCAAATACACACACACAAACATACACATCCATTGTAACTAAACACCCACACACACAGATCCAGGGCGCATGTTTGGTGAGAGAAGCAGAGTTGGGGCCGAGCCCAGTCAGATAGCTGAATATTGATGAGACTTGGGTTTGTTTTAGATAATGGCTTTATTGATTAACAATCGATACCATCGCAGCAGGGCTCTGGAATTAAATAGTTAACGACTGTCTGTATTCTCCCGAACGATCGCACAGCTTCAGGGAGAACAGACTGTAAATAGTCTTGTAGACAAAATGTTAGTGTAAAACTTATTTGCCGGTCCTAAAATACGATGATTTCCAATGTATTGATGAGTGAATATGTAATTAGGACATCAGATTCACTTTTTGGCACGGTGGCATAGTGGTTAGCGCAGTCGTCTCACAGCAAGAAGGCCCTGGGTTCGAGCCCCGGGGTAGTCCAACGTTGTGGGTCATCCTCTGTGTGGAGTTTGCATGTTCCCCCCGTGTCTGCGTGGGTTTCCTCCGGGTGCTCTGGTTTCCTCCCACAGTTCCCAAAGACATGTAGGTCAGGTGAATCGGCCATACTAAATTGTCCCTAGTTGTGATTATGTGTGTGTGTGTGTGTGTGTGTGTTGGCCCTGTGATGTCCTGGCGGGCTGTCCAGGCTGTTTCCCCGCCTGCCCCTCAGTGACTGCTGGGATGGGCTCCAGGATCCCCACAACCCTGAGAAGGACAAGCAGTTTGGATAATGGATGGATGGAGATTCACTTTTAACCCCAGTTTACCCTCAAAGTGGATTATAACACTTGGCAAGACAGTGGTCACACCAGGAGATGGTCTGAATCCCCAGATTGACCTAAAATCTCAGCAAAGAATGTGGATTAATTACAACTTCCCTTTCCTCAATAGTCTCTGCAAAGGAGCCCTTAGGCTAAGCACTTCTCCCCCATCTGCTCCATTGGAGCTGCTTGCTTGACAGCCAATAGTTAAATACTGCAGCCGCACGCGGCAGCTCCCAGATGCGAATGGGGGAACAACAGTATGAATGTGAAACAGGGCTGGGCTCGGGTCATCTTTCCCCCCTGGGGTAAATAAATCTGGAAAAATGTCATGGTTGTTCATTGCCGCTGCCCAAACATCCCACTCTGCATTGCCTGAGAAAAGGTTGCAGAGTACAGGCTCTATGAATGTGTGAGCCTCAGCCTGAGTTGAAGTTAAACGATCGACCAATGGCCCTACAGACGCCCGAGATGACACATTATGCAAACCGAGCGTCAGCAGTCCCCCAGGCTACTCAGCCCACATCAACATTCATGAGTTTACAACTCGAAAGATTATTCATTCTGAGTGTGTATATGCTTAAACGTCTGTATTTACGGGTTTGTGTATGTCAACTGTTCAAGCCCCTTTCCCATACCATGCCTACTCTTATGAACATTTATAAGATAAACTGGAAGATCACTTCCTGTGTGTTTGTGTGTGTCTCTCTCTCTCTTTCTCTCTCTTTCGCTCTCTCTGTCTGTCTGTCTGTCTGTCTGTCTGTCTCTACTTCACACACACTCAGCAATTTTGAGTTAGATCACAAGATCATGGCCCTGTGATGGCCTGGCGGCCTGTCCAGGGTGTCTCCCCGCCTGCCACCCAATGACTGCTGGGATAGGCTCCAACATCCCCGCGACGCTGAGAGCAGGATAAGCGGTTCAGATAATGGATTAATGGATCACAAGATCATCCCCCCTCTCTTTATCCCTTTCACCTTTGCAGTCTGTGTCAGACTGTCTCTCTAACTTGTTCCATCATTGTACAAACTCCACAACTGTTGTGCACTCCTTCTCTTCTACACACATATTCACACAAAAAGTCTGAGGATCCCTTTTTCCCTCTTTCACAGACATACTTGTGTGTGCTCACTTACAGGTGTACACACTCACAGCCACACACACACAAACTGTACACATCCAGCAAGTATATAACAAGTTTTTATACTGTATATACAAACCCATGTATTTTCCCTCTCTCTTATTCTCTTCAGTCCTGCTCGCTCTCTCTCTCGCTCTCTCTCTCTCTCATTCTCTCTTTTCTCTCTTTCTGGGCTTCCCAAGCTTTTCTATGCCAAGGCCCCCCAAATAGCATTAGCTTCTGGCCGGGGTCCCCCTTTTGTAAGATGCCTTTAAAAACCCATTGGCAATACTATGGCAAATATACAAAAAAAAAATCTGAATATATTCCCTTGCTTTTATTAATGCAATTATGATTAAATTTGTATTTCAAATAATCATTCCATTAGAGTCAATATTTTCCATTATAAGCATTGTTTTTCAGTTTAGTGTAACATTATTCGATGCCATTATATTATTATAAATATGATCAGAATATGTTATTAGAATATATTAATGATTATATATTGTTGTAAATTATAATTTATATTATAGATAGTGAACAACATGGTGGCCAAGTGGTTAGCACTGTTGCCTCACAGCAAGAAGGTCCCGGGTTCAAACCCCAGGCTTTCCCAGGTCCTTTTCTGTGTGGAGTTTGCATGTTCTCCCCGTGTCTGCGTGGGTCTCCTCCAGGGGCTCCGGTTTCCTCCCACCATCAAAAAGACATATATGTTAGGGTTAATACTCCTGTCTGTGCCCCTGAGCAAGGCAATGGAAAGAAGAACTGGAGTTGGTCCCCGGGTGCTGCAGCTGCCCACTGCTCCTATACAATAGGATGGTTAAATGCAGAGGATGAATTTCCCCACGGGGATTAATAAAGTATATCTCTTATTATCTTTTATAATAATACACGTAATAATAATAATAGTAACTTGCTGAGCCCCCCCCCCCCCGGCGGCCCCCAAACAGGCCTCGGCCCCCACTTTGAAAACCACTGGCCTAAGGGACCATCATGAGCACTACAGGCTAAAATGATTTAGTGAAACCGTTTTCTCTCTTTCTCGCTCTCTCTCACACACACACACACACACACACACACACACATTTTCAACCGAAGCACTTCAGTCTGTCTTTATTTCGAGGACACTCACAAGCAGGGTAGGCTAGAATGATTTACGTACTACCAATAAACTTTCTCTCACACACACACACACACACACACACACACACACACACACACACACACACACACGACACAACAACACATGAAGATGACGGAGTAGCAGATCGGAGCGTCCATGCCACATTATGACTTGGTTCAGTGGAGAGAAGTACCTTGGGGAGGAGAGAACGCAGGGTGGACAGAAGAAAGGAGTAAAGGAAGAGATTTGGGCAGAGAGAAAGAGGGGGGGGGCTAGCGAGGGGAGATGGACAAGAAAGAAAGAAGATAAATAAGCAAGAGAGGGCCTGAACAAACGGGTCGAACGGTCTCTCCTTTTTCCCTCTTTTTGTCTGTTTTCGTCTCTCCTCTCAGGTTTGCTCCTCATTTGTTTCTCTCCCCCCTCTCACCGCGTCATTGTTTTCCTCTCTGCCTCTTCTACAACCAGTCCGTCTCGCTCTTTGTGTCTCATCCATTTTTTTGTTTCTCTCGTTCATTTTCTGGTTTCACGCTCCATCCCCCCTTACTCTGGGGTGTTTGATTCCCCACCTCCCTTTCTCTCTTCATTTACGTGCTCACCTCATTCTCTCCCTCATTGGCTTTCTATCTCTCGCGCTCTCTCTCTCTCTCTCTCTCTCTCTCTCTCTCCTTGATCACACACACATAAATGCATGCACACATAGGTGCATAGTGACAACATCGGCACGCCTGACATACACATGACGTGCACACTCACTTACAGGTTGTACACCCCTCCATACACACACAGGTGCAGGTGCAATCCGAAGCATGTTCTTACAGCACATACAAACACACGTCCTCGTAAAACAAACACATTCTCACACACGTTGCGACAATACAAATAAGTACCACACCAGTTTGCGAGCACAAACACACACAAGTGCGCACACCCCCCCCCAAAAAATACATATAATGTCAGCCCTAAACAACCCTAACACATTCACACACAAACATCTATCCAAACACACACACACACAGTAATGAGAATGAATGTTGAGTTTTTAATATTTCATGGAGCACAAATACAAGACCCTCTAGACAAAGTCTCTTTCTAGCTGTCTCTCGCTCGCTCCTTTTCCTCATGTTTCTTTCTCTATCTCTTCATTCTTCTACTTGATCAGTCTTCACATTCTTACTTTATCTCCTTCTCTTCCCTTTCCTCCTCCTTCTCAGTGTATCTATCAATGCAGTCTGTATTTCTCTCTCTCTCTCTCGCCTGTCTACTTATCTGTCTTTCTGTCTCTCTGTCTCTGTCTCTCTCTCTCTGTGTCTCTGTCTCTCTCTCTTTTCACTCTAGTGATTTAGTGTCGGGCTGCTACGCCACCAATTGCTACTTCATCAAAAATTCAACAACCTTTGCTGTGACACGCCCGCACACACACACACACACACACACACACACACACACACACACACACACACACACACACACAGTGTCGGGGAGTGAGAGAAATAGAGAGACCATCCACAGAGAAAAGAGAGAAAGATGGAGAAGGGAGTGAGGGAAGCAGTCGTGAGGTAAAGAGAGACAAGTGGAAAAAGAGGGGATAATGTATCACTGTAATGACGGAGAGAGAGAAAGAGAGAGAGAGAATAAAAGGACAGAGGGAGAGACTGAGAGTGAGAGAGGGGGGGAAGTCAGGAAGAAGGAGAGGAAGAAAGGAGAAGATGGGGGAGCAGTAGAATGAGAAATGAGGGTGTTTCACCATATTGTTTTCCATTTCCTTGGGAACGTTTCCGTCCGCCTTTGAATACCGATACCAACTGTAGCAAATAATCCTGTGTTTCCATTCACCCCTACCCTGCTTGAAATTAGCTTTCTGCCATTGTCCATCTCTCTCTCACTCCATTTCTCTCTCTCTCTCTCTCTCTTTTTGCTCCTGCAATCTCTTCTGCTCCCCACTCCATCCTCCCAGATGTCCTTTTCTTTTACTTTGTGTATGTATGTGTCCCTGGAAACCAGCCATGTTCCTCAATCCTCAATAATTACATACCAATCTCCAAACTCCCCTTTCTTTCTAACATCCTTGAAAAAGTAGGTTTTAACCAATTGTTTTCCCACCTGGCTCAAAACTGTATTTTTGAAAAATTCCAGTCTGGTTTCAGAGCTCTTCACAGTACAGAATCTGCGTCATTGAGAATAACTAATGACCTTCTAGCTGCTGACTCAGGTAACTGCTCCGTCCTCCTGCTATTAGATCTAACCGCAGCCAGATCATTCTGTTCTCATTCACAGATTAAACCAACTGGTGGGGGTCTCTGATCCTGCCTGAAACTGCTTTATTTCATATTCATCTAGCAGATCTTTCAGTATCTCGGGCAGCATGGTGGCGCAGTGATTAGCACGGTTGCCTCACAGCAAGAAGGTCCTGCATTCGAGCCCCGGGGTAGTCCAACCTTGGCGGTCGTCCCGGGTCATCCTCTGTGTGGCATTTGCATGTTTTCCCCATGTCTGCGTGGGTGCTCTGGTTTCCTCCCACAGTCCAAAGACATGTAGGTCAGGTGAATCGGCCATACTAAATTGTCCCTAGGTGTGTGTGTGTGTGTGTGTGTGTGTGTGTGTGTGTGTGTGTGTGTGTGTGTGAGAATGTACGTGTTGGCTCTGTGATGAACTGGCGGCCTGTCCAGGGTGTCTCCCCGCCTGCCGCCCAATGACTGCTGGGATAGGCTCCAGCATCCCCGCGACCCTGAGAGCAGGATAAGCGGATTGGATGATGGAAGGATGGATGAATCTTTCAGTATCTCTATTAGCAACTCATCTTCTTCCTCAGCCCCCATCTCCTGTGGTGTCCCCCGAGGTTCCATACTTGGTCCAATCCTCTTCTCTATTTATTTGCTTCCGCTAGGCAACATTCAAAAGCACAACTTATCTTGTCACTGTTATGCAGATGACACTCAGATCTAACTCCCCCTTGAACCTAATAATGACAACAAGCTGACCTCGGTAACTGTCTTCAAAACATCAAATCGTGGATGGCTGCAAGCTTTATTCAGCTCAGAGAGAATAAACCCTAAGTTATTTCATTTGGACCACAACATTTGAACAACATTATATCTATTCATCTTGGCCCATTGGCCCCCTCTGTTAAATCACTCCCTATTAAAGTTTGACAAACAAATAAATCAGGTCGTAAAATTAAGCTTCATGCAGCTCCACTCTGTCTCCAAACTCAGATCACTTCTATGTACTTGTGACCTGGAGAAAGTCATCCATGCCTTCTCCTTCACCCCCACCCCCGCCTTGATTATTGCAACTCGTTATATTTTGGTATCACTCAGTCTTGTTTATCCCGTCTCCAACTAGTTCAGAATGCAGCAGCAAGAGTTTTAACAAGGTTAAAAAAAAGGGAGCACATTACTGCCATTCTTGTCTCCCTACACTGGCTGTCTGGTAGCTGCAGGGTTGTTTTTAAAATCCTGATGTTGGTCTACAAAGTGTTAAGTGGTCTCGAACTTCTGTTCCCAGAGAACTGAGATCATCTGACCAAAGACTTCTGTCTGTCCAAAGATCCAGGACTAAGTGTTATGGGGAACTTTTCTATCGCTGCCCCAAAGCTATGGATTTCTCTTCCTCCCACCATCTAATTCCCCCCCTACTACTGAGAGTTTCAAGAGTTATTTTAAAACAAACGTTTACTCATCAGCTTTTCACTGTGCCTAACTCAGCCAGCTCAGGTATTTCTCCTCAAGTCTCTGTAGGCCTGCGTTGTCATTATGGGCCTATGTGTCCATGTGCCTTTACTAGCATCATTGTTATTATTATTACTATCATCACTTTTATTTTTCTTCCCTTGTGTCTGTTTCTTTCTTTTGTTTTCCTGTGTGTGTGCTGTAAAAATTAGAAGAAAAAAAAGGGCGGCACAGTGGTTAGCACTGTTGCCTCACAGCAAGAAGGTCCTGGGTTTGAACCCCTCTAATCTTGGGGTCATCACAGGTCATCCTGTGTGTGGAGTTTGCATGTTCTCCCCATGTCTCCGTGGGTTTTCTCCGGTTGCTCCGGTTTCCCCCCACCATGAGAAAGACATGCATGTTAGGGTTAGTACTCCTGTCTGTGCCCCTGACCGAGGCATGGCAAGACGAACTGGAGTTGGTCCCCGGGCGCTGCACAGCGGCTGCCCACTGCTCCTAGCTACACAGCTAGGATGGGTCAAATGCAGAGCATAACTTCCCTATGAGGATCATTAAAATTCATCAATATTAAATATCAAATATCAAAGCACTTTGGATGAACTGTGTTGTGTGTAAAGTGCGATATAGATAAAATTGAGTCTATGAGTGTGTGTGTGTGTGTGTGTGTGTGTGTGTGTGTGTGTGTGTGTGTGTGTGTGTGTGTGTGTGTGTGTGACAGGAGGGGGAGTTTTGGAAAAGCTGGCATTTCATGTTTGTAGTCATTAACATGCTGCGGGTCTTAAATTCCCACAATGTGTTTTCCTAAATTGGATAAATGCACACGACACAAATTATGAATCTCTTCTGAAGACACGAGTGCCACGCTCAACCCAGAGCATTACAGGGCCCAGATTTCACACTCTCTCTCGCTTTTCTCTCGACTTGTCTGCCTCTCTGTGTTTTTCAATTTTGATATGAGATTGTAATTCATTTGAGGGGCAGCACGGTGGCCCAGTGGTTAGCACTGTTGCCCCATAGCAAGAAGGTCCTGGGTTCGAACCCCAGGCCATCGTCCCAAGTCCTTTCTGTGTGGAGTTTGCAGTGGGTTTTGCTCTGGGTGGTCCGGTTTCCTCCCACCACCAAAAAGACATACATGTTAGGGGTAATACTCCTGGCTGTGCCCCTGAGCAAGGCAGTAGGAAGGAATAACTGGAATTGGTCCCCGGGCACTGCACGGCAGCTGCCCACTACTCCGAGCGACACAGCTAGGATGGGTTAATGCTGAGAGTAAATTTCGTTGTATGTATGAGCAATGACAAATAAAGTGTATTCTATACTATTTTGTAATGGTGTGTGTGTGCATGTGTGTGTGTGTGTGTGTGTGTGTGTGTGTGTGTGTGTGTGTGTGTGTGCGCGTGTATGTTTATAGGAGTAGGTGACTTTTTGTGTTGCTGAAAGTTATTTTTTTCCTCTTTTTCATGATAAGGTGTCTTGTTAAGGAACACCAATGTTTCTCTTATTGCCTCTTCTGAGCTTTCTACCCAGTCTCCACTAGTGCTGTATATGATACAGTTTTCGTCATTACTGGTTAATACCTTGACTACTGTGGGCTGTCCACTATTTTTTCTCTGACTAAATTCTTGCTTGCCAGACTAACACATGCCTCCTGATACATGTGGGGTCGCCAGCCGCTTCTTTCCACCAGACAGTGAGGAGTTTCGCCAGGGGGATGTAGCGCGTGGGAGGATCACGCCTTTCCCCCCCAGTTGCCCCTCCCCCCTTGACTGGCGCCCTGACTGACCAGAGGAGGTGTTAGTGCAGCGACCAGGACACATACCCATATCTGGCTTCCCACCTGCAGACACGGCTAATTGTGTTGGTAGGCAATGGAATAGACCGCCATGCTACCCGGATGCCCCGGAGCCGCTCCTTTTCACCTGACAGTGAGGAGTTTCGCTAGGGGGACGTAGCACGTGGGAGGATCACGTTATTACCCCCAGTTCCCCCTCCCCCTTGAACAAGCACCCCAACTGACCAGAGGAGGCGCTAGTGCAGCGACCAGGACACATACCCACATTCGGCTTCCCACCCGCAGACACGGCCAATTGTGTCTGTAGGGACGCCCGACCAAGCCGGAGGTAACACGGGCCACGGGGATTCAAACCAGCGATCCTCATGTTGGAAGGCAACGGAATACACCGCTACACTACCCAGACACCCCGAGGATTTGAACTTTTAACCTGCCAGTCACAAGCCAGCTTCTTTAAACTCTTGGCAACTCAGTCTAAGCAAAATGTCGATGGTAACTGAACCCTTGCACGCTCAGCCTCTAATCTCTGTGCAAGTTCTCTGCCTGCAAACATCACAGTTTTAACTGCAAATTGAAATTCAACAATTTCATTGAAGACATATTTGAGTTTACTGATTTTCCTTATATAGGAATATAGGAATACATGTTTTAGGTAAACAGGGCACTCTGCATTGACCTTTGGTGTGAACAGTGTGTCGGTTTGTCCGAAGTGTCCGGTGCCTGCAGGTCTGTAGGCTCAAAACGCCCACAACCTACCGCAATCCTCTGCAGTGTTGAATTAAGCAAGATCCAGCAAATGTATGAAAAATTTAATGAATGTATTCCTGTTCTTCTCATGTCGCCTTGTTTGAATTCATGTCTGGCCTTTTGTTGTTTATACTAATCCCTGTTCACTTTTGTTTTGTCTGCAAAGCATGCTGGTGCTGTGTGTAAAAAAAACACAACACTGTCACTCTGCTTTACTTTTTCTCTTCCTCCTCATATCCCTCATTCCTTTATTCTTTCTCTCCATTTTGAACATTTCACTGTAATTTCTCTTTGTTGCTCTTCTTGTCCCCTGCCCTCCTCATCTCTTCGTTGTTCTTTTTCTTCTACCCTCCTTCACACCGTCTGTGTTAAGCATGTTTTGTAACGCAGGCTTTCTGACTTAAACTTCTCCTTTTCTTCCTCTGTTTCTAACTCCTCCACCCCCCCCCCCCCCCCCGTCTCTCTGTTGCTGCCTTCCTTTCTATTCTTCCCAGGTTGTTTGAGACCCTACAGTCTTTGTTCTGGTCCGTGTTCGGCCTGCTGAATCTCTATGTGACCAACGTCAGGGCCCGCCATGAGTTCACAGAGTTTGTCGGAGCCACCATGTTTGGGACGTACAACGTCATCTCTCTGGTGGTGCTGCTCAACATGCTGATCGCCATGATGAACAACTCCTACCAACTCATCGCTGTGAGCAACAACCCCATTCATACTTTAGTGAACATCCGAACTCAACTGCTTTACTGTGTTGTCATACGTTCAAGCACTGAATCTGGTAGGACGGATAGTTTTGTTCCTGCTTTCACCAGCTCTTTAATGCAGATTTTATGTTTTTGTTTTACCAATCTTTACTGATATAATTCTATGCTTTACTTTATTGTAGTATACTACACTATACTATATTATACTGGTGAAATGTTACAATAAGGGTACATTAGTTAACCAGTAATAATCATTAACTAACAGTTATCTATGGCACGGTGATTAGCACGGTCGCCTCACAGCAAGAAGGTCCTTGGTTTGTAGTCCAACCCTGGGGGTCGTCCTCTGTGTGGAGTTTGTATGTTCTCCCCGTGTCTGCGTGGGTTTCCTCCCGGTGCTCCGGTTTCCTCCCACAGTCCAAAGACATGTAGGTCAGGTGAATCGGCCATACTAAATTGTCCCTAGATGTGAACATGTGGGCCCTGTGATGGCCTGGCGGCCTGTCCAGGGTGTCCCCCCCGCCTGCCACCCAATGACTGCTGCTCCAGTATCCTGCGACTCTAAGTTGGATAAGTGGCTTGGATAATGGATGGCTGGATAGATATTATCTGAAGTGTCTAGTAATTCCTTACTAATGGTGTTCATCATTTACTAATATTAGTTAGTACCTTAATTACCCTGTAAACCCTTAATAAATGTTAACGAGAGAAATTTGTAACCTAATGCTTTAGGGTTAGGTTAGTTAATGCTTATTACTGTATTAACTAACATTAAAAGGGTTAGTTAACTGTTAATTAACTGTTAGTTAATGCTTATTACAGCATTAGCTCATGTTAATTGTTACTGTTATACTATACTACATTATAGCATGCTATGCTATGCTATGCTATACAATACTGTGGTATTCTAATATACCATTCTATTCTATCTTATCCTATAACATACCATGTCATGGTATTTTATTTACTAGGCACTGTCCTATAACTTGTATGCTATATCATACTTGATTTCATGCAAGCAGCCTGAAAAATAAAATGACAGAATAGGTGAAAGGTATGATAAACATGAAAATAAACAAGGAAATAAACATGCCCAATAGTGCAGAAAAAATGTTATACTTCTTAAAAATTACTCTGTCAAGTCTCATACCTCTGTGTAGCACCATTCAAGTGGCTAATAATTCACATCAGTCATTTCAGGGTCAGGCTCTTCACTCCACTATATCTGTACTATCAAACCCAGTATACGGTACTTGAGAAGGTAGCTTTCTACAAATGATGTCTGTTATTCATTGCATCGTTGGAAGGTAATGTATTATTTGGAAAAAAAATGCTTTAGCTGTGAGTCTGAACATCTTTTCTCAGCAGTTTCACACAACCCCACAATCCTGATCAGGTATTCACGAAAAAGACATCATAGACACCATCACTAATCTCATCTCAAATGTACCAAAGCACTGTAGAGAATCTGCAGCTGTTTGCGGGCGAAGATGGCAACAACAAATTAAATCATGGTTTATTTTCATGATGCTATCTTTGTAAGAAACTATCAAAATGTCATCGTTATCTACGGTGCCGAGACAACTTCCTATGCGCTTGATGTGTTTGGAGGGTCTGCGATTCAGATCTGTTACACACACAGACGTTGTAAAAAGTCTCACGTTGCGCCATCTGCTTGCTGGAGCACTGGTTTCACTTTTGGCTGCATCCCCGAGAGAGATGTGTTCAGAGAGGGTGTCAGGCTTTGTCAAATGATTCTGACTGATTCACAAGCCTGTCGACAGCCTGATTGAACTGACTACCCCACCCACCTTCCTTATGTCAACATTCAGCCGTTTCTCATCCATACTGATTTACAATGAGTGCATCAGTCAGATCTTCCTCTGGACGAGCAACCGGGACCAAGTGAGATAAGGGCCATAGCTACGGCACCGTGATGACACTTTAGTGATACCTAAATGAGGAATACGGTAGAAGAGGCTTACTGAGAAAAGACCAAAAAAAAAAAAATCATGAGAGGGGCGTCCAGGTGGTGTGACGGTCTATTCCGTTGCCTACCAACACGGGGATCGGCAGTTCAAATCCCCATGTTACCTCCAGCTTGGTCAGGCGTCCCTGCAGACACAATTGGCCGTGTCTGCGGGTGGGAAGCCGGGTGTAGGTATGTGTCCTGGTCGCTGCACTAGCGCCTCCTCTGGTCGGTCGGGGCACCTGTTCGGCGGGGGGGGGACTGGGGAGAATAGCGGGACCCTCCCACGCGCTATGCCCCCCTGGCGAAACTCCTCACTGTCTGGGGAAAAGAAACGGCTGGGAAGTCCACGTTTATCAGAGGAACATGTGGTAGTGTGCAGCCCTCCCCAGATCAGCAGAGGGGGTGGAGCAGCAACCGGGACGGCTCAGAAGAGTGGGGTAATTGGCCAAGTACAACTGGGGAGAAAAGGGGGGGGGGAGTCCAAAGGAAAAAAAAGAGTGAGAGACGACGAACGCTTTCTCCCCCTTTCCAACATTGTGGCTGTAATTGTGATCCTGACTGACAGGATCAGAGACTGATCAAGTCTGACCAACTTGAGAAATAACTCCACCAGCTCCCCATTTAGATTACATTAGATTAGATAGAAAACGAATGTTTTCCAGAGGGAAATCCATCATTGCAACAACTAATAATATGATATGGTAAGATATACAGTGTGTAAACAAGAAAGCAGCTTTTGTTGGATGATGAACAGACAAATGTGAAAATTATTTCAGTTTACTGCATATATGCAGCGTGTGCAACATAACAGTGGTAGAACGCTGACGGACAGCAAAATTAATGTATTAATAAAAAAAATGCAAAATATGATGATGAATGTTTACAGTATAAATGTATGCCCTGTTGCAAATGAGAAAATATGAGAATAAAATAGAAAACTGGCAACCGTAGACCTTTTTCTCTCCATTGCTCCTGCCCCCCTGTCCTTCCTCCAGGACCACGCTGACATCGAGTGGAAGTTTGCCCGCACCAAGCTGTGGATGAGTTACTTCGACGAGGGGGGGACCCTGCCCCCTCCGTTTAACATCATCCCCAGCCCCAAGTCCATCTGCTACCTGTTCATGTGGGTCCATAACAAGCTCTGCCGGCGGGGTCAGCCATCCAGCAACGATACCCACAAATGCGAGAACCTGCGGGAGTTCACGGTAGGTAGTGTGCCAGCGGGCGTAGAACGCCAGTGTAGATATCTACGGATACAGACACATACATACATTTATACAAAAATGCCCACGTGGTTTGTGAGTTCCTATGAGGTGTTCACAATATTACCTGATAAGAAAGATCTTGCATCCTGCGTGCCGTTTGTATTGCACAATGTTTAAAAACTCATGCTAGGGCATCAAGGTGGCATGGCAGGCTGTTCCGTTGCCTACCAACACGGGGATCGGCGGTTCAAATCCTCGTGTTACCTCCAGCTTGGTCGGGTGTCCCTACAGACACAATTGGTCATGTCTGCGGGTGGGAAGCCGGATGTGGGTATGTGTCCTGGTCGCTGCACTAGCGCCTCCTCTGGTCAGTCGGGGCGTCTGTTCAGAGGGGAAGGGGAACTGGGAGGAATAGCGTGATCCTCCCAAGTGCTACATCCCCCTGGCGAAACTCCTCACTGTCAGGTGAAAAGAAACGGCTGGCAACTCCACATGTATCGGAATCATGTGGTGGTCTGCAGACCTCTCCGGATCGGCAGAGGGGGTGGAGCAGCGACCAAGGGGGGAAGCCAAAAAAACTGAAGTTCAGCGGTGCTGTAATCCTGTTTGTTCCCTCTTAAAGAAAAAATGGTCCCATGATGGCAATCTAACAGAGTTATAGGAAGCTAAATGCTTGCAGTAGCTACAAGACTACCTATACTTACTCAAATTAAGGCTTTGGCACAAACCTAGCAGCTCATTTTGAAGGATGACATTTCAAAGACATTTCCACAAGCAAATGTGTTTACGTGGTCTCTGTATTCGTTCATAGTATTGTTATAGACTTTTGAAAAACATGCAAAGGAGAGCTTTTCTTTCATTATGGACCGACAGCTGTGAAGTCACGTGAACACTCCTGTCATTGGCTCCACTCTTATAGGTCAGTGCACGGGAGGGGCTCAGCGTTCCATAAATCTGACCTTTTGTCACAGCACATTGTGTGTATTGTACACCGCACACTTCAGCACAGGACTCTTAACAGTAAAAAAAAAAAATCTGTCTCCACTCAATGCAATAGATACTGTGATCGCCCCATAGGAACCTTTGACGACATTTCAAGATAGTCTCAAAATGTGTTATATACACCCACCCCAGGGCAGCACGGTGGCACCGTGGTTAGCGTAGTCGCTTCACAGCAAGAAAGTCCCGGTTTCGAACCCCGGGGTAGTCCAACCTTGGGGGTCATCCCAGGTCGTCCTCTGTGTGGAGTTTGCATGTTCTCCCCGTGTCTGCGTGGGTTTCCTCCGGGTGCTCCGGTTTCCTCCCACAGCCCAAAGACATGTAGGTCAGCTGAATCGGCCATACTAAATTGTCCCTAGGTGTAAATGTGTGGGCCCTGTGATGGCCTGGCGGCCTGTCCAGGGTGTCTCCCCACCTGTCGCCCAATGACTGCTGGGATAAGCTCCAGCATCCCGCAACCCTGAGAGCAGGATAAGCGGTTTGGATAACGGATGGACACCATCCCATTCCCATTCTCCCACAAACATCTACATCTCCATGTAACACGAACATTCTCACTCACACACAACCACACACAAACACTCAAGACAAACACTCAGACATACACATCACATACTCACAAACCATTTTTTGTACCTGTTGAAGAAGTGTGTGATACCTATTTTATTGTGTAGAGATAAACTTGGGGTTTGGATGTTTCTTCAGATGCACATCCACACACTCGTTTCTCTTTAAGCGTATCCTTCCATATGGGTAGGATACATGTCTGTGCTCAGCCTGGCGGCTCCTCTGCCATATGTTGAAATTTGTACCCACCATTGGCAAAGGTACGGTTGAGCTGAGCCATACTACGAGGCAGGATGGGCTCAAGCTGCCAAGAGAGGCTTTTTGGGTGATCTAGAAAAAGTGCATTGGGTTGAACATCGAGGACAACAATACAAAAAAAATTGAAATAAAGCAATTAGAAATTTACCCTTCCAACTTATTTTTACACTTGGGAGGGAAACGGTAGATTAAGATGAAAATCTTCGTCTGCCCAAAATCAAACTTCAACCTTCATCTGACGTAATTTTAGAGAGTTGATGATGAGTTGAGGATGATGGTGTCAGGCCAGCCCTCTCCAACCACATGCTGCTGGGAGTCACATGCAGGCACATTTTCACTCCAGCCAAAACCAACAGCGGCTGATTTCACTAGGAATCAGGAACACTTTATTTGTCATTTCACTTCACACACTTGCGTACATGAAATGAAACGAAATGCAATTTCTCCCAGCCCACAGCAGCACAACACAAAGACAAAAAACACATCCAAAAACTACAAGAACCCACATATCCAGACTAACACATATATCAAAACTAAACAAAAAAATCACTGTCCAAGGGAACGACGCCAGCCAGGATGATTGTCGGAACCACCGTCAGCATGGGTTAGCAGTTAGCTTAGCCCGCCCCGCTTCCGCGTCCTGTCAGACCGCCCTCGGCATCTCCTCGGGCGCAACTCCAGGCAGGGGCCGTGGTCGCCGGGCCCACTAGACAAAGCAGACCGAGCTCTCCCAGCCAATCCAGCGCCAGCTCTCCCAGCCAGACACCCTCGACACACCTCCCCTCACGACGACACCAAAAGCACCACAGTCAACGCCAGGTGAGGCCATCACCAGACCGCACTCGGTGTTACCGGAACTGCCGGTCTGCATGGGCTAGCAGTTAGCTTAGCCTGCCCCGCTCTCTGAGCCGATCCAGCGCCAGCTGTCCCAGCCATCAAACGAAGACAAAACTTACACGCATACGTGGACAAAGACACTGCATGGATGGTGCTGGGTGAGGCCGCTGCAAATCTGGATTCGCGCTGCCATCTTCCGACACCGGCACCGGGTTAGGCCGCTGCAAACGCAAATTCGCGCAGCCATCTTCCCACACTGGAAGCAGAACCCTAAGAATACACTGGTGAGAATGTAACCCTAAGAATACCCCTAACCCTATGGAATACACTAAGAATAACATCTCAAACTAGAGAGGAATGGGTACTTACAAGTGAATCTGGATTCCTTTTTTTTAATGGATCCCCCCCATTGCATCCAGCCAATTACACCACTCTTCTAAGCTATCCCAATCACTGATCCACCCCCTCTGCTGATCCGGGGAGGCCTGCAGACTACCACATGCCTCCTTCAATACATGGGGAGTTGCCAGCCACTTCTTTTCCCTTGACAGTGCGCAGAGGGACGTAGCACGTGGGAGGGTCACACTATTCCCCCCTCCCCCCCGAAAAGGCGCCCCAACCGACCAGAGGAGGCGCTAGTGCAGCGACCAGGACACATACCCACATCTGGCTTCCCACCCGCAGACACGGCCAATTGTGTCTGTAGGGGCGCCGAACCAAGCTGGAGGCAACACGGGGATTCGAACTGCCGATCCCCGTGTTGGTAGGCAACAGAATAGACCGCCGCTCTACCCCGGACACTGAATCTGGATTCTTTTGTATTGGTTTGGAATAGAGACTCCCCCCCCATACCCATGGCTATCGACAGTACAGGATTTGGGCCTATTGCAATAGACAGTACATCTTTATCACTTTAAAGGTAGATAACCACTACACAGAGCACTCCAAATGTAGTAAGCAGACTGTTCCTGCACACACAGATCCATATGGATAGTGGAGAGGACCGTATCCATAATGTAAGCATGCAAACATGTTGCGCAGGTGTGCTGTACAACATGCTCTAATAAGCAGACGCAGACCAACCCTCTGCAGAAATACTTGGACTAAGCAGTACAGAGCGCACTGCTTTTTTCTCAGTCCTAAACAGCACACACACACACACACAGATTGCAGCTGGCAGATCACCTCAGTTGAAGTCAGCTGAGTTATATAAGTCAGCCAGCCCACATAGGTTACAGAGCAACGCGGAGCTGCTGAGATCTGATTGGGGAGGGAGACAGGCTGAGTGTCAGAACAGCAAGAGATGGAAAAGCAGTGATTGCTTTGGAGCAAGCAAGAGAGGCTGAGACACACAGGCAGATATGAGTTGTATGAGTACTGTGTTGTGTTGTGTGTGTGAAGTTGATGTGTGTCTGCATAAACACATTGTAGAAATACAAATGATCTGTCATTTGTACAGTTCTACAGTAAAATGTCAGTCATTTGATATACAAATGTATGTTCTTGCATTTTCTATATCTATCCGGATAGATAGATAGATATATTTTATATTATTTTATATTTATATTTTATACTTATATATATATATATATATTTGTTTATTTTTTACGGCACCAGTATTTATTATTTTATTTTGCTACATTTATTTGGAGGGTATTTTGCATTTTGTAACAAAATGCATTTGGTTGTGTCTTTGCCCATCTCTGGTCATCATGGTAATACCAGATTAAAAATGATATAAATTAGATACTTGTACTTGGTACAGTCATTTCCTTCATATGGTAAGGTGTTTTATGAACAAACTGAACAAACAAACAAAAATATCCATACCTGAGCATTTTATTTCAGCTAGATTAGTTAGAAAATTATGATTATGAATGACGTGAAATCTGTCCACAGAAAGAAAAAGATCAACTGTAGATCAACTAAATCATAATTTAGAGTTACATAAAGAAACCCACTGCTTGTTATTGACTTCATTTTAGCACTTTGCTTTGCTATCGTCCTTCTTTGACAAATTGCGAGGCATTACTATACAGTGCTGCTTGAAAGTATATGAACCCCTTGAGCAGTTTAGATTTTTCTGTTGTTTTACCATGATTTTCTTATTCTATCATCACCAATTTTTATGTATGAAATGTCAGATATATGTTTATCAGTTGCATGTACTTGTTTAGTGGGACTTGTTTTAGTAGCCCAAAAACTACATGAAACATGGAATTAGTGTATGTGCAAAAGTAAGTGAACCCTGGGGTCCGCGGTGGCGTAGCGGTCTAAGCGTCGGCTTGGTGTCGATGCAGTTGCCCACTGGGGACTGGGGTTCGCGCCCCGGTCTCGTCAGATCCGACTATGGCCGGACTCGATGAAGCAGCAATCATTGGCAACGCGGTCTTCGGGAGGGGGGCGGAGTCGGCTTGTGTTCGTCATGTGAATGCGTCTCTGTGTGTGTCGGAAAAACAGTGGTTCGGCTTGGATTCGCCTTGTCACGAACGTGGGGAGGCGCTTTCCTTCGAGACTGCCGGCCGGAGAGATGCAGTTGGCGAACGCATGCAATACGAGGGTGGGTGTTTGAATTAAAATAGGGATCAATTGGCCACTAAATTGGGAGAAAAAAAAAAGAAAAAAAAAAGGGGAAAATCAGAAATAAATTTATATAAAAAAGTAAGTGAACCCCCAGCTGCATTGGTTAAGTCAAGCAGGTAACAGACTCGGGTGAAACACATTTGGGTGCTTAATTAATCATTTAAGCAGACCAATGAAATGAGACATCCTTGGGAAAAGGTTTGGCCTGCACTAATTAAAAGAGAGAGGAAACCAACCAAACCACTGTGGTCCCATACAAATCAACAATGCCGAGAGCAAAGGAGATATCCGAGGACATGAAGAAGAGGGTAGTGATAGCCCATCAGTCTGGGGAGGGATTTAAGACCATCTCCAAAAGATTCCAGCTCCATCCATCCACTGTAAGACAAATAATTTACAAATGGAGGGCCTTCAACATGACAGCAACTCTGCCTAGAAGTGGATGCCCATCAAAACTATCACCCAGAAGCACCAGAAAAATAATAAATCAGGTAAAGGCCAACCCACACATCACCTCTAGAGAGTTGCAGACCTCTCTGGTAGCATCTGGGATAAATGTGCATGCGTCTACAATCAGACGAAAATTGAATAGCCATGACATTCATGGGAGGGTTGCTAGAAGGAAGCCTCTGCTCTCAAAAAAGAACAAAGCTGCCCATTTCAACTTTGCCAGAGAGCACTTGGACAAACCAGAGACCTTCTGGAAGTCCATTCTCTGAACAGACGAGTCCAAAATAGAATTATTTGGTCACAATCAAAACCAACATGTTTGGAGAAAAGCCAACACTGCATATGAAGAAAAGAACCTCCTCCCAACAGTGAAGCATGGTGGTGGAAATGTGAAGGTCTGGGGCTGCTTTTCTGCTTCTGGACCTGGACGACTCCATATTATCCAAGGAACCATGAATTCTCCGGCATATCAACAAAATCTTGACCAGAATCTCCTGCCATCAGTCAGGGAGTTGAAGCTGGGACGAAAATGGATTATGCAACAAGACAATGACCCAAAGCATTCCAGCAAAACTACAAAGGAATGGCTTCAGAAAAGAGGATTCGTACTCTGGATAGGCCCAGTCAAAGTCCGGACCTTAATCCAATTGAAATGTTGTGGCGAGACCTGAAGAAGTTGGTACATACCAGATGTCCCTCCAACCTCTCTCAACTGGCTGAGTTCTGCAAGGAGGAGTGGGCAAAAAGCCCCATAAGCAGATGTGAGAGACTGGTTAGTGGTTACAGAAGACGTTTGGTTGAAGTAATGGCTGCAAAAGGAGGAGCCACAAGCTACTAATACAAGGGTTCACATACTTTTGCACATGTTAAATTTTCAGTTTTTGTGAAATAAACCACCTTTGTTGAATTAAATAATGAAAATATATCTCTTTTTGTGTGTGTGTCCATTATTTGGAAGGTGTGCTTTACAAATTGGGATTTGGATGTATGTGTAATAAGCTTATTTTAATGTTTTTTACAAAAACAGTGACCATGTCTGGAGGGTTCACAAACTTTCAAGCAGCACTGCATGTTTGTTTTTGTCTTTTTCGAAATGGTGGAGATGAACCAATGAAAGAGGGATGCAGGGAAAGCGGGAGGAAATCAGATCAGGTCAGCGTGGATTTGTTGAGCCCCATGGGCTAACGGGGCCATCACAGCAGGTGGTAATATAACCACACAGTTGCTCTCATAAACAATAAACAGAGCCATGGGGTGCAGGAGTACTGAAGGAAGACGGAGAGAGGGGGAAAGAGGAAGAGAAATAGATGCGTGAGCGAGAAGTCAGGAGAATGTAGAAAAAAAAATCCCAACAGAGAGATGACAGCATGGGTTAGATCTGTAAAGCTGCATCTGAGGCGAGGGATGAGACAGCCGATTCGGCGAGGTAGAAAGAGAGGGATGAGGTCATGTGATCTCCTGTTAATCATGTTTTAATGTGGTCTCTTTTTGCAGGAGCGCCATGCAGACAGCCTGATACAGAATCAGCACTACCAGGTGTGACCACGTCTAAGTGTGTGTGTTCGTGTGTGTGTGTGTGTGTTGTTTATGTGCATGTGTCTGTGTGTGTATGTGTTGGTAAGGAGTTTTGTATGTATTTATGTATGTCAGAATGTATGTTTGATGTGTGAAAAAGTTGCATATTTTACAGGTGTGCATGTGCGAATGTGTGCATGCGTGTGTGCATGTGTGTCTGTCTGATTTTGGTTGGTTGCTAGGTTGCTTAGGTTGGATTCTACAAATGAATGTAGCCTACTCTCTGCACTGTGTAGAAATTTTTGTCTAATAGTGTGTATGTGTAGATGGGAGCTGTGTGTGTGTGGGTGTCAGAGTGCATTTATGTTTGGTGTGTGAGTGTGTACACCTAAGTTGCAAACTATATGTGTGTGCGTGCGTGTGTGCGTACGTGCGTGTGTGTGTGTGGTTTCGACGGCTAGTTTTAGGCTAAGTTTAGATACCGCAGGTTGTTTTGCTTCAGCATCTCTCTGCATCCAGTCTCCTACCTCAGCAGCACAGAAACCAGTCTAACCAGTCCAAAAGCTACTGGAACTCTGATCCAGAAACCAGTCCCGGCGTTTCTCCATCATCTCTACGTATGAAACAACAGAGAAAACCAGTGTGCCAACCAGTCCACCTCTTTCATACAATAATGAGCTTTGCTGTAGTCGCCGGGGGTAGACAGTTAGTTATGTGAACCATTAATAAGTAATCATTTAAATGTGTGTCTGTGCTGTTATGTGTGTGTGTGTGTGTGTCTTTGTTGATGTGTGTGTGTGCGTATTTGTATGTCCCTGTACTTTCCGCATATTTACCCTTTTTGTTTCTGTTTTTAGATCCCCCCCCTCCAGCATAGCCACGTGTGTGTACACACACACACACACACACACACCTGCGTCTCACTCTTACTCACACACTCATGCACATTTTCTGCCTGTTTACCTCCGTTTTACTCCATGGTAGCACTCAGATCTGCCTCGCCCACTCGCACAAACAAACACACATACAAAATCTCTCTCTCTGTCTCTCTCTCTGTCTCTCTCTGTCTCTTTCGCTCTCTCTCTCTGTCTCTCTCTCTCTCTCACACACACACACACACACACACACACACACACACACACACACACACACACACACACACACACACACACACACACAAGTACACACACACTCCACTTCCTAAATTCTGGCCCTTTTCCCCCTGATAGTGTCCAATTCAGAGCTAACACCAGCTCCCTCTGGGCCCACAAACAGCCTGGTTGTGTGTGTGTGTGTGTGTGTGTGTGTGTGCGTGCGTGCGTGCGCGCGCGTGCATGTGTGTGTGTATGTTTTCAGGCTGCGTTCAGCCAGCTGCTTCCATTTTAAACAAACAAGATAAGGGATTGCTGATTCCCTCTCCATCTATTTATCTATCTATGTATCTATCTGTCTGTCTGTCTGTCTGTCTGTCTGTCTGTCTGTCTGTCTGTCTGTCCATCAATCTATCTGTCTGTCTATCTATCTATCTATCTGTCTGTCTGTGTAGCCGTTTGTCAGTCTATCTATCTATCTATCTATCTATCTATCTATCTATCTATCTATCTATCTATCTATCTATCTATCTATCTATCTATCTATCTATCTATCTATCTATCTATCTATCTATCTGTCTGTCTGTCTGTCTGTCTGTCTGTCCATCTGTCTGTGTAGCCGTTTGTCAATCTATCTATCTATCTATCTATCTATCTATCTATCTATCTATCTATCTATCTATCTATCTATCTATCTATCTATCTATCTATCTATCTATCTATCTATCTATCTATCTATCTATCTATCTATCTATCTATCTATCTATATCTATCTATCTATCTGTCTATCTGTCTGTCTGTCTGTCTGTGTGTAGCCGTTTGTCTGTCTGTCTGTCTGTCTGTCTGTCTGTCTGTCTGTCTGTCTGTCTGTCTGTCTGTCTGTCCATCTGTGTAGCCGTTTGTCTGTCTATCTATCTTATCTATATATATCTATCTGTCTGTCTGTCTGTCTGTCTGCCTGTCTGTCTGTCTGTCTGTTCGTCCGTCCGTCTGTCTGTCCGTCTGTCTGCGTAGCCGTTTGTCAATCTATCTATCTATCTGTCTATCTGTCTATCTATCTATCTATCTATCTATCTATCTATCTATCTATCTATCTATCTATCTATCTATCTATCTATCTATCTATCTATCTATCTATCTATCTATCTATCTATCTATCTATCTATCTATCTATCTATCTATCTATCCATCTGTCTGTGTGTAGCCGTTTGTCTATCTAGCTATCTATCTGTATGTCTGTCTGTCTGTCCATCTGTGTAGCTGTTTGTCTGTCTATCTATCTATCTAGCTGTCTGTCTGTCTGTCTGTCTGTGCGTCCATCTATCCGTCTGTATCTGTCTGTCTGTCTATCTATCTATCTGTCTGTCTGTCTGTCTGTCTGTCCGTCTGTCTGTGTAGCCATTTGTCAATCAATCTATCTATCTGTCTGTCTGTCTGTCTGTCTGTCTGTCTGTGTAGCTATTTGTAAAGCTATCTATCTGTCTGTCTGTCTGTCTGTCTGTCTGTCTGTCTGTCTGTCTGTCTGTCCGTCTGTCCATCTTTCTGTGTAGCCATTTGTCAATCAATCTATCTATCTAGCTATCTATCTGTCTGTCTGTCTGTCCAAAGCCTGAAAGGTTTGAAAAGCTGTCCTGGGTGTGTCTCCTAGCTACTGGTGGGTTTTGTCAAATGAAAAGCGTGTAATTACAGAAGTGTGTCAGAACGGAGCTGAGACCGGGGACGCATAAAACCGTCCACTTGTTATTAGATTTCTCTGCGCGCACAAAGGGGGGAAATATGCCACACACCGTATTTCTCCAGATTTATAAAGCCCTGTGACTGTTTGACTTCTTCATCATTGGCAATCATCGTGCCAGCAACAGCGCCGTTAAGTTTTACTGGGCTGTCATGAAGGTTATTTTAGCCTCCATAACTCTCGAGAGTTTCCTTTTTAATGATGCGGGCTCAAATTTGAATGAAATTGAAACCAAGGACACGGCGGTACTTCGACACCCCATCACCAGTGTGAATACTGGCGTGGACCGATTAGCTAGAGGATGCCAGTACATTGTTTGGCAGTCGCTTATATTATTTTGATTTGCGGCCATGTTTTTTCTGTCCTTGCAAAGTGTTACCAGCTAATGTGGGTCAGCGGAGAACAGCTGGTGTGCTCTGACACTGCAGCGTTGGTACATTCAATGTGCCAAACGCAAGTTTTATCCCAACGTCGTTTTTTGTACAAAGATTTCATCTTTAAAAAAAAAAACAACTTCTGATCTGAATAGAAAGGTTGTCGCTCTTGTCGTTCTTTTTGATTTTTTTTAAGTGCCTACTTGTTTTACATTACCTGAGAACAATGAGCACAAGCTTTGGCAGCGGTGGTGCCGGAGACAGCATCGGCACATTGCTTTTGGCAGCCATGAAGGTTGCTCTGGTATCTGTTCCTGTTGTCTTCTTTAAATAAATAAATAAATAACGGTGGGTATAAAGTTGTTCCTCAGCACAACCAATCTGGTGTGTCAGAACATGCCAGCGCTGCAGTGGCAGATACCACCCTGTCTGGCAAGCAGAGGTGTCAACTGTGGGAGGATGGTGCACTGTGCGTGTGTTTGTGTGTGTGTGTCTGACTGCGTGTTCTGTTTGTTGGTATGTATTTATGATTTATGATTTATGTGTGTACAGCTGTGGGCAGATGGGTCCTGTCAACCAGTGATTGTATGGACATCTCAATACATGTCCATAGCTTTGTGTGTGTGTGTGTGTTCGTGTGTGTATTTGTGGGTGTATGTTTGTGTGCGTGCATATGTGCATGTCTATTTGTGTGTGCGTATGTGTATTTTTGTGTGAGCGTGTATATTTGTGTGTGAGTGTGTGTGTGTGTGTTTGCATGAGTAATCACTGTTTCTGTGGATGATTGTCCACATCATTGTATCTTGGTCTGCCTGTCTTGAATGGCTTGTGAGGATGTGCAGTGACCATGGTGATTGTCCCCAACAGGAAGTGATCCGTAATCTAGTGAAGAGGTACGTGGCGGCCATGATACGCAGCGCCAAGACAGATGAGGGACTCACAGAGGAAAACTTCAAGGTGGGTATAGAATTCTGTTATGAGTGTGTGTGTGTGTGTGTGTGTGTGTGTGTGTGTGTGTGTGTGTGTGTGTGTGTGTGTGTGTGTGTGTGTGTGTGTGTGTGTGCGTGTGGATGTAATTAAGGGTGGAAATGGAAAGTCACCTGGAAAGAAAAACAGGAAAAATAAGAATGATAAGAGAAGCACAGTTTTAGTGGTGTTTTACCCTGACAGAAGACAGAGGTGATAGGTGTCCGGGTAGCGTAGTGGTCTATTCCATTGCCTGCCAGCACAGGAATCGTTGGTTTGAATCCCTGTGTTAACTCCGGCTTGGTCAGGCATCCCTACAGACACAATTGGCCGTGTCTGCGGGTGGGAAGCCGAATGTGGGTATGTGTCCTGGTCGCTGCACTAGCACCTCCTCTGGTCAGTCGGGGCGCCTGTTCGGGGAGGAGGGGGAACTGGATGTAGCGCGTGATCCTCCCATGCGCTACGTCCCCCTGGTGAAACTCCCCGCTGTCAGGTGAAAAGAAGCGGCTGGCGACTCCACATGTATGGGAGGAGGCATGTGCTAGTCTGCAGCCCTCCCCGGATCAGCAGAGGGGATGGAGCAGCGACCGGGACGACTCGGAAGAGTGGGGCTGGATAAAGTTGGGGAGAAAGGGGGGACAGAGGTGACTTGTCAGTAACCACATGGGCGAGATGTGCTCTTCAATGTGTACACAATCTGAGAACAGAGAAGTGCTGTGTGTTGTGTAACCTAAATGAGCAGTAAATCAGTGTGATGGTCTCTGCTGCTGTTTGCCAGATGCCCCTTGAGCAAAACTTGGACTTTGAAGTGTACAGATCTTTATGGCTTTATAAACGGGGGGGACATCATAGTCGGTGAAATACAATGAAATGAATCACGTTTTTCTTTTCTTGCACTTTTTTTTTTTAATGGATCGCTTTTTTCCCAGTGGTGTGTGTGTGTGTGTGTTTATGTGTGTGTGTGTGTGTGTGTATGTTAGTTCCATGTCATGCAGGTATTTCTATAAGACAGAGAGAGAGAGTTAGAAACAGGAGTGAGAGAGTGAACTATGTTTGAGGTAAGAACACACACGGGCTGCTTGTTCCTGTGCGACAAAGGAGGAAAAACTACAGAGATGAAGAAGGGAAAAAAGGAGAAGTGACTGTGTGTGTGTGTGTGTGTGTGTGTGTGTGTGTGTTTGCGTGTGTGTGTGTATGTGTGTGTGTCTAGTGTGACTACAGCTAGCTGCATGTTGAACTCAACAGGTTTCCTCCCACACAGCCTGCATGGTGAGTAACAGTGCATCTCACAGGGTGGTTGTGTTGCGTTATGTTGATTAAGCATTAATCGGTGCCGCGGCGTGTTAATTGGATTTATATCACAGCTCAGGTTTGCCGTCTGAGCGTTAGGAGGACAGCGGTTAGCGTCTTCTGCCCTCACATCATCACAACACACTGCTGAAGTGCCGTGTTGTGATGAACCAGAGAAGTCTGGTTTGCAGCAAAGCAGGAAATCAAGTCATGACATTAATGTCAGAGCCCCCCGGTGGCCTTCTATCTTTTTTATCCATTTTTGCCTCTTTCCTACATTAATGTGCTTTGAAGCTGTTTCTCATGGTAATTTCATTCTCGTTTCTTGTTGCCGTGTAAAGCAATCTGTAACTTTGTTTAGGAAAGTGCTCCATAAATCATGTTTATTATTACAATTTTTTTACTTTGTTGAAAATATCACCACACATAGGCAGTAGTGTGTGTGTGTGTGTGTGTGTGTGTGTGTGTGTGTGTGTGTGCAGGGCTGGGCAGAATATCTTGATGTTTGTGAAACTTTGGGCAATACACATCTCAATATTTACGCGTTGTCTCTGAAACGGCCTAACAGAATGATGTGTTGGAGTCAGATGCAGTTTTTAGATCACAGCCTTTATTCATTGCAGTCGGATAGGCAAACTTGGTTGACACATTATCATATCGTTCAAAATGTTTGCAAACCAAAGTACAAAAAAAAAATATTTTTTTTTTGGAGCAGTTCCTGATCAAATGTATAAATAAGCTGGTCAGTTTTATCTGGGGTCAATGATCTTCAAGTGAAACAATCATGATTTTAAACCTCCCACAGTCCACAGACATGTAGGGCAGGTGAATCAGCCGTTCTAAAATTGTCCCGAGGTGTGAATGTGTGTGTGTGTGTGTGTGTGTGTCGGCGCTGTGATGGACCGGCGGCCTGTCCAGGGTGTCTCCCCACCTGCTGCCCAGTGACTGCTGGGAAAGGCTCCAGCATCCCCGCGACCCTTAGAGCAGGATAAGCGGTTTGGATCTGGGTTCCCTTTCTGGACCACATTGGAGATATTGGGGCCCAAACCCTTCCGAAGTGGTCTCCATGGTCGAGCATGGACTGAGATCTCGCATTTACACCTCCATATAGGTCCTACTGTGATGTGCCATCATCATACCTGATTACCCAGGCTATATATTTAACTGTATTAACCTTCTGACTTGATGTCTTTTTGGTTTTGTTTGGTTTTGTGTTTATGTGTATGTATGCATTTGCATTAATAATTTGTTAAAATGTGGGGGGGGGACAACAAAAACAAAGAGATAACACTCACAAAAAGCCACGAAAGACCACTACAGATGTGATGTTTGCTTTGAGAATGTTGATGGAGAAGAATACAGAGGGCCAGAAAGAGTTACATTGTGTCTTTGTGGATTTAGAGAAAGCATATGACAGGGTGCCGAGAGAGGAGGTGTGGTATTGTATGAGGAAGTCCGGAGTTGCAGAGAAGTATGTAGGAGTGGTGCAGGATATGTATGAGGGAAGTGTGACGATGGTGAGGTGTGTGGTTGGAATGACAGATGGGTTCAAGGTGGAGGTGGGATTACATCAAGAATCGGCTCTGAGCCCTTTCTTGTTTGCAATGGTGATGGACAGGTTGACGGACGAGATCAGGCAGGAGTCTCAGTGGACTATGATGTTCGCGAATGACATTGTGATCTGTAGCGAGTAGGGAGCAGGTGGAGGAGAGCCTGGAGAGGTGGAGGTATGCACTGGAGAGAAGAGGGATGAAAGTCGGTAGGAGCAAGACAGAATATACCTATGCGTGAATGAGAGGGAGGACAGTGGAATGGTGAGGATGCAAGGAGTGGAGGTGACGAAGGTATATAAGTTTAAATACTTGGGGGTCAACTGTCCAAAGTAACGGGGAGTGCAGAAGAGAGGCGAAGAAGATGATTTGTGACAGAAGGGTACCAGCAAGAGTTAAAGGGAAGGTTTACAAGATGGTTGTGAGACCAGCTATGTTATATGGTTTGGAGACAGTGGCACTGATGAAAAGACAGGAAGCGTAGCTGGAGGTGGCAGAGTTGAAGATGCTAAGATTTCCATTGGGAGTGACGAAGAAGGACAGGATTAGGAACGAGTACAGTAGAGGGACTGCTCAGGTTGGACTGTTTGGAGACAAAGCAAGAGACGCAAGATTGAGATGGCTTGGACATGTGTGGAGGAGAGATGCTGGGTATATTGGGAGAAGGATGCTGAATATGGAGCTGCCAGGGAAGAGGAAAAGAGGAAGGCCAAAGAGGAGGTTTATGGATGTGATGAGGGAGGACATGCAGGTGGCTGGTTTGACAGAGGAAGATGCAGAGGACAGGAAGAGATGGAAACGGATGATCTGCTGTGGCGACTCCTAACAGGAGCAGCTGAAAGTAGTGGAGAGATAACACTCGGTTACCAGCCATGATACTGAACAGTCTCTGAAACAACGCTGAAATTTTACATAAAACTGTGATGCCACTGGCAGACAATCTGCAAATGTGAAAACTGGCTTCTTGGTTTGCTGATAGGCTGCATTGCGTTGTCATTTGCTTTTTCTTGTTCAGATGACGACGATATATAGTAGCATTGTTTTTCACATCCGCCTATGAGCAAAGGTCTGGCCACATGAGATTCAGGAGATTCAACTGACTGCATAAAAAGTGCATTAAGATCGCCGCAATATTCATTATAATGTCTCCTGTTATATTTCCCAACATCACGAGTATTTTTTAAATATTCAATATATTGCCCATTCCTGTGTGTGTGTGTGTGTGTGTGTGTTTGAGAGCTCATTCATGCCTCTTCATTTATCTCCTTCATTTTCTCCATCATCCTCTCTTTCTTTCTCGCTCTCTTCGAGTGTTTATCTAGATATCTCTTGACCTAGATCTCTTTCTGCCCCTCTTGTCGTTATGTATCCCGTGAGTCCTCATACTCCTCTTCACGCGCCACCTCAAACAAACGATCCTACACCTCCTCCTCTCTACTTCACCATGTTTTAAGGCCATTGTTTGGGATCTCCCAACCCGCACCCTTCTCGTCCTCGCCTTATCGCGTATTGCCCGTTTTTTCACTCTTTCCCCTTGAATGTGTGAGACGGGTCTTTTCATTCATAACATTGAAATAACTGCCAACACAGGAGTTGCCAGTTTGAATCCCCGTGTTACCTCCAGCTTGGTCGGGCGTCCTTACAGACACAATTGGCCGTGTCTTTGGGTGGGAAGCCGGATGTGGGTATGTGTCTTGGTCGCTGCACTAGTGCCTCCTCTGGTTGGTCGGGGCATCTGTTCGGGGAGGGACTGGGGGGAGTAGCGTGGTCCTCCCACACACTTGGTGAAAAGAAGCGGCTGGCTACGCCACATGTATCGGAGGAGGCATGGGATAGTCTGCAGCCCTCCCCAGATCGGCAGAGCGGGTGGAGCAGCGACCAGGATAGCTAGGAAAATAGGGTAATTGGCCAAGTGCAATTGGGGAGAAAAATGGGGGAAATCCAGAAAAAAAAAGAAAAAGAAAAAAAACCCTCTTAAACCTAAAACAGATTTCTTTGCGTATTATTCCTCTTTTCAGGGATGTTTGTTGTCTCTCCTTTGCACGTGTATCTGTGTCCTCTGCAAAGCACTTGGTCTGAAACTTTTGTTAAAATACTTTTTGAAATAAATTTGATTTAATTTTCTTTGTGTGATGCTTACCTTTTCTTTTATTTCTTGAAATGACTTCTTGTTTATCTTTTTATTTATTTCTCTCACTCTCACTCTCTCGCTCTCTCTCTCTCTCTCTCTCTCTCTCTCTCGCTCTTTTTCTTGTTCTTTAGGAGTTGAAGCAGGACATCTCCAGTTTTCGCTATGAGGTCTTGGATCTCCTCGGCAACCGCCGCCCACCCCGTCGACACTACTCTTCTTCCAGCGAGCCAATGAGAGACGAGGGGGCGATGACTTCAGAAGACGACAGCGAATCGGGCGACGGCGGAGGTGGAGGGAGCACAGGTCAGATGGCGAAGGGCGTGAGCTTCCTGGAAGATGATGGGAGAGCCATGCCCAAATTTGGTGTCTCCGCCTTGGTGCGCTCTATTTCTGGAATGACCCGGGTAGAGAGAGGAGGCAGAGGAGATGAAGATGAGGAGGTTGAGGAGGGGGTGAGCAGGTGGGGTGGGGAGGAGGAGGAAGAGGAGGAGGATGGTAAACCAAAGAGCAATGGGCTGAAGACGATCATTGTCCCTCCATCCTCCACAACCATTTTCCCCACCTCCCCCACCACTTCTTCCTCACTCTCCTCATTCTCCTCCTCCCTGGCTCGCACCAAGAGCCGTCTGCAGCGCCTGTCGGCACCGAGGGCCAAGACGGACTCCTTCAGGCATCTCTCTTACCTGTTCTCTCGCTCTCAGCGCAAAGCCCCACCCCTGCCTCTCCCCCTTGTCCAATCCCCTACCTCCTACACTATCTCTGATGGTTTGCTCAACCCGCTGGGCGGTCATGGCAACACTGACTTTGGACTCAGTCAGGTTACTAGAAGCGAGACCCGCCTGAATGAGGTGGGCCGTCACCCAGTCGACAGCAGCAACCCATCCCTATCCTCGCGGAGAACCAATGGGAGGGACTCGCTACTGACGCTCCCCCTGCCACCGCCGTGCCCCTGCCAATCCCTGCACTGTGCTTCCAACATCTCCGAGTCCAGCTCCCGCCTCCTGGACTCGAATGAGGACGTTTTCGAGGGGGAAGTGGGGGTTGACAGAGGAGGAGATGGAGGAGGAGGAAGAAGAGGAGGCGAGATAGGGAGAAGTGGAAAAGGGGGGATGATGATGATGGGCGGATGGGTGGGACCCTGTGAGGATTTCTTAGAGGACAGCTGCGAGGTCATAGAGGACTCAGTTACCACGCAGCTATAGGAGGGTAAGAAAGATAAGACTGTTCCTAATGTCTCAAACCGGCTAATTCACCCTGCAAGAAGATAAAAGGATGATATTAACAGACCGGTGGGGGGGGGGGGGGGGAGAGCGAGAGGAGAGATAGAGAGGGCTGGGAGGATGGTGACATTCCCTGAAATTGGAGTGGAATTTGGAATATAGCAACGGACTCCGCTCCGGAATTCTGCAGTTCTAAAAGGGATTCCAGAACACGTTCGTAGACTTCATGACGCTGAGGGAGGGAACAATGAGAGCAATTTGAAAGGATTGGATAGAAGAAAAAACATCTATCCCAACTATTTGTTATTTTTCAACAAGAGGTTCAAAAAAGCATGATTATTTAGGCATTAATAGGAACCATAATGACTCTTGTTAAGCGGAATACCGTTCAAGTTTCTACATGCTATTCCTTTGACCACAGACGTTTTGTTTTCTCTGAGCACGAATAAGTCTTTCCAAATGATGTGATCCAACCTCCTCCCCCCCATCCCGACCCAACATAAAATCTAATGAAGAAAAAGGAATTAACCCTGCATAGAATAAGAGGAATGGATACGGAACCCCTCTTAAAATGAATCCAATGTATCCCAACTCTCTTTGAAATCGATATGACTGGAAATGATTCCCCCCTTTCCCCTCAGTGAGACAAAGTGGCACTAACTCCCCTTGAAAATCAATGGAGCCAAATGGAATTAACTCCCCGTAGAATCAATATGGCCGAATGGAATCACCTCCCCTTTAAATCAAATGGATTTATGGCCACGTCCAAATTAACGGAACGAAATGGAATGACAGAACCACCGCTGTGCTGTTGCTAACCCGACCCCCTGTCTCTGCACATACAAGGGCCATGGAACTCGGTCTGACCTTAATAACAGTTACACTAGTAATAATAATAACACTGGTGATATTAATAATAATAACAACAATAATAAGGGACTTCTAATAATGACTATTATGGTTTCTACAGACTATCTTTGCTTTGATATGAGTCGCCCACGACACCCCGGCATCTCCTTTAGCTCTTCCTTTGCCAGTATGTCTAAATCTGATGAATGATGAATGAAAATGTGCAGCGGAATGATATTTATATAAACACGGTGACAAGGAGGGATGAGAACAATAGATGGAGAGAGAAATGCACGGTTCGCACGGGTGGGGTAAATAAATGCGTGAGATTGCAAGGAAGGGAGGAAGGAATGGAAAAGTATGCGAGAAAAATGACTGGAAGGGAAAGGAAGAGGTTGAGAGGGGGAAAGGAGGAACTGGACAGAAGGAAGGAAGGAGAGGGGGAAATGGGATGATGAGATGAAGGATGGGATGACTGGAGTGGGAGATACAGAAAAGGATGATGGAAAGAAAGAAAGATAATGAAATGAGGAGAAATAGATGGAAAAAAAACAACAGTGATGATGCAAAAGAGAGTTTTTTGCTTTCACCTTCCTATCTGGGAAATCTGTTTCAGAGGGAAATTTCACCTGAATTTCATCATGACTTTTGAGGCTACAATGCCGCGACTTCAAAGGGTTGCAGTGAAAGCAGGCTATTTAATTTTACTGTGGTTAATACGACTGTCAGCGACAACGTAGAGAATTATGCATGTGTGATCAAACCACCGTATCTGCAACACACACACAAACACACACAGGTTCTCCCTCTTCCCCCCAACATCATTGCAATTGATGAGTAGCTCCTAGCCAAATATTTGCCCTTCATTCGATCACCCAAGGGTCCTTTGGTTTCTCCCTTTTCAACAGGATGACATCAATACCCTCTTCTATCCCTCCCTCTTCTTTTTGTTTCTCCCTTGCTCTAACCTCTGCCGCTCTCGCTTCATCGCTCTCCGTCTCCCAATTTTTCTCTCTCCCTCTGTCTCGCAGTCTTTCCTTGTCTCTGTTTGTAGACCTCTCCGTCTCACTAATTCTTTTTCCTCTCTTGTCTACCTTTTTCTTCCCTCCATTTTTCACTGTGCCTTGTTTGTGGGTGGGTCCAACTCACCCACAAACAAACATGAGTAAACTCACACACACACACTCACACACACCCCTGGCAGGCTCTCGTCAGCAGTATGACATCACCCCAGCTGTCTTGCAAGGCAGACAGGGGCCTCAAACTTCTAATGAATCAATGTCCCAAAATGTCATTGCGTAACCATGGAGACTAGCTGGCTCTTTTAACATCCCATAATCGTAATCAGAATGTGATGTCTAGAACAGTAAAGACGCGTAACCTGTAAAGATATCTCAAGGCAATCTCTGTACTCGCAGCGTTTATGGTTAGTCAGCAAGCGACGGTAGCAGGCCCTGTTTTCAAACTGTTGGCGGTACAGTAATATTTGTTCTTACTTGCTGACAGCAGAGATCAACTAATGTTTCAGAATTGACATGGCTAATGATGAGATTGTCTAAGAAAGGTTTCATCCCTATTCCTGTCAGCATTTCTGTGTTTGATATCTTCTGTGATTGTGGTTTCAGCCAAGTAATCGCAGTTCGCTGATATCATGATCAGCAAATTAAACTGTAGTTTCTCCAGGTACTCCTGCTAGTTTAAGGTCTAATGTCCAGACAGCCAAATTTGTCAAAGTCGACAGCATCATGAAAATTTCATAAAACAATGTACTTTTAATATGACTCGGCAAGAAATAATTAAGGATGTGCCATAATAATATGTTTATCTGAACCATCTTTCATTATGTGAGATCCCCGTCCAGAGGGCCTAATTTTCTCCTGTGGGCTCCTGAGCCATTCAGCAGCTTTATCAAATACCTTTGGAACCAGTCTTACACCCAATGATAAGCACCTGACAGGAGCGGCTGACAGCATGGTGGTTTATTAAGTCCTTCAATAGTATACATTATTGGTTCTGACTCAGTGCACGTATCAAGACTGAATTGTCTTGAAATCCTTAATGCATAAACTTTAATTTCATTTTAGGCATTTATCTGATGGGCTTACTTTAAGTGATTTTACCTTGAGTACGATAGTAGAATACGTCAAGGGTCAGAGTCACAGCACCTTGACAACTTACTCTGTGTAACAAATACCCATTACCTGGTAATGATCACTGTAATTGAGATTTGAAAGGAAACGAGAGAAGTGCCCTGGAGGAAAGGTAGAAAAGTTCTCCTCCATATTTTTCCTGAGACTCAAACTCACAGCAAAAAAAGTCCCCATTCTGCATTTGTCATGCAGCCACCCAGTGCAATTGCTGGAATAAGCCACACTGCAGTCTTTTCTATCTCAAATCTTGCACAATAGTTGGAGCTCCATACAGTCACACAAATATCCAGCCTCTGAAGTCTCTGCACAGCACGGTGGCCCAGTGGTTAGCACTGTTGCCTCACATCAAGACGGTCCTGGGTTCGAACCCCAGGGCGTCCCAGGTTCTTTCTGTGTGGAGTTTGCATGTTCTCCCCGTGTCTGTGTGGGTTTCCAGCGGGTGTTCCGGTTTCCTCCCACCATCAAAAAGACATGTATGTTTGGTTAATACTCCTGTCTGTTCCCCTTGACTGAGGCAATGGCAAGAAAAACTGGAGTTGCTCCACGGACTCTGCATGGCGGCTGCTGCCCACTGCTTCCAGTGTGTTGGGATGAGTTAAATGCAGAAGAGGAATTTCCCCACGGAAATTAAACCGTTCACTGGACCTCATGTCAGCTGTAATATTAGTGGAGCAGTTTTCTGATAAATAGTTGGAGCAGCAGAGCAGTGTGCACTAAAATGTGCATTTTGACTACACCAGTACAGTCAACAGAGAAGACCTGAGACCGACCACTGAGACCCAAGATCATACAGGTTTTACTTCCAACTTATCACTACACACAAATGATTTCACATACCAGAAAGTTTGACATGGTGAACTAATCACATGGGACACCAACACATAACACATAATTATAAAAGGTACGATATAAGTGAAGGTTCTGTGTATCAAAGAAACAAAAATTATTTTTTTCATCAAAGTTAGCTCATGTATTATGGTATATGGTGCCCATAAAGTCTATATAAGAAGTATTATAGATGTTCAACAGCAAAAGAAAACTGGAGATACAAGGTCTCTATTATGCAGGTTTCCCATGCAGGGACAATGCACTAAAAAGAAACATTAGCAATGAAATAGAGATATTAAAAGGAATATCGCCCCATGCTCTGAATTAGGTTTAAATACTACTGCATACGTGTCATAATTTCCACTAGTCAGTAGAAGCAGATGGCGTTGTGTTGAGCAGACATGAGAGAACTGCACACCCATCACTGAGTGGCAGAGGGGAGGGAGAGGACCACCACAGATCAACACTGAGACGTGAGCTAAACGCACGCCACCGGGGCAGCATGAAACCGGAGGTCACCATAGCAACCAGCTTGCACGTAACCACCCTTTAATAATGGCCCTGCAATGCCAAGCATGCTCCGGGACAAAGGGGGCTTCTGATAATCCATCAAAGCCATCACTTGGCATGACGACTGCAGACAGACGCCACGGGATGTATGAGAGAGGCCTAATGGGTTAATGAAAGTGATTGATCGGATTGAGGCGATCGAGGGAAAGGCAGCAGGACATCATTAGTGTTTTAACAAATTGATTTAAATGAGTATTTCATGACAAAATGCTGTATATCCGTCATGTAGGAAAATGTACGTGATGTGTGGATTTTTAAGCATTCAGTGGATCAAATAGTCCGTAAACTTTTTTCTACACACAAGGTATTCTTTGAATAACTCACAAGCGTGAAAACATAAGGTGAAGTTTAAGTGCTTAGTGTTAGGATCAGGGATTTGAAAGGGCTCTCCACCGATCGTTTAACGCTCTTTATTTTAACGAGATTATGGCTGTGTCATTTGTGCCTTCTTATGACACTTTTGCTTAGTTCTTTTCATTGTGTGAGCACTGTGGCTTTGACCTTTGACCTCCTTAATGCTGGTTGCAATGATAGTGATCTTTGAATTGGACCTCATTCAATGGCTACAAATACCTAGAGCTACCTGAAAACTGAAATTCATGATTTACCCAATCTGCCCCTCTCTCGGGCAGTGACAGCTACAGTGCAAGATGCCAGTTAGCATTATGTAACCTGGCTCCATGATCCAGGTGGATGAAATAACTTGTGCTAATGGAGAAAAATCCCATTTTTCAGTTTTAAACAGAAATGTCGGCTAGCTTGCTCAAACCATAAATATAGATGACCTCACATTTGTGTTGTTGACCGCCAAAATTATGCACATTTTACAGTCGAACTTTAAGTCTCACAGATTGCATCAGCTAAAATATTAAATGGCCAGAAGTGTAACTGTGGAGGAATGAATGTGAAAGAAATTAAAATTGGAAACAATTTTATAAGGCAAGTGAGGTTGTCCATACAGGGAATTTGGCTTGGGTTGTTCACTTGAGACACAAAAGACATCACACAGCATTATAAATGTGAGCAGGTGTTAGAAGGCAATGAAATCAAAATTGATTGGGGGTAATAACGGGCCATTTCTTTATGGGCTAAAACTGCAGCATAAAAGTCAGCAGGAATCTATGTATGTCAACGTGCTGTCACCTTGTCAGGTCACCAACACTTGCATACTATTAAACAACACACACACACACATAAACAAACTCACTCTCACACACACACACACACACCATGTCACCCTATACTTGTGGGGACCCCTCACTGACTACATTCATTCCCTAGCCCTTAACCTTAACCCTAACCCTACATGCCTAACCTTAACCCTTACTCTAACCTTAACCTAATCTTAAACCTAACCTTAACCCTAAAGCCACACAATGGCTCACAATCAGTTACACTGATGAATCAATATTGGCAATCCTCTTCTGGTCCCCTGAGGACTTCTTTAACCTGCCAGAGGAGACTCACAGGGGCAACCACTGAGTCAAAATCAATAATCAGTTCTGCTGAGCTTTGATTGACATTTATTAACTAGGGTTATAAAATGGTGTGAGTGTATGGTTGTGTGTGCATGTGTATGGATCACTACGTGTGTGTGTGTGTGTTGGTGGATTTATTTAGCCATGCAAGAACAAATGTGGTTGCACAGGGAAATGTTAATAAGTGTGTGTGTGTGTGTGTGTGTGTGTGTGTGTGTGTGTTTTTATGTGTATGTGCAAAACAAAGAAAGTGTTACTTAGGATAGACATTTTGAGGAAATGTGTCATCCCTAAATTGAGACTGGTGGGAAAATATGTACGCACACACATACACACACACAAAAACACACTCATACCATTTTTTCTGGCCTTGTGTAATGTTTGGAATGTGCATTGTGCGCATACACAAAATCAGACATACAAAAAAAAAAAGCAAGCACACACACAAACACGTATACACACACCAACAACAGTGCCACGTATACACAAAGCCCCATTCAGTTCTAGTAGTAACAGGTGAGCTCATTTTAGTCTCCAAGGCAACACAGGATGACGGCCTCATCTGCTTCCATACATCTTAGAGGTGTGTGTGTGTGAGAGGGAGAGAGAGAGCAAGGGAGAGAGAGAGAGAGAAAGCAGAACAGAGAAATACAGAAAGAGAGCGTCATGACTGTGTCATGATGCCACATCATCAAACTATGGAAAACTGGTTGAAGACCCCCTGCTGGCACACATATGAAAACACACAGTGAAACCACAGAGGGGCTCATTCATTACACATGCACAAATAGATACAATCCACACAAAACTCTGCTTAAAACAAATCCATGACAGCCACACACAAACACACACACACACACACATGCAAATAAACACTCCCCCCGCCCCCAGCTCTATCACTGGTAATCTCAGCCATTCATTCTTTCATTGATTTACTCATTAATTCTCTCTGTCTCTCTCATTCTTCCTTCATTACATTTTCTGTAGCAAAAACCCAACTCAAGTGATCCGCCAGATATGCTGGTGGCATAAAAGGTAACAAAACAGCTCGTGTTGGATTTAACACCATGTTTCAGCACCTGCTATTGTGTAATATCACGTCTTTTCTAAAGCATCAACAGGGGTTTGCTGCATGGTACTGAGTGAAACAGTACACAAACAGTATCCCCCCACCCCCCAAACAGTACCCCCTACCCCCCCACCTCCCAGATTTCTGCATTTAAAAACACAGAAGCTGAGCTGGCTAATTGATTTTTTTTCCCCCCATGCTCACAGTCCTTAGCAAAGTGTGCACTGACCGTAGTGAGCGATATCTACTGAGGGCTCTTGAAAATGGTAGATGTGGGCCAAAGGGCCATGCATCTGCCACCTTTCT
>NC_079230.1:15488017-15523017 GCF_029633865.1 Lampris incognitus
AGAGTAGAGGAAAGAGAGGAAGGAGGCAAAAAAGAAAGCTGTCAAAAAGCACAGTGAGGATGGAGAGATTTTGGGAGAGCAGGGTAGTGCAGAGTATAGTCAAGGAGAGAGAGAGAGAGAGAGAGAGAGAGAGAGAGAGAGAGAGAGAGAGGAGAGAGGAGAGAGAGAGAGAGAGAGAGAGAGAGAGAGAGAGAGAGAGAGAGAGAGAGAGAGAGGAGAGAGAGAGAGAGAGAGAGAGGAGAGAAGGATATTGCGGTATGAGGGAGTAGAATGGAGGGGAATGAAGGAGAGGAGAGTTTGTAACAAAGCCCTCGCTTTGCCCGTTGTGTGGGATGGCGCTGCTGAATAAAAACAGCTTTCATCTCTCCCTCTCCTTCCCTTTCTCTCTTCTCTCAATCTCTTCATCAAGCTCTCCTCCACCAACTCAGTGTCAAGCTCTTCCATGAGACACACACTGTTCTATGTCTGTGCTCATGTCTTTCTGTGTGCTCATACGTGTGTGTGTGTGTGTGTGTGTGTGTGTGTGTGTGTGTGTGTGTGTGTGTGTGCGTGCGTGTGTGTGTTTGTGTGTGTGTGTGACTGCACTTGTAGCTGTTTGCAGAATTACTGAAGCGCCTCTTGGAAACACTGGGCTGTCATTGGACCGCTGAAAAAGACTCTGGTTTGAGTCACACGTACATCACACACAGAGACACACACATATACATGTGGTTATACACACACACCTGCACATAAAAACACGTGCTATGCGAGCACGCATGTGCAAATGCGAGCAAGGCTTTATCACTTGTCAGCAAACACACAATTGTCTGCAAAACCTGTGAATGCATGAACATACACAAAACACACACTAGGTGTCACCCATACACTCCCACAAACACAACACATACGCCTACATGCCACTGAACCATAGAAAAACATGTGCAGTATGGACATGCCCTGCTCAGGCATGCACATGCCAATGACTATACGCACACAGGTGCATGCACAACCAAATGCACACACAAAACATGCACCACACTTGCACATATGCATGCACACACATCCACATACTGTGTGCCTGCAAGCCCTTTATATATATATATATATATATATATATATATATATATATATATATACACACACACACATACACACACATACACACACATACACACACACACACCAGCCCTTCATGTCTGCATACCATGTATGTGCATGTATTAGTGTTGACAAACACAAACACAAACACATGAACTCCCTCTTCTACATCTGTTACAGGGACAAAATATTCAACACCGACTTCTTTTGGCTACAGACACAAGACAGCGGTAACAGTCTCACACTCCAGATTTTACAACCAGCGTGTTTGTGGCGCTACAATTTCTTGTATGAAATATAAAAAGAGATCTGATATGCTGCAAGAAGGGAAAGTCTTGTTTCATCCAGCTCACACGCTGAGAAAAGAAGCTCTCCCCTGGATAGACGCAGGTTTAAAAACTCCTACGGCACCCATATATGTATGAAACAGAAAATGCTGACAGCGGAGGTATGTATCACTCTCTCTCCCTGTCTCCCACTCGCTTGTTCTCTCGCTCTCTCCTTCTCTCTAACACGCATATTCTCAAAAAGGTCCACTTACACTATTTTACCAGCCAAGTTGCTTCTCGGAACAGAAAGAGCCCGGTTAGTCACCAGGCAAATTGGTTTATTTCTTATTATTAATTCCTCAGCCAAATGAAAAAAAAAGTGAGCCACACGGCGCTCGTGAATGTCAGATCTATCGCCACAAGATGACAGAAAACACACCGTGCTCCCCTTTACAGGGACACAGCCAGGGTGATGCAGGATGGAGGCTATACAAATAACACCTCCCGTATTGTTAGGAAATTAAGAAATGGCTCGGGGTCCCTGACAGTATTTAACATCTGTGGAGCAGATACAGCAGGGGTTCAAAGGCCATGGGCTGCGTGGGGGAATCAAACCCGGAGCCGTCCAGTTTACAGATGACGGCTTGTAATGCTGTGTTATAACTCAAGCCGTAATTTACATAAACATTTTAACCATGGAGACTCGCTGATGCTGTCATCTAGTGACAATCACCATGGGGACCACAGTTAGCTTACATGAGTCTGATCGGTCTCGGCCTAGTCGTTGGAAAATACTGATAGAGGAGGATGTGTTGTGCACAGGACAAACATGGCGTAGGGTAGGCACATCCACAGAAACTCTCACAGGCGCTGCATCGAAATCAAACTAAAGCAAGAATCACAACGCCTGGCGATGACCTCTGTTAGATCGAAACGTTGCTCGATTAGAATCTCGGGGAGCCGTTAGTGCGCTGTTGTGTTGTGCGCTCTCATGACAACGGTGACCGAGGAGTTTGCCCAGCTGTTGTAAATCTGCAGCCCCGGCCATCGATTGTCTGTCTGCTGCTGAGAGCCGTGCTGGGGGGGCAGCTGTCCAGGCCCACCGCCACTGAGCTCATCTGTAATTCATAGCTGTGCAGTACCTCAATGAGGTTTCTCTCTCTCTCTCCCTCTCTCTCCCTCCCTCTCTCTCTCTCTCTCTCTCTCTCTCTCTCTCTCTCTCTCTCTCTCTCTCTCTCTCTCTCTCTCTCTCTCTCGCTCCCCTCTCGCTCTCTCTCTCTCTCTCTTCCTCTTTCTCTCTCGCTCTCTCTCTCTCTCTCTTCCTCTTTCTCTCCTCGCTCTCGCTCCTCTCTCTCTCTCTCTCTCTCTCCCTCTCGCTCTCTCTCCCTCTCTCTCTCCCTCTCTTGCTCCCTCTCTCTCTCTCGCTCTCTCTCTCTCCCTCTCTCCCTCCCTCTTGCCTTGCTCTCTCCCTCTCTCTCTCTCTCTCTCTCTCTCTCTCTCTCTCTCTCTCTCTCTCTCTCTCTCTCTCTCTCTCTCTCTCTCTCTCTCTCTCTCTCTCCCTCTCTCTCGCTCTCTCCGTCTCTCGCTCTCTCTTGCACACTCGCTCTCGCCCTCTCTCTCCCCCCCCTCTCTCTCTCTCCCTCCCTCCCTCTCTCTCTCTTCCTCTCTCTCTCTCTCTCTCTCTCTCTCTCTCTCTCTCTCTCTCTCCCTCTCTCCCCCCCCCCCCTCTCTCTCTCTCTCTCTCTCTCTCTCCCTCTATGGCGCAGATATCCCTGGTTGAGCCTCTCTCCTCGGTACTGCAGCAGCGGCTCGGAGGTTTAGGGGAGCTTCTGGAAGACAGCCTGTTTGTCTGTGGTCCGAGGTCCACGGCAGCACAGTGCAGACGTGTCACCTTGGTCCATTTCCTGATAGGTCAGGCAGAAATGAGCGTTGGGCTCAGCAGAAGAAACAAAATGAAAGCCACAGGGTCCACGGATGCCACGCTGTATGCAGGGGTGTAGCGGCTGCTCGGCTGAAAGTTGGGTTCACGTATTTCAAAATTATTTCAGACTTGAAAAATGTGTTTCTATTTGGGGACATGGGGACGCGCCGTGCCCTGTAGAAAACCAACTGCTTCTTCTTCTTAATTTCTGAAAAAAAGGGGAGGATTCTATTTTTTGTTTTTACTGTGTATGGAGATTGGTGTGTTTTCAATATGTATATGAATATCTGTGTTAATATTATTATCTTAATGGAAATGGAAAATTGGACCATTAAAGACTTGGTTAAAGGTCAAGGTCTCTCTCCCGCTCTCTCGCTCTGTCACCCGCCTCTCTCTTGTGCTTTCTCTCACTCTCTCCCTCTCTCTCCTCTCTTTCTCCCTTGCCCCCCCCTCTCTCTCCCTCTCTCTCTGTCTCTCTCTTCCTCTCTCTCCCCCTCTCTCCCTCCCCCGTCTCTCTCGCCCTCTCTCTCCCTCTCGCTCTTTCTTTCACTCTCTCTCCCTCTCCCCCTCTCTCTCTTGCTCACTTGCGCTCTCTCCCCTCTCTCTCTCTTTCTCTTGCTCTCCCCATCTCTCTCTCTGTCTCTCTGTCTCCCTCTCTCTTTCGCTCTTTCTCCTGTGCTCCTCACTCGCTCTCTCTCTCTCTCTCCCTCACTCTCTCTCTTCCTCACTCTCCCCATCTCCCTCTCTCTCCCTCCCCCGTCTCTCTTGCCCTCTCTTCCCTCTCGCTCTTTCTTTCACTCTCTCTCCCTCTCCCCCTCTCTCTCTTGCTCACTTGCGCTCTCTCCCCTCTCTCTCTCTTTCTCTTGCTCCCCCCCTCTGTCTCTGCGTCTGTCTCTCTCCCTCTCTCCCCTCTCTCTCCCCCTCTCCCTCAATGTGAAGCCAGTCTGGAGGGTTCTATACAAACCACGTGAATTAAAGAAGCCGGTGGTCTGCAGTGGAGGGTCTTGCAGGGCGTGGTGGCGGTCAGTGCTTTAGTGTCTGTGTTAAACCCTGATGTGAATGACAGCTGTCCCTACTGTGCCCACAGAGAAACAGTTTTTCATCGTTTTTTATAATGTGTGAGGCTCACACCCCTGTTTCTGCTACCAGAATGTGTATTTAGATCATCTGGGGGAAGTTTTTGCAAACGGAATTTTATTTTTGGTTTCAAATACAGCCAGCGTGTAAAATATAAACGCCAACTCTTGAACTTTGGTGCAGGGCAGGCAAAAATGGCTATTTATGTGAGCCGGGGAAAAAAGGAATTGAAGAGTCTGTACAATCTGATGCTGAACCGTTGTTTAGCAGGATGGTCAAGGCCAGGATAAGGTGGAGTTTAATTATTACAAACAGTTTAATTATTACAAAGATCTGGACCCATTCACTGCCGTGTGGCGCTATAAAGGGGTGGTGCTGTGCTCAGCCACACAGGACGAGCTGGTTTGTGCTGCAGAGCTCGGGTAGACGGGGTCTTACCTGTTTTATTGTGTTATGTTTTGAGTTGTTGCTGAATGATTATTTTGGGGATTGTTAAAAGATGCATGTCAAGTGTTTGTATCTAATTTCACAAATATTGTTTAGTCTGTTTTTTTGGTCATTTTTTTCTCGTTAAATAAGACTTGTTTTAAAATTAAATTCTCTCGCTCCTCCCTCCCCCTCTCACCTGCCCCCCCCTCTCTCAGAACAGGGACAAGCCAGGGCCGAAACACACAACACAACAAGAAATGAGTAACACGGACAGCACAGGGCGGAACAAAGCTGAACTCAACAGAACAAAACTGTACAGAAGCAAGCAGAGCGAAATCGAACAGCGCAGAGCGGAGAGAAAGAAAGAAAGAATGAAACAGAAAAGAGCAAAGCGAAGGAGAACAGAGCAGTTTAAAAACTGAGTCGATGCGAACTGGGTAGAACAAAGCGACAGAGAGCAAAACTGAAAAGACCAGTCCAGGGCAGAGCAGTGAGGAGTAGAAGAGGGTTGAGCAGAACAGAGGATGAAACATGCACACACACACACACATGCACACACACGCACACATGTACACACGCGCGCGCACACACATGCACACACATGCACACATGCACATGCACATGCCAGATTGGCATGTGATGGACGGCTGGCTCCAGGCTGGATAGTCATGTCCGGTGACCCTGATCCAATCAAATGTCAGTGTGTGCGTCAGTGTTGGCAACAACCTCACCTTGACCTATCAGAGCCCGGATGACGATATGCCTTTCCTAATGGATGGCAATACCTATGCAAGCACAGACACAAAGACACAGCAAGTACAAGGCTCAAACATGCAACATTATCGGAGAAGAAAAACACGCATACATGTAGTAAGTGTGGGTGTGATGTGCAGTCACTCAGCATGCATGTTTACTCTCTCTGCTGCTGCTCCTGTCATTCTATGATACGAGTAAAGTCGACTGTTTCGTCACCCAAACTAACCCCCTTTATAATGATCGAAAGAGGGTGGTTACTTGTCTGGTCAAGGTAAGTGGCTGGCAGAGTAGACAATCTCACCAAGCAGTCCGAAATAACCAGGAACTGGTTGGTGACTACTGTGACTAGTATCAGTTTGTTTGTTTGTTTGTTTGTTTGTTTTTTCCCACTAAAATTAACATGTACATGAACTGTACATGATAATTGTAGACAACACACATATGCATAAAGCAGATAGATAGATAGATAGATAGATAGATAGATAGATAGATAGATAGATAGATAGATAGATAGATAGATAGATAGATAGATAGATAGATAGATAGATAGATAGATAGATAGATAGATAGATAGATAGATAGATAGATAGATAGATAGATAGATAGATAGATAGATAGATAGATAGATAGATAGATAGATAGATAGATAGACAGAGAGATACAGAGACAGACAAACAGACAGACAGACAGACAGACATAAAGAATGGCATCTTGTTCATTTAATAGGCAGGTGGAGCTGTTGCTTTGCATTTGTCATGATATAAAAGGATAGATCCAGCCTACTTCACTCTAAAATGATGGCAGATGAGCTGTGATGCCCAGTCTCTATCAGCTGCAGCCCATCCATGTGCCCTGGTCTCTGCTTTTAGCTGAGCCCTTCATGTCCCTCGTCTACTACATCTTCCCACAGAACAGTGAGCTCAGCAACATCCACAACATGCTGCGACACATGGACCATAACAGCATGCCTGGCCTCAAATCAATGTTGACTATTATCCCAGGGACAATCAGCAGACTGCCAACATCTACATTGATTTGCCGGTCCTTGGACCCTGCAGCCATTCATGGTTTTGCCCACCCAACAATGCATCATTGCTAATCTTTAATCCCGCACAGATCAACCCGATGCCATTACTATTCCTCTTTTCTGCTTATGCGTTTCTATCCACCCGTCTGTTCACCGTTGCTGCAGCCAGAAATGTTAGCGCCACGTTGTGTCACTCTGAGTAGCCTCCTTGAGAAGGACATGTTTTACACCATTACAAAATGTATGTAAAGTGCAGCTATGCCTTAACATACAGTATGAAACATGCATGGTCCTCATCTACCCTCTAACTAAGGTTTTGGGGAGATGGTAGCACAACATAGAGAGAACCCATGACAAGACCAGTTTGATGAGCCTCCATGAACGTACCGCATAGCTCATTTGTCCACAGACCTGTTTTTACTTGGCACACAGCTGCAGTACACCTTGCACAATTGTTCTCTTTTTCCATACTGGAGATGTCTTACTCCATAAAGACTGCCCTATAATTGATTCTGTGTCACCCCTTCTGTGTTTCACTTGTCCTACAACATCCATTGCATCCAATCACAATTGCAACTTAGGACTCTGTAAGTTTCAAACAAATCAACTGCAGCCACCGCAACTTTGACTTTAACTCCTGGTGGCTTTGACCCCTCTATGACCCCAAGGCCTTAAATTCTCTCCCTCAAACTCTCATTCCTTAAATTCTGAGTCAGTTGTCTGTCATTTAGGCATATCTTTGTGAATTTGTTCTATCGTGAAATAATTATTTTCATTCTATTTTCATTCGCAGGTAGCACCTATTAAACTATAACGATATGGCTCCTCCCACCGGCTAACATCAGAAATGACAAGGCATCTGCTAAACCACAAGTCAGTATCTTCGCAGAGAGGGTGCGTTGCACATCATCCTCCCGCTTCGATTGGCCCAGCGGCTGCCACCTCTCCTGCTCTGATTGGTCCAGAGCCTGACACGGCCCCGCCCAACACGGAAGTTGGTACTCAAAACAAGTGCGGTGAGGTTTGGGAGTAGCAGAGAGGCATGTAAAGAGGCAGCGGCTTTCGTCGCCTTAGTAGAGTTGTATTTGGTTAGATGGGGGGGGAAAACATGATTCTCGTTGTATGTTTCACGGTCGTGCTGTTAAACTCGGCTGTCCGAGCGGCCCGGAAGGATGGAGGCGACGAGGAGTGGGTACATCTTCCCAACAAATGTGAAGGTAAACAGTGTGCTGTGTAGTTATATACTGTACGATAAGGCTAACTTTAAAGTTAGATTTCGTTTGTACGGAACCGAAATCACAATTCAGTCCCAGGGGGCTTTACAAAATACATCACGCTCGCTAACGGATAGAAATAGAATAGGCGCTAATGTGTGACACCCCCTACCCATCCTTACACCCTGGACTGGGATGAAGGAAACCCAGACAGAAAAAAACCAGAACCTTTGTAGCTAATCCTTGTAACGGTGGACATGTTCTCACAGTTTTTGGCTGTCAGTCTAGAGCACTTTTCAGATATTAATGAATACGCCTCGATTTCATATCCATGTCGCCGTGTATGAATAATGTCCAGGATGTCATTTTTCATTACTGAAAGCCCCAGGGTTAACGTTTATAAACGACGTGCAGACTTGAAGCCTTGGTGATCCCTCAAGGTCCCATCTGTGTACTATTCTCTCTGGATTACATCATATCAATGCCCAAAGTGTGCCTTTCCTTCTTTGATTCCAAGGACCATCATTCCCGGTTACTTCAGTTCTCGTTTGAGTATGATAAGTTCACCAAAAAAAAAAACAAAAAAAAAATCTACAATGGGTGCACATAAATTTTAGTAGTTGTTTGTAGAGACAGTATGGTCGATTTGAATGTTGGCCAGTTTTATCTGTGACTGATAAAAGTTGCTCTACCAGCCTTTTAGGTAAACGCCCACCTATTATTTTGGGTTACACTTGTCTTTCGGCTGGTAAAACAGCATAAGTTTTTGAGCACCTAGTTATGCAGATGTAGGGGCCCTTTCTGTCTGTTAACTACCTGTTAGTGCGTAAAAGACGAGAAGTGAAACATAGATGGCTGTTGCAGTTAGTCAGTGTTACAGTCTCTGGGTTGCTTCTCATCAATAATTTACTTCAAATACTTCCTTTTCCTAGCGGAACTGATACGTGACACCTGATCTTTTACCATGTGCCCTTGTCTGTTTTCATCTTGTGTTTTCCTCAGTCTGTTCTTCACCACGAGTCTATCTTTTATTGCTTTCTCGTTATTGTTATCCTGAAATTGTCACATTCTCTCTCTCTCTCTTTATAGTGTGTAAGTTTGTCAGCATAGAGATGAAGTCGGCGTTTGAGGAAACTGGGAAGACCAAGGAGGTTATTGAGAGAAACTATCGTTTCCTAGACGACAAAGGGGCGCCGCCAATCAAATATGTGAAGTCGTAAGTGTGTGTTTGCAGTTTTTCACGTGGCATAGCTCATTTGGTTGACACTTTTATTTGGGTCCTGAGAGTCCTATACAGTAACTGTGTCAGTACCATGTTCTGCCCACTGAGGTACACATTGAACTCAAACACGCACTCGTGCTCTCAGACACACACAACACACGCATTCTCTCTCTCTCTCTCGCTCTCTCTCTCTCACACACACACACACACACACAGAGGCACTATGAATGGGAGACAGGCAGCAGGGGAAGAGAACTTGGTCAAGTTCACTTCCTGTGGGGTATCTTTTTATAGAAAAGGGAAATCTTGTTCTGCTGCTGCTGTGCCTCTGTGTGTGTGCACGCATGTGTATAAGGGAGAGAGGCATCTTCACCCCCCCCCCAAAAAAACTAAACTCATTTGTTGGTATTACTGCAGTAAGTGAGGTCAAGAGCCCCTTAGATGGAGGATCTCAGTTGAAGCCCCAACGTTAACTAGCGCCCAGACTGCTGAAGCATCCTTGAGCCAAAGACTGCATTCCTATCAGCTCCTGAGGCTCTTTGTGGAGGAGGGGCAAGAGAAAAGTAAAGCACCCCATTCAGACATCAATAAAGTATTGCCCAAGTAACTGTTGCCGCTGCTAGACAGCACACACATTGCACATTATGTCTGTGCTGTGTCTTTAACTCTCTCTCTCTCTAGCTGTCTCTCTTTCTCAACTCTTTCCTCTCCGCACTGCCTCTTTCCCTATCTCTTTTTCTTTCTCTCTGTCTCTCTCTCACTCTGTGTGTGTGTGTGTGTGTGTGTGTGAGTGATAATACGATGGATTTTTAAGGGGCCATGTGTAATTTCTAACTGAGCACTGACATGAATAGCAGCAACAGATAAAAATAAATCAGCAAATTCAAATGGAAAGGTAGCAGATAACCAGACTTGTCTGCTGTCATCTGACATTTTGAAATGCCCTCAGAAGGTATTATTTGCTGTGATGCTACCTAGTATGTTGAAGACTTTGAATGCAACTTAAGTGTTTTTCGAGGCAGAACATACAAAAAAAAACAAAAAACCCTGTACCCACTTGTCTCCTGCGTTTTTCAATACAGCAGTCCAGGGGAGGGGAGGGGTTCAGTCTTTTGTTTTGTTTCAGTAACTACCACTCAGCAACCTTTTACTTTTTTTCTATTCATATTATGCTTAAGGAAACGTACCAAATGCACCTTTTAAAGCACTGCATCCTAGTGTTTTTAAGTGACTCATTTCATTAAAGTGTATCATAAAGTTTCTGTTGCTCGCTACTCCTTAACTGATCTGTTTTACTTCCCCTCTGCTCCTCTTTTTTTCTCTCTCTGTTGCACTTTCTGTATCTCATAACTGCTGCTTTCACATGCCTTTCTCTGTCTTTCTTTCTGTGTGTGTTTCTTGTTCTTTCATGACTGTCCCTCATAACTTCTCCCTCTCTCCCCCCCACAGAGACATCCGGTTCATAGAGGTGATGGAGAATGTGTGTAAAAGGCTGATGGAATATAACCTGCACAAAGAGAGACAAGGCAGCAACCGCTTTGCCAAGGTCAGCCTCCACTGTGCGGAGAGAGTGGTTTTTGATTTTACAAAACCCTTTATTAAGCTCTACACAGACACACAGACAAAAGGACATCAACTGTAAAACTATAATAGTGCAAGTGGGGGAAAAAAAAACATAAACACAGCCAGGACCTTCCCTCATTATACCAATTAGAAAAAGAAAACAAGGTCTTCATCATCTCCCACTGAGCACAATACTCCCCCTATTGCCCATTTAAAGCTGAAAGCCTCTAAATTGTCTACCATTTTGTAGTAGGCATACTCCACCCTGAGCCGAGCTTTCATCAGTCCCATAAGAACCTACACAGCGTCCACACAGCCAACTTTCCGGGCCTGGTTCTTACAGCTCAGCCAGATAGCTAATGGCAGTAGCTGATATGAAGAGTGTGCGACTGTGCATGCCTTTGTTCCTGGCTAGTGATTTGGGACCATAGACAAACAACTAAAAAGAAAAAGCCTCCCCCAAGCCCAAAAACCAACCCCTTAACAACTCAAACACCCACAGACCTAGGGCACTGGAAAAATAAATGTGTTAAGAGTTTCACATTGTGAACAAAAAAAAAGACATGCTTCCCTGTGATCAGGAGCCAGGTGAACTCTGTGTCTGTTTGTGGCTATCACTCCATGCACAATCCTCCAGTGGAGGCCAGCTGACTGTTTTTCTCATTCTGCCCTCCACTCAGATTACTTACACTGTCACTGTGTGTTTCTTGTACAAACATGACATCAATACCTTTTAACTTTATCAGCTCATACAAAACAGCTCTTTTACTGACATTTCTTGCCCCATTTAGATTAAGCGTACCGATTTTAAAATTACTCATAAGGAAGAGAAAGATGAGTCTAAAAACGGCAACATTGAGTTAGAATTGATACAAAACTCCCTTATCTGTTTCATCATCATCATTGTTGAGTTCCTGTCTTGAGTTTCTGAACAATTTTCTTCAGTCTGTAAATTTCCTGGTCAGTAAAGCCTCCCTTTCCCTTACTTCTCTTCTGAGAGCTGGCTGAATCCAGAAATATTTCATTTTCTGAGAAGTTCCACTCCCACACCCTTCATGTTTTTTGTTTTCTCTAGGAACTGTTTTATTTCTTCTACTCCATAAGTCCGTGCTTCCCTGCAGTTTCTGTTTCTTTGCAGCAGATTTTATTTCACTATCAGCCACACAGTCAACTTCCATACTGAACTCAGACTTGGCTGTTTTCTGTTTGGCTGGCTGTTTCTCTTTCTCTTTACAAACTCACTTTTTTTTGCCTGTGAACCACTTTGAGTACTTTTGGGTTTTCTCTTACGCCGTGGTACTTTGAGACAGGCCTTTTCACACGCCATGTCAGTCTCTTCATCGTCAGCCAAGAGACCCCATGCCACAGTTCCACCATTGTCAATCTCATGTTCCTCCTGATTCACACCCTCACATTCCTGACTGTTATTGTTTGAGCCTGTTTAATCATTTTTAGTTTGCTTCTGTTCTAATGTTGCCTCCTCGGTTGTCTCAGAAGAACCAGATTGTTTTTCTGGACAAGCTCTGATCAGATGTCCCCCCTTACCACAACCAAAACATTTTGCAGTCTCTGATGTTGCAAACAGAATGTAGTCAAAATCATCAATTCTTAATTTGAACGCGATTCAGTTCCTCACTCATGTTATTAAGAACCATTTAAAAAAAATTGTCTGTGAGAAACGACATGCTGGGGCGATTTATACCCTTACATTACTTTTTTAATTGAGGAAACAATTGTCCGGTATCTTGACAATTCTCCAACCAGTATCTCATCCCTAATAAATGGGGGTTCATTAGACAGCATTATTGTTTTTGTTTTTTGCCGAAACAAAATGATTCATTCACTACAATTCCGTTTGTAACCACCCTCTGCACTTTGTCAACCTCATCCAGAAAAATCACCACAGCACTGTTCATTCTAGCCACAGACTTAATGCTGCTGGGACCAACAACTTCAGCTACAGCCAAAACACAGTCTTCCACATAGCAAGGGAGGCTTGGCGATTTCTTAATGCCATGCTTCCTGGTCAGCCTGGTGAACTTTGTCCATTGCCATGACGCCAACAAGCGAAAAGCTGGCTATCTGCAAAAAAAAAAAAAATTGCACAGCAAAACTTCCTAAAGCCCCTAAACTCCTCTATATACACTCTAAACACAGTAAAACGCCTAACAAACCTAATACCATACACTATTTACAACATTTACAGAAAAAGATAGAAAATCCACATACAAAATGCTCTCACAACCGCTCAGTACGCACTCTTGCAGAGAGATTTTAAAATTTTTTTAAAAACCTTTATTAAAAGAACTTATAAAAATCCAAACTTTTTTTCCATAACACAAAAAATAGTACTGTACAGTACGGTTCAAAACACAATTTCCTCACCTACTTAAAAATGGTATTCACATTTTAGTCATCACCTGCCAAAGAACATGTTGCGTCATTATACCACCACTTTTTGATAAAATCACCCATGTTACTCAGTCCTTTAAAGAATCTAAAATCAACCCAGACTCTGGCTTTGACCAATGAGATGAAAACAGGAAGTACTTCCTGCTCTGTCCTGTTCTCCACTCTTGTTCTTCCTGCTACAGTAGATTGAAAGTTTGGCCTCCCCTACTACCAGATTTAGTAGTTGTCACGGAGAGGCGTCAGATTTTTTTGTAGCCAACTCCCTAAGTGAAGATAGTCTTAAACCACCTCTCACCAAACCATCTAAAAACATTCTTCGGTGTATTAAAAAGGTGAGAGTCTCTTTGCCTGGCTTAGAGAAATGAGACCAGTTTCAAAACCCAAAGAACTAGAGATTTCCTTGATATCTCGAATTAAGGACACATTGTCCAGAATGGACATACCAGGCACACAGTATGTCTGATCTTGGTGAATTACTGAGTCCATCATCTCTCCATCGGTTCGGCGGTGCTTTGGACAGAATTTATAGTCTGCACAGAAAAAAAAGACACAGGAGGCCAGTTTTTAATCGCTTTTAGATCTCCTTTCTTTGGTAAGAGAGTTATTACTGCTCTCCTGCAGCTTAGCAGTAGCAACATGTCTTTAACATTCTCATTAAAAACTGTTGAAAGATCTTCACCCATCTCCCACCAGAACTCATTATAAAACTCCGCTGGAATCCTATCAGTGCCTGGGGCCTTTACCCCTTCCATGCCCTGCAGGGCTGTGAAAAGTTCTTGTAGCACCAGCCGTTCTCCCAACTCAGCATTAATGTCTTCAGGAATGTTGGGCAAATTTTCACAGAAGTATCCAAACAGTTCTTCGAGCTTTGCAGCAGTATAGAGAAGACAGAGTAAAAACAAACTTCTCGCCTCCATAGCTCATTAGAGTCTCAGGTCCTGTAGCAGAGTGCAGAGCATGAATAAACTTCCTTTGCCCGTTCCACTTCTCCAAGCCAAAGAAGATGTTGGACGGTGCATCCATCAGCACTGCGCTCTGAAAACATGGCCGGAGCAGCGCCCCCTGAGCCTTAGTGCCTAGTAGGTTTGTACGAGCAGATCTTTTAGACTTGAGATCTTCAATATGATCTCTATTTCCGGTGGATTCTACTGAACTCTGCAATTCCACAATTTCAGTCTCTAGATCTCCCATAGATCTGATAATGTCCCATTTGACATTGACAGTGTACTGCTGACAGAGCTGTTTTATCTCTACTTTCCCACAATCCCACCACTGTCTCAAAGATGTAAAACATTAAATACATCCTTAAAATTAGCATCACATAATAAAGCTTTGTTAAAATGCCAATATGCACTTTTAGGTTTTAAATTGGTGATTAAAATTTTACAAGTGATCAGTAAAACCAACGGGTAACATTCTGCACCTTTTAGAAATGTTAAAATGATGTTTAAAACTGATCTAACCTAGCCAGGGATATTAAATTCTTTCTAGTGCAAGCCCAAGTTTTTTGTCTTTTATCACCATCATCCTTCTCTACACATCTACTAAATCATGTGTTTCCAGTAGTTGTCTCAGTGCATGCTGTGATGCACTATGAGGTTCTAAGTGATTTCTGTCTATGAAATGATTTTCAGCACAGTTAAAATCTCCTCCTAAAAATAAAAAATCCTAAACATTAACTTTACTTAAAACGGTGCTTAGAATTTGTAAAAAGTGTATTCTGTCAGGTCCTATAGTAGGAATCAGGAACACTCAGGAATCAGGAGCACTTTATTTGTCATTTTCATGTACTTGCGTACATGAAATGAAATGAAATGCTGTTTCCCCCAGCCCACAGCAGCACAACCCAAAGACAAAAACCCGTCCAAAAACTAAAAGAACACACATATCCAAACTAACACATATCCAAACTAAACAAAAAATTACTGTCCAAGGGAACGAACGCCAGCCAGGATAACTGTCGGAACTGCTGGTCTGCATTAGCTAGCAGTTAGCTTAGCCCGCCCCACTTCCGTGTCCTGTCAGACCAACCTTGGTGTTTTCTCCTCGGGCGCAGCTTCAGGCAGGGGCTGTGGTCCCTGGGCCCACCAGACAAAGCGGACCAAGCTCTCCCTCATGATCCAACGCCAACTGTCCCAGCCAGACACCCTCGACACATCTCCCTGCACTCCACACGACAATATCAAAAACACCACAGTCAACGCCAGGTGAGGACGCCGCCAGACCGCCCTTGGTGTTATCAGAACTGCCGGTCTGCATGGGCTAGAAGTTAGCTTAGCCTGCCCCGCTTCTGCATCCTGTCAGATTGCCCTCAGTGTTACCTCGTTGGGTGCAGCTCCAGGCAAGGCCGTGGTCCCTGGGCTCACAGGATGCAGCAGACTAAGCTCTCCCAGCCGATCCAGTGCCAGCTCTCCCAGCCATCAAACGAAGACCAAGACACTGAATGGATGGTTCTGGGTGAGGCCACTGCAAATGTGAATTCACGTCGCCATCTTCCCACACCAGTTTTGGGTGAGGCCTCTGCAAATGTGAACTTGTGCTGCCATCTTCCCACACCGGATGCGTGTAGTAGGCACATACATTTATAAAAACTGTATTAAAAAATTCAAATGTACCCTCATTACCATCAGTCTGCACTCCACTACCTGCTTTACCTCAAATGACACTGGTGCAAAGGTCTTTGAGAAGACAGTGCCCACTCCCCCACTGGTTGTGATCTTGTGACTCAGCACCACCTCTCCACCCCATTCCCTCTCCCAGTCAGATTCATTAAAACTGTCGCTGAGAGTCTCCTACACAAACCTCACATCAGTTCCTTTAAGGCTCATCAGCTCGTACAGTAGACCTTTTTGCTGCATCTCTTGCCCCGTTTATGTTCAATGTACTGCTGTTAAAGTGACTCATTGCAAGAGAGGTTAAAAGTGCACATAACAAAACTGACATACATTCAGGGTGTAAGTTCTTATTAATTACCATCTCCATCATTTAGCTGTTGTCTGATTCTCTGAACAATTTTCGATAAGACTTTTATTTTAGGGGGTCGGAAATTACTAGTAATAAGGCAGTAACTATCACGTAATTTCTTAGAAATAAGGTTGAAATTACCTTGTAATTTCCTAGTAATAAGGTAGTAGTTTTTACAAGTAATTTTACAGCTAACCCTCACCCAAATTACAAGGTAATTTCAACCTTATTTCTAAGAAATTACGTGATAATTACCACCTTATTGCTAGGAAATTACTAGGTAATTTCCAACCCCCTCCGACCCCCTAGAATAAAGTGTAACCCAATTTTCTTTAGTCTATACACCTCCTGTTCAGTGAAAACTCTTCTCCCTTTACTGCTCATCTGTATGGAGCCTTGCAGAGTTAGTGAACAGCTCTTTGTCAGAGAAGTAATCCTCAATTTTCACTCCCTTCAAGGTCTTAGTTTTCTGTAAGAACAGTTTGATTTTACCAACGCTCTAAGCTCTTTTGGTTTTACAGCTAACAGCCACTTCCTAGTCAGAAGATTCATTCCCCCTATCAGCAGCAGAGTCGTCCTCCATACTGGATCCAGACTCTGTGTCTATCTGTTTTGTTGCTCTTTTTCCTCTGGTCTTCCTTTTCTTTGCCTGTGAATTTCCACTGTTACTTTTAGTTTTCCTTTTCAGATGTGTCACTCTTAGGGCCTCATCATCATCTTACATGTCAACTTCATTTCCTGTCAACATTATATCCTTTGCAGCACTTTAACTGACAGTTTTCCTTTTGTTTTGCAGCCTCCTGTCCCTCACCTGCCTCCTCCTGTCCTTCCTCACCCACCCAATTGTCTTGTTGCACTTTACCTGTCACCTCCTGTCCCGCCACACTTTCCTGGCCGTCTTGTCTCATTGTCCCCGTCTCATTCTGGTTCTGTTGCTCAGTTTCCCCTCTTCCAGCAGGTGCCTTGTTAGAACCATTCTGTCCTGATGTAGTAGAGTTTTTCTCTGGACATGCTCTGATGAGATGTCCCTCTCTACCACAATTAAACATCTCATATTGTCAGATGTTACAAAAATTATATAATCAAAGTCATCCACTCTGAATTTGTAAGTTAAGTTCATCTCTTCACTGCTGTTGTTCGGGATCATGTGTAGCTGCCTTCTGTGTGACACTACATGTTTTAAATGAGGAGATTTAAATAGAAGAATATAATACACTTTATTAGTCATTTGTACTACATACATATAATAAAATTTACTACACATTTAACCCATCCTAGCTGTGTAGCTAGGAGCAGTGGGCTGCCTCCATGTAGCACCTGGGGACCAACTCCAGTTATTTCTTCCTATTTCCTTAGTCAGGGACACAGACAGGAGTATTAACCCTAACATGCATGTCTTTTTGATGGTGGGAGGAAACCAGAGTGCCCGGAGGAAACCCATGCAGACACGGGGAGACTATTTTTCTGTCGAGATAACTCCCGTGTCAACACTTCATCTCTAATGAACGAGGAACATTTGATAAAGTGACTTTTTTTTGCCGGTGTGGTGAGGGGCAGAACAGATACGAACCACGTTCGCCTTTTTAGTGCTGTCTACAAATATGACCACCGCATTGTTTGTCCGAGCAGCAGACTTAACACTGCTGTAACCCACAACCTGTCCCGTGGCCAGAGAGCAGTCCTCCACTGACCAAGGGAAAGCCGGCACGATCTTAATGCCGTGCTTCCTGGTCAGTTTGGTCAGATCCATACCGGTGTTTTGCACGCCGACCAGTAAACGTTGGCCGACTACAAACGCACACACAAACCCACAAGTCCCCTAAAATCTCCCTATATACACACCAAACAAGCAAATCCTACAATGCACACTATTTACAATGAAAGATAAAAGATAGTAAAAAGTTTGAAAGTCACTCACTCTGTAGAGATCGCAAGAAACACTCACAAGCTCTGCTCGCTTAGTCACGCCCCCATCCACTCGGAGAGAGAGAGAGGAAAGTGTGTTTGCTTTACATCAAGATCTCTCTCTCATCTTTCTCTTGCCCTCTCTGTCTATATGTCCAGGGCATGTCAGAGACATTCTCCACCCTCCATGGTTTGGTGAATAAAGGAGTGAAGGTGGTCATGGATATTCCCTATGAGCTCTGGAACGAGACCTCTGCAGAGGTGGCAGACCTCAAGAAACAGGTAGCTCAGCTATCGGCTAACAATTATCTGTCTGTCTGTCTGTGTGATCTCTATCTCATGTATCTAATCTATCTGTCCAGCCTTTGATTAAATGTTGTACAAATGATCAGTTGTATAACATTCAACAACCAATCAAATTTCCAGCCAAGTTTCTGTCTATAGTTGCCTCTCATATTCGACTGTGTTTTAATTTAGCCATATTTTGTTATATGATTGTTACCAATAGGGGTATAAATGGTTCGCTAAACTCACGGGTCAGAGTTCAGTTTGTTTTTTGTTTTCAAAAAAAAATCCTGATGCTGGATGAATGTATTTTGAAATTACTTTGTTGAGCTGTTTCTTTAATAGTTAGTGTTTTAAGGAAAGTTTGGGTAAAGGTTGCGTAAAATAACTGTTGCAAAAAAGAAAAAAAAATTAAATCTCAAAATAATAATTAACCTGTGTAATCATTACATTTGCAGTTTTATTTAATCTTTTTTTCTTTGTTTGCAGAAAAAAATGAATGTCTACATACAGCATATTTTGAACACATCAACAACTCCTTTCATGAAATCCACTCAGTTTTAATTAGCGGTTAATATCAAAACACTAGTTCTTCAAAAGAACATGTGTAGTGGTGTTTCAGATCACTAAAAGGTGTTCAGAATCAGATACTAACTCACTGTCTGTAATATCACTCACCTTTCAGCAGACGCCCCTTTATTTTCCTGGGCAGGTTTGCACCAGATTTCTTGCCGACAGCCCAAAACGCTAACCGAAGTCATCTGTCAAGTTGAAATTACACACACACACTTATTCATTCGCACAATGCTGTCCGGTAAAGGCGAACCAAAGTCTCCTACTGAACAAAAATCATGCAAATTAGTGAACTGTTAACACCCCTACCGAATTAAAGTTACTGAAGTGTGTGTGTTCATATGTGCCAGTGTGACGTGATGGTAGAGGAGTATGAGGACGTGATTGAGGACTGGTATAAAGGCAGCCAGGAAGAGGATCTGACAACTTACCTCTGTGAGAAGCACGTTCTCAAAGGACAGGACAAAGGTAACACACACACACACACACACACACACACACACACACACGCTTATTATACAGGCACATATAAAGACAGGTGTATCAACATTTTACCAGCCAACTAGATGTTAGCGGAGAACCTCTACTGGATGGATGCCTACCTGACACAAAATGGCCGGTAGTGCAAGCTAACTTACAAGCCAAAGTAATGAACAAAAATATAATGTTGTTGGCAAGTTTTGCTGGTTGTAACAACTGTGATATACATCTAGAGGCAAACACACAACGACCCTATACAGACACACATCTCTGTCTCTGTCTGTGCACATATTAGCTCACATTCATAAGCTATTTTGTCATTCTCACAAATTTTTCCTTCCCAGGCTGATGTATCATTTACAAATGAGTCCTAACTTAGCCTGCTCCGCTCTTTCTCCTTCTGTCCTCCTTCCACCTCCATGTGTCTGGGCCCTCTATTCTTCATGCTTTCTTTTTTCTCATCCTGTCTTTCTTCTACCGTCACTTCATGACCCTGCACCCTCTCGCTGTCTCTGTTCTCGCCATCCAGCCTGCCTGAGGGAGGAGTGGAAAGCTCAGAGGAAGGGAGACTCGGCCGCCATCGCAGAGGACAAGAAGAAGAAAAAGAAGAAGAAGGGAGGCAAGAAGGGGAAGGGTAAAAATGGAGGAGGGGGGGAGGAAGGGGACCTCAGCTTGGAGGGAGAGAAAACCACTAAGAAGAAGAAAGACAAAAGGGGCAAGAAGAAGACAAAGAGTAAAGCTCCGCTGGAGAAGATGGAGGGAGGAGGGGTGTCTTCAGATGAGGAGATCCAGGCAAAGGCGCCACTGCATGGGAAAAAGACAGAGCTGTGATACCCCCAGACCCACACCCCTCTCTGGTTGGACAAGTAATGGGTCAGCTCTATCAAATGATATCTTGGCACTAAGATTGTATTCCATCAGACCTTTTTAACGGATACCTAGCCCAGAGCTAACTAAATACTGTCACTACCTTTTCATCTCTCAGCTAACTGGGTTGTCGGCCTGAGCTAGCTGATGTCTGACTCAACTGCATTCTGCTTATGCTAATCCTAACTTTACCCTAGGCTAGCTAATGTCTCAAACTGGTGCACTCGTAACATTGGATAAATTTAGCTTTAGTACAAGGCAAAACTGTATTCAGTTACCTTCCTAATTCTGGGTCATGTTTTAGCCAAGGCAAGCTAATGTCTCCCATCATTGTATTCTAACACAAGTTTACCCTGATTTGAGCCCTGGCTAATTACATTCTGGCCTTTTCTTGTCTCGAGGCTAACACGGCTATGAAATATGAGCTAACTAATGTATTCACTGGTGTGTTTAAAATGGCGCTAACTCAGGTCTTAAGTCCAGGGCTAACCTTATTAACTCTGGGCAAGCTAAGCGTTCATCTCTGGGTAATTTTATGTCTCATAATGGTGCACTCTAATGTGCAAAAACCCTATTTTTAGGGTTTTTTAGGTTATCTTTAGGGTATCTTTAGGGTTATCACTACATCTGCCCTAGTACCGGGTTAGCCTTGAAATCAAATCGAATCCAGTTACCATTTTCTTTAGTAGAACTTAACTCTGGATTAAATGTTTGTTTGTGGAAAGTGTTGCAGAGGGGTGGCTTATTTATTAGATGGAGACAATCACCTTGGGAAAAGAACAAAGATGTGACATTTGCAACCGCCACTGGTGCTGTCTGTGCCTTTGAGCAAGGCACTAAACGCTCCGCCTTCCACAGCAGGCTATGAAAAAAATCTCTAGACCCTTCAGTTATGGATGTACACTCGCTCCAGGCCAACTTGTATCTTGGGGACACATAAGCTTGGGCTAAAAATGTGTGGGTTAGTATGGGAGACGAACTTGACAAAGTCAGATGATCATGGTACCAAGATATATTTGGAGAGGCTGACTGGCATCAGAGGTAAAATGTTTTTTTTTTTTACATTTATGCCTCGGGACAAGAAGCCAGGGACCCCCCCCCCCCCCCCGATGCAAGGTAACATATAGTTTGCCAAGAAAATCTAATATTCGTTCTTTTTTCCTATTTTTTCCCCCCTTTCTTCCTTATTCACCAACACGTACATGTCTAGAAAAAGACTCGGCGCTGATCTCTTCTAGCTGTCATGATGGGACTTCAATGCTACTGCTGGCTTTCGTATTTCCTCATAATGTGGAGTAAGTGCATGTGTATGTATGTGCGTGTGTTGTATTTTGATACCTTGCGAGTTTGTGTTTATGTGTCCCGAGTAGTGGTGTGTGGGCGCCCATTTCTGCTCCATCCGTGGGTTGTTGTTTTTTTCTTTCTTTCTTTCTCGGTGCTGTGTATGTCTACTCTATTACACTGTCTCCCTTCTGATAAAGAAGCCCTCATGACAACTGAAAGCAGGGATATTGTAATCGGCTTTGAGCTTGAAGTCCTCAAAGCCAACGGAAATGTTCTCTGACGTAATCAAACTGCAAGGGTGGTATGCGTTTGAACAAGACAGGTTTACAGACGCTCGTGCTCCCTCGCCCATTAAGAGAATGAGGGAGTGAGACACCTGGTAAAGCTTCTGTGTGTACTTCACGTCATCTTTCCTGCTGTCTGGCTTACTGCTCTTACTCGGACAACAGTATTGTTAACTTTTTGTTGATCCCCTGTGTGGAATTTTATTTTTTTTTGCCCATCCTTCCACCAAGAGGTCAGAGGTCAGGATCAGCTTAAAGAATCTGTACCTCTGGAGCTGTTAGGGAGTCAGTGTCTTTGCTCAAAAGCACTTCAGAAGGAGCCGATGCTTGTTGACATGGAAGAGGTCAGAGGTCAGGATCAGCTTAAAGAACCTGTACCTCTGGAGCTGTTAGGAATTCAGTGTCTTGGCTCAAAAGCACTTCAGAAGGAGCCGATGTTGATTGATTGATTGATTGACATGGAGGTTTAGGCGTTTACATTTTAATTCCATAGTTTGAAATAGTTCATTTAGGTGAAGACCACCACGTGGCCCGGTTAGATAGTTCTCCCCTTTCCTTGGTTGTGCTAAGTCACATTCCCTCATAAAACTTGTTAGAATCGAATAAATTAAGCAAGAACATTGCGGAGAATTGAAGGGAATTGTCTTCATCTCAGACTATTACAATACATGTCACTTTTCCCGTGTTTCCATTTTAATGAGAAAATATAACTCGGCCAGTCCTTTTTAATATCCACATTTCTGTCACATTTTAAAAGTTTCACGTCTTGTCATTGTATCAGCCAATAGATTTGGTGTGTGTGTGTGTGTGTGTGTGTGTGTGTGTGTGTGTGTGTGTGTGTGTGTGTGTGTGTGTGTGTGTGCAGGGAAGAGTTTAGTGGGTGAAGTTTCTGGTTGTTCCAGCCAGCAGCTGCTTGTGTGTGTGTGTGTAAAAAGGAAATTCTACTGGTTTTTAATCTAAGAAGAAAAACATGCTGGCAATGTTGAATGGGTTGGCCTTTTGAAACCATGAAAAACGCCAATGTTGTACTGTAATGTCTCAATAAAGATGTTGCTTATGAAACATTGCTTTTATTTGTCTTGATTGGTGATGTGCATTATCACACAAGTTTCATTCAAATTTTGAAAAACGTAAAAAAAATCAGTTGGTCTTCAGTCACAGTAGACGTAAGTAAAATTTTGATGTAAATTTAGACCCACGGTCATGTCAAATATCAAGATGATAATCATGTAGAATAACGTTTAGCAATTGATTCGTTTAGCCTAATTGTCTCATTAGCTGTAATGACACGGCGAGCTCACAAGTGTAATGTGGTAATTGGTTCTGGTGTAGAGTTCAGCAGGCTAACGTGACTCCGCTTGACAGGCGCATGTCCAAGCTATGTACAGCAAACATCATGCTGACCACTAACACACACATTCAAACGCAATATGAACGTTATGGTCTGGTCTGGACAATGAATAGCCAAAGAAAGAAAACAACCCCATGAGCAAAAACAGCCAGCCCCAGCCAAGTGTCCTTGAGTTTGCAAGTTGAAGTCCTATCAGCCACACCAGGGTAAGTGTTGTGTGTGGGGGGGTGGGGATGGGGGGGGGCGCTTTGCACATTGGATCCCTAGTGAAAAGTGAGTTTGGGGGAAGAGAGCCAAGTTTCAGTTGACTATCATACTAACCTTGGGCAGGAAAGCCCCCGTATCTGAAAAAGACTTGCAGTCCCCCCCCCCTCTTTTTTTTTTTGAGCCAGTCATTTTGTGCGAGGTGTTATTGAAGTGGTAGAGGGTCTCATTTAATTCTTCAGCTCCCCGGTCGGCGTTAACATGTAAATATACCATCAGCCACCAGAGGGCGCTAATGGTCCATATTTTGAGACGCTGACGGGAAGTAACTGGCTTTTAAAGGTCTAATTAGACTTCAAAGGTCCCATAACTCTTCATTTTATCAGTTTGAGCTCCGGGTGGACGGTAGCGAACGACTTCCTCACGTTATCATTATGTTCACCATAGTTATAACTTACTTTCAGGAGGTTGAATTTTCATATTTCGCTAGTAAAGTAACAACTGAATCTCTATGCAGCTAATGGGCATGCAGTTTTGATAACAAGTTGAAATGTGGATAATTCACACACATTACACTGAAGACACAAGTCACACGGTACACGTGCACGGGTCCACAGACAAAAACTTGCCGAATTCCAACGGGTCACACTTTTCATGAAGTACCTTGTGTTCGCCGCAGGTGTCACTCCATCATTTAGGTGTGTAGCACACCTTCCACCTTTCAGCAAACTGACCAATGACACAATCCACTTACCCTGGGACAAAATGAAATGGCCTTTCTATCTCTCTCTCCCTCTTTCTCTCTCTCTCTCTCGCTCTCCCTTTCTCTCTATCTAAACTAAATCCAATCCATCACCTTTATTTTCCTTTCAACAATCAAATCCCCTTGTTTTCTATTTGTGTCATGCTCCTTGTGTGTGTGTGTGTGTGTGTGTTTCAGTTTTAGATGGTGTTTATTTGTTGAATAATTCAAAGCCGGATGTTTATAGAAGCCACTGTATCCTCAGAGCTCCAATAAGGCAGGATAAATACTGGCCAGACACATACACACACACACAAACATATGCAATATACAAAGGGATCCGCAGGGTGGTTGACATACCTAAAGATACACACACACACACACACACACACACACTTTATCAGCCATCCCAGGGCTCAGGGTTTATTTGATCATGGTAGACAGTGGAAATGGAATGTAGGGAAACTGACAGTGTCACACACACACACACACACACACACACACAGAGTGTATTACTATAAATGTGGGGACTTCTCATTCATTTTCTGACCCCTAATCCCATACCCTCAGTTCTGCATGCATCAATTTAACCCTTAACTTAACCCTTAACCCTTGCCCTTTTCCTTACACTCACCTCACCCTTAACCGTAGAACAGCCCCATGTAGAGGTGACAAAGGGCAGGATGTCACCATTATGGATTTCCTCACCTGTCTATCCTTGTGGGGTCGGCTGGTATAAACACACACACACACATACTCGGGGACAGCATTGTGGACAGTGGTAATGGGACAGAGAGAAACGCTTCTCTCTAATCTCCAGAAAATGAAACAGAGGTTTGAAAAGAAATATTGATTCTTCCTCCCATTTCAATCTCGATCTGGTATTATGTGTCCTGCCTCTGTGTGTGTGTGTGTGTGTGTGTGTGCGTGCGTGCACGTGCAAGCATGTGTGGCATGTGCATGCTCATTGGGTCCAACTCGTATGCCATCTTCCTCCTTTCTCTGTCTCCTACTTACACCCTCACGCTCTCTTGCACACTCTGTGACTGATGGTTATGAAATAACTGAAAAGCTAATATTAAGGTTAAAATAAAAACTACAGAATCTGAAACGAAACTGTAAATCTGTATATTTTATTTCCCGCTGAATTCACGCTTTGCTTTGTAAAGTGAATGAATCCTCTCTGTTCGAACCTCCTCCTCCCATCCCAGAGCAAACAGCTTCTCTTTTAGAAATGAAAATGGTCAGGAGCTGTGATGCGTAGGGGGGTTGTAGGTGCACTGTCAGATCGCCGCCCTTCTGCGGGGGGGAAAGGTCAAGAAGGATTACAGTACTTGTCCCTGTAGTCGTCGCTCCCAGTCCACCCTCGCTTGGATTGCAAATCTTATCCAGGAAGGGCTTGTGTGGGTGCAGGCTTTTGCCCCAACCAAGCAGGTAGACACCTGATTCCTTGCCAAGGACTTTGATTGGTAGACCCAGGTGTGTAACTGCTTGGTTGGAACAATGACCTACACCCACACCCACACCCACACCGGCTCTTCCTGGATAACATTGCCTACTCCTGATTTAGAGCGGCTTTTATTGCTACTGCAAAAGTAACAATACTGTTTACAGTCAATGACAGATGGTGTGGCGCTTACACCCCAAACTTATATGGAGAACGCAGGGTGTGCTGCAGAACAGATAGTAACTCCTGGGACCCATCATCAGCCGGCAAGCCAATGCAAAATTGTCTACACATAGTCACTAATGCCAGGACCTCTTACAGGAACGTGGGCAAACCAGTGTGGCACAAATCAAACCAGCATTATTATTCAGTGGCACTGAAAAATATAGGAGAAGCCGAACAAACGCTATTTTATTTGGGCTGCAACAGCCATTTTTCAAATTCTCCAGTTGACGTGTCAGTTCTCCATCCTTTTCACCGCACACGATAAGGACCTGTTCAGGGCCCGTGCTAAGGTTGGGTAACTATATCAAAATAATATGCATGCTGTAAAAGATGGGTGCATGCGAGAAGAGATTTAAAACTTTGTGCAGGTTGCTGCCAGATGCTGACATAAGCAAACATACCATCCACGTGGAGCTGACACACGTGAGAGGTTTCTGTCACCCTCCTGGGTGATTTGACACACACAGAAACTTGGGTTTTGTCTGATTTCCGCAAATGAGGGATGTTCTCAGGTCAATATTTGACATGGTGTCCCCAGGCTGTCGTAACATTTATCAATCACATCCATGCAAGAAATTGGGTCAGGGTCAGGGTCACGGCTGGCCCAAGTTTAATATTTCGAATGTTGATTTGAGAACATTTCTCATCTGCAGAAATCTGCTCGTGCCATGAACTCATTGGTTTGCTGTTTTCACCCGGCCCATTAATGCGCTGCATGCAGGGTTCTAAACATGCATTTTGATTGGCCAGAGAAATAAAGGGAGATAAATAGGAAGTGACATTCAGAGAGAGGTAGATTGGAAGAGACAGTGAGCGACGGAGACGGAGACAGAAACAGAGACAGAAACAGAAAGAAAACATGACTGAGAGAGAGAAAGATGGAGGGAAAAATTAGAAACAGAGAGACAGGTGCGAAGAGAAAGAGAGACTGAATCTGATATTCAGCCCCAATGCGGAAGCACAAACATGATCCCACCTGAAACCACTTGAGGTGTACAGTTCAGCTCTCTCTGTAAATCTGAGTCATTTCCCTCCAATTTGACTCGGTGATAGTTTGTTGTATTTCCCTGTCATGGAGGGTTAAACACCAGAATAAGTGTCCCTCCACCCTCGAAGAGGATTTCCTCGCAGCCTTTTGTTGACCTCACACAATCCATTTCCGTGCTACAGCGACGTTTTTCACCTCCATTTTAGTTGCGTGAGCAAGAAGGGGAGAGAGAGAGCGAGAGAGAGAGAACCGGGTGACACAAAATGAGACACAGATAAGAGAAGAAGATGAAGTGCGAGACGAATGGAACAGAGGTAGTAAGAGCTTGGGGCAAAGAAGAAAGAAAGAGAGAGAGAGAGAGAGAGAGAGAGAGAGAGAGAGAGAGAGAGAGAGAGAGAGAGAGAGAGAGAGCCTTCTTTTCTGGTTTCACACTATACTCATCCATTCTGGAGGTAGCTACAGTCAATTTTGTACCTCCTCATTTAGGTTAGGGAGAGAGCACGCGGCCTTCGCGGTCCAATTCATCTTCGTTCTCCTCCCAATGGTGTGTTCAACACAAGGTCAGAACCTGGAAAATAGGCTGTAGACACCAGGCGTTTTGTCACCGGACACCCTGTCACCCACCGTCCAACCCCGCGGATACCCGGACAACTGGGCCACTGCAAACCGTCCAATGACAAACAAAAAACACACACACAAGAAAATGTGAAAGCAAACACTACAAGACCAGCACACATATCAACATTTAATAATGCGTTAATCAATTATGAATTAAACCTGCATTGTGGAAGTTTCGTCTCCCCCTTCTGGCAGTGAGAGTAATTACTTCTCTTTCAGCGTTGCCCGACGAGGAAAAGCTGCACACATGCTTACCCGCGTTTGTCCTCGCAGTCGATCGCTTTATTTATTTCTACTTTAGTACTTCCTTTGATCACCGAGTTTTTCTTTCTTTATTTTTTTCCTTCTCTGGAGCATCAGAAACTTTTCGTGGACGCTTCTTGGGTTTTTCCGCCATAGCTTCCAAGCCCGGAAGCCTCCTGGCAGCAAGCCAATGAGAGGCATGCGAACGCCTTCGTCACACGGAAGTTTAGCTTTTTTTTGGGAGGGGGCTTCTTTTTTTTTAAGTTCAGCGTTGCATAACTTCCGGTGCGCCAGCGCGGGAATGTCGTCCGAAACATAGTCTCGCGATATTAGACAATCGGAGATCTCCGCCTACCAATCATATGGGGATTTCTAAACGCAAGATAGTCGCTAGAACGGCGGCGAGAACGGCCGCTAACAAGTCTACGCCTACTGCTACGCCCCGGAAACTATGCTGTCTCCCCATCCTCCTCCGGAGTGAAACAAACTGGAGAAATGAATCACTTTGTAACGCGGAGAGAGCTTTTTAAAACATTGAAAATGGATGTCCCGGGTAACGTTAGATCACTAGATTCGGTTTTATCGAACGTGTGCTCAGTCCCCAAGATTAGTGCAGTTACGGATTTACAGCGGCTTTGTTTCAAACTTTCAACCCAGGACAAGAAAGACATGTTTGCTTGTTTACCAACTGGTTACGGCAAACGCTTGGTCTATCAAGCTTGGCCAACAAGCACCATAGATTTCTGTCCCTGTGCCGCACAGGGACAGAAATCTATGGTGCTGGTCATGTGCCCTTTGCTGGCGACAATGGAGGAACAGGTGCAGTTTTTGAAAGCAAAAGGCATTTGGGCCGCATACGTGGGACAAGCGAGGACATCGGTGACCAGATCGCCGCCGGTGATTTCTCCCTTGTGTTGGGCGCACCAGACACTTTTGTTGGCCAAGCAAAGTGGAAACGGCTTCCACAAACACCGTTATTTCGGGAGCGGCTGGTTGGAGTGGCTGCTGACGAAGTACACACTATAGTGCAATGGTGAGTTGGAAACCATAATTAATGTTAGCTCGCTGGCTGTGTATTGTTCGTCTAGTTTTCTTCGGTGACTGCACCTGAGCCGTCCTGTAACGCAGGTGTTGCTGGTACGACAGCGTTTACAATCACACGACTTCTGCACGTCACCGCCCCAATGTGACGTCACCGCCCCAATATGACGGTCCCGCCCTAAAGACTTTGGATTGGTTCTGCGATGAACGGTTTTGTTTTTTTTAACTCTTAGTTGTTTCCACCCAGTTTTAGCAAGGAAAGCTGGGAGAATGTGAGCCCACCCGAGACACCATATTTAAAACTCCGGTATATTGCGAAACACAGAGATTTACCCGACGGCGATAGACTTAATCATCATTGTGTAATTGTTACAATTTCATTTAGAAGACGCTTTTATCCAAAGCGACGTACATCTGAGTTAATACAACACAAGCAATGATGTAGTCTGGAGACAACAACGCAAGTAAGTGCCAAATAACTTGGTTCAAGTCCGATAGGCCATAGGTGTCAACAGGCAGTGCACAAAAGCAATGCATAGGGTGCATAGAAGCGATTTTATTATTTTTTTAATGTTAATACCATCAGATGTGGAGGTGTTCCTGAAAGAGCTGGGTCTTTCACTCTTACCTTAAACGACCGTGGGCGGTTTTTAAACTCTACTTTGTCAAGAAGATAAATACCCAACTGAGATATTAATGCATTGCATATGTTAGTATGTCTGTTAGGAAACGACTGACAACAAAAATTAAAATTTTAACAACTATAGTACTATTTTAAACAATTTAAACTTGAGAGACGTGGTCAAACTTGAATAGAAAAAGTGAAAATATTAAGTGAAAAACAAAACGGAAAACCCATATTGCTAACCTAACAAACGTAACAAGGCCTACAAAACGTGAAATGTGGGGAAAAAAAGAACTGAAAATAAATATTGAGACAGTCCCAAACAACGCCCGGAACTTAAAAACTACTAGAACGACGCCACTATTTTTAAACTCTTATATTCTGTCAAGATAAATACCCAGTTGAGATGTTAATACATTACATATATGTAAACTGCTAATAAGACTCGTTAGCCCCTAGCTAACGGGTCTAGCCCTTTAGCCGAGCGGTTAGTGATGTCGCCTTGTGGTGCAGTACACCCCGTATCGAATCCCGCACCGGGCAAGAAAATAACCGGTTACACTATGTTAGCATGTTTGTTAAGAAACTAACTGACACAAAAATTAAAATTTTAACGACTTTTGGTATTATTGTTCAAACAATTTAAAATGGCCGCTGTCCGACGCCTGGAAATACCGCAACGCGTCGGTGGTAGTCATGGTGCGTCTGAAACGACGTCTGTACCCAGACATGTTGGCAATAATCAACAATCTAATTTAGACTATTTCTCTGTACTGGAGAACGCTACTTTATTTTCTAGGACGGAGCAATGAACTTTGCGAAGGAAGTGATTTGACCAAAACACGTGTAGTGACATGAAGCACACGATCACACGCAAATTACGAGACGGTCATTTTGACCACTCGTGGTCGTTTTAGGTTGGTCTTATAACTTTTTTCGTGTGTGTGTGTGTGTGTGTGTGTGTGTGTGTGTGTGAGTAATTTATCTAAAACTCGTTTCAAATGAAAATATATGCGATTTTAGGAGACTCCAGGGAGTGGCAGGCTTGTATCTTCTTCTTTTTTTCCCCTACAGAGTTATTAAACTGAAAATCCAAAATGGCCATAATGACCGTCTTGGTCGTTCTGGAGAGGGACTCAGCAAGATCGGATGGAGTTTGGCAACTTGTTCCACCACCGGTGTGAACTCGTTTGGCAAGAGCTTGAATGTCACAGACATTCATTTATATCGTCACCTTCTTAAAATAATGGCCCAAGTCATATTTTCAAATTTTCAAAAAACAGAATAAACTGACAAATTTTGTTTCAGTTTCAGTTTATTCTATGTCTAGTTGGTACCGCTCCTCCTCTCGGACCAGCTCAGGCTCCTTCCCTGCCAGAATAAACTGACAATTTTTTTTTCGGTTTCAGTTTATTCTGTTTTTTGAAAAACTTGAAAATGTGACTTAGGCCATTATTTTAAGAAGGTGACGATATGGAAAAGTCCCGTTTTCTAGCAGTGAAGCATACACTAATATTTAACGCACATAGGTTTTGAAGCACCTACCTCAGCAGCCATCTCTGAATCATATTTGAACAACTATTAAGCCATTCGTGTTCACCAGTGGAGGTTTTTAGCTCCTTTGCAATAGTTGTTCCCTTGCCTCATGTGAGCACAAATCTGAAGAGAAAATAGTGAATTCGACCAAAGCATTCACCTGTAATATTTGTTTTTCTTATTTACTTTCTTTCGGCACATAAGTGGTCATTCTTTTTTGTTGTAGATTTCTTATATTTTTCAGAAAAGAAAAAAAATCAGTATATTCTTGATCTCCTTGGAGTTCCATATATCATTAGTTTATTCTAATAAGAAAGTGAAAATCATCTAAGTTGGTTGAGGATACATTGTTGTTGTTTTTTCTATTATCAGTGAAATATAAGGAATCTGCAAAAAAACAAAAGAAAGGTAACTCCTTGTGACCAGACACTAAAAAAAAAACAGTCTGAAAATGGAGCTGAATGAAATTAATGGTATATTCTAGTTCAGAGAGATGTGTGGCATAGGAGTGCCTAGTCCTGGTATTTCTAGCTGAAATATAACTGTAAAGTTTCATTATGCGATTTAGGGCAATTCTGGACAATTACAATTTTGGCAAACAAAAGAGGCATATGTAAAAGATGGGCATTATCGCTAATGTCAGATTTCAAATGCAAAGCTGTGTGGACAGACTACACTGACACCAAATGTCATCAAATTTACATGAACAGAAAAAAAATCTGTCGTAATTTTATTTCTAGTTGTGCTTTTTTATTTCTTGTATCTCTGAGCTTAAGTGGGTTAATAAGGCTCTTTATAATGCATTGCTTTCCTATTCATTCAGTGTGGATGAGTTAAATGATATGCATGAAGGCTCATAAATTCATGGTGTTTATCAGTGTGGATGAGTTAAATGATATTCATTAAGGCTCACAAAGGCAGCATCCAACAGCCATGAGCCTGTCCAACGTACAGTAAGTAGCTAGTCAGGCATCCGCCGTTGTGTTGGATGGATCCATCGTCAAACTGGAGCTAACTGGAATACGGAATACCTGAACACCTGTTGCCCAGTTATGGAGCGCTAGCCTCTCAAACTCACTCCCTTAAAATAGTAATTAAAACATTAACTCATAGTTTTAATTAACCTAATGGGAAAACAGAAGGCTACTCAAACCACTAATCACTGTCCTTAAATGGTAATTAATAAATCAGTTCGTGCATTGATTAACATCATGGTTCAATAGGTAATCACTGTATTATAACAAGAGTTAATTATAGTTACTCATATATGATTCAGTACGGTGCGTCATCAATTCTCAGTATGTTGCATAATAGCATATGCTTTAATTCCTCATTAATTAGAGTCGTCTTCTTCTTTCAGCTTGTTACCTGTTTCTCAGGGGTCACAACAGCGGGTTGTACAGTTTTCATCGGTACCCTGTGAGGGCACAGTGCCAATGGCGGCCATTGTTAGCCTGGACCTTGGACAATCCTATATGGCGCCTCGACTGATCCGGTAAGGTCTTTTCAATCTACATACTGATTTGGCAAAATTTTACGTCGGATGCCCTTCCTGACACAACCACTAACCCTATGGACGGGGGCACAGGTAAAGCGTTGGATGCCATCCCAGTATTCATAGACTTGCGCCCATGCCTGTCGCTATAATTCATCATTAATTAGAGTATTATACGTAAATACTTACTTGTGTTGCAGTATTGTTAAGTGTTACCATGTAAATTGTCTGAGAGATGGAGGGAATCGTTTTTATTTTTAACCTATTTGTATTGTAAAATGTGCATTTTTGGGGGGGATCCCTCTTCATTCAATCCTAATCAGAGATGTTTCAGGTGGGGGTTTTTTATTTGTGAGCTTGAAACGCTTTTGCCGGGAAACATTTGAAGTTAATGTGACTCGGTATCTGACGACAGAGAATACCAGCTTATTGCTAAAGCATAAAGCATATCGGTCAGAAAACCTCAACTGTGTCATTTATGTGACCTTTGTGCATCCGGAGAGAGTTGACTGAACACCAGGCTGTTTTCTGCACTGGCTCACATCCATAAAACCACACACTCACATACAGGGGGCTGCCCAGTTTATCCACAGTCTTCCACTGTCGTTCACTGGGCAGCCCCCATATGAGCAACTCGGGGGCCAGGGGCTTCTCTTAAAGGAACATTTTGCAGATGATTTTGTGTAAGTGTAATTGGCACCAATAAGTAATGCAGTCAATTGAAGCAATGAAGTCTTTCTTGCATACTATCTTGACAGAGAAATTGGTGTGCTCCTGCTCACAGAGCCTTTCCCACAGCACCTACACATACCAAATGCATTGCGCACAAGCTTCTCTATTGTTGTCCATAAGATCCCCTGTGCTTATTTTGTCTTGATGTCACTTCCGCCATTGGGAACGTAGCCTCACCGAGAGATCGAAGATATATTTCTTGAGCGGCGTCTTCAAAGTATGGCAGAGATTAGAAACCCAAGCTGACCTAGGCTGTAGTTTTTCTGTCTGCCAGCTGACTTCATACCACCTCATCCTCAGACAAAAAACAAAAACAAAAAACAAACTGCTTCACCGCAGCTCTGGTGATTCACGATCTATTGGGAACAACTGCAGGTGTTTTTCGCGTGCTATCCGTGTTGTAGACAGATGGAGATCAGGTTGAAAATAGGCGAATTTTCCCTTTAAGTGCAGTTGACATACAGCTGTTCACAGTACTATATCGTTTGATTATATAGTATGATGGTCCAGTGCAGAAGTTCTCAATGTCAATTACATTCACCTGTTGTTCCAGGTGTAAAACCTCCCTGATAGGAGCTCACTATAACTGGGATAATAGGTGGATGTAATGTCAGAATTGAAACGCAGCCATACCTAACGAGACCCGATTGAGAACCATTTATTTATTTGATTTTGATATACTTTAATGATCCCCATGGGGAAATTACGCCCTGCATTTAACCCATCCTAGCTGTGTAGCTAGGAGCAGCGAGCAGCCGCTGTGCAGCACCCAGGGACCAACTCCAGTTCGTCTTGCCATGCCTCGGTCAGGGGCACAGACAGGAGTATTACCCCTAACATGCATGTCTTTTTGATGGTGGGGGAAACCAGAGCACCCGGAGAAAACCTACCGCAGACACGGGGAGAACATGCAAACTCCACACAGAGGACGACCTGGGATGACCCCCAAGGTTGGACAACCCCGGGGTTCAAACCCAGGACCCTCTTGCTGTGAGGCAACAGTGCCACCATGCCGCCCAATCTATCTAGTGTATTATCTAGTGGTTCTAAGTCCTATGCAGTATTTGGTACTATACAGTATGATGTAAAACAAAATCAGTCTGTGGAACAGGATGTTGATTATTTATTAGCATTGGACATGTCAAGTTTTAAACTCCAAAATATTGTATATCCTAAGGAAGTGGAATTATTACTGGCAATTCATCATTCTGCAACATGGTGGCTGAGCAGTTAGCACAGTTGCCCTTCAGTAGGAGGGTCCTGGGTTTGGTCTGGGCTCTCCTGGGTGTGGATTTTACATGTTCACCCCCTTTGCATGGATTTCTTGACATGAGGGCTGATGAAAGTCCATCACTTATCGTCCCCAAACTTTGGAGGATTTCTCTTTTGTTTGCTGTCCATCGTTTTGCAAATGCGGCTTCCACCCACACCGATGCAGGTGGCAGCTGTCTGGTTTTGTCAGGGGTGTGTAAGATGAAACTCCCCGCGCCACGTTAACGTCCGAGGTGTGTTGTTATCGTGGTAGGTCATGCAGCGTTACAGTGGTGTGACACAGTAAAATGTGGCCAACGCTCGAATAAACAGAGCCGCGGCGCTGTGATGAAACAGAAATCAGCGTGACCCTAGAAAGGTCATTGAGGAGAGAAGCGCCTGCTAAGAAACAAATGACAAATACGAGTTAAGACCAGATCTTTACTGATGCACTTCAGAGGATGCTGGAACGAGCGGTGGAGAGATGTATGGAAACTTGGAAAGTGGAATGTGATTCATTGGGGAGAGGAAGACCCAAGATTCTTCGAGAGGAATTTTTGTCATAGCAAAGAAGACACACACACACTAGCAAGTCTTCATTTTGCATTCTGTTTTAATTGGAACTGGCGTGTTGTTGCAATGGGAGCGCCAGGTTAAATTTACAAACACGCCCTTAGCGACCAGCCTCGCGGCCCATTCAGCAAGGACACCACTGGTAGGCGTCGTGGTATTTGGAGCAGAAAGGTGTGATATTCAAACTGTCATGCTTAAATACAAACACGCACACATTAGCAGCCATAAACATACATGGATACATGTGGGCGCACATTGCACATTCTGACACAGGCGTGTACAAGTGCATTAACACAACCAACACACACACACATACA
>NC_079230.1:15528017-15590517 GCF_029633865.1 Lampris incognitus
ACAGCTTTTTACTCTCGGCCTTAAAGCGGCTGCTGGGTCATTTGCTTATGTGCCTTCCTATTTCATGGTGCTTATGGATGGAGCAAAGTACATATCTTTACCCACTTAGATATTCCCAGGGGGCCCACGATGTTTTTTTCCAATAGACTGTAGCTCCCCCTGTAGAGGAAAGGACGATGTGCCGTGCTCACAATTCACCAAACAGTAGTTGCTGCGTAAGAGCGACGTATTGCTTATCCCCTCCCCAGGTTTTCTGTGCTGTTATGGGGATTTGAACTGGCGATTGTGTGTTACACCGGGCCTCTTGAATGGCCCACCGAGGTGATAGTTTTCAACTTGTGTTTACTGTCTTCTGTGTGCAGTTGGACAGGGGCAGAGTCTGCTGTTGTTTACACCACAGGCTGTGAATCAAGTCAACCATGTCAGCAGAGCTAACCCTTAGGAAGTGTGTGTCTGCATGTGTGTTTGTGCAAGACTGTGTGTGGGGGTGTGTGTGTGTGTATACATATATCCTGTTAGTGTGCATGCATGTGTGCACATATGAATATGCATGCATGTACATGGCAATATTTTAAGTTTCTGAGCTTGCAAGAGTGTGTGATTGTGCTTTGCTTTTTGTGTGACAGCGTTTGTCCTTCTCTTCATGTGCTTTGCTTTTGTGTGGTAACGTTCATCCTGAGCAGCGTAAGGAGAGTCCAACATGTGCAGATGTGTGTGTCTGTCAGCCTGCAGACATCTCGGAGCACTAAATAGCAATCATATGGTAGCCAACAGCACTTGTCGTGTCAAGTGCCATTAGTGTAAATGTGCGGTAGAACACCAACAGTAACGTGAGAAAAAGGAGATTCAAATTACAAATTAGCTGGACAGCACACAAATCAGGCTCACACATATATCGTCGCCAAGACCGCGTGTCATGTCAAGGGCAAATAAAGTAAGTGTGCAGAAGGCAGATCACCAGCAGAGATGTGTGAGTAATGGCAGGGGATTCAAATTGCAGCTGAGATGGACTGTGCCACAAATCAGTGTAATGGTCCCGCCTAAAGACCCGGTATCGATTAAGACCCGGTATCGATTAAGGCAGGTCTGCAAAAGAGGCCTTTTCAGGCCTTTGACTGAAGCGAGCCGGCATGGCGCTCTGGTGGAGGACACGGCGCCGTACTGTGTTACACCAGCTGAGAGGAAAGTGTGTCTGCACATATATGTTGTGGTTCTGCACTTGTGAGCATATTCAGGGGCTTGTGTATACATGCTCATGTGTATGTATTTGCATGTCTCTGTCTGTATGTGTGCGTGTGTGTGTGTGTTTGTGGGCTTTGACGTCTATCAGGATGTGTGGATGTTTGTGTGTGCGCCGTCATGGCTGTGTATATGTATGCATGAGTGTACATATAGAATGTGTTTGTTTACGCGCGTGTGTGTGTGTGTGTGTGTGTGTGTGTGTGTGTGTGTGTGTGTGAGACTTGTTGTGCGTCACCAGCCTCCATCCATCAAGTCAAAAAGGCGGATGACAGGGAGAACCAAAACAAATCCCTTGTTGTGAGATTAAAAAAACAACACTGAAACTGTGTGTGTGTTTGTGTGTGTGTGTGTGTGTTAAGAGAAAAGGACAAGGACAACCAATAGTTTCTGTATTTGCTAAACTGTGTGTGTGTGTGTGTGTGTGTGTGTGTGTGTGTGTGTGTGTGTGTGTGTGTGTGTGTGTGTGTGTTGAGTCTCATTGTGTGTCGGTGTGTTTGTGTGAACGCACTTGGGTTTGTAGGGAGCTGTTATTGCCTTACCTGTTCACTGGGCTGCGTACACACACACACACACACACACACACACACACACACACACACACACACACGCACACACATTATCCTGCTCAGTAAGCGTGCAAAGTAAATATTTCCAAGATGACCGACTCGACCACTCAATCCTGGTTAGGAGCAAGAGAGAGAGACGGAGAGCTCCTGACAGAGGATGAAAGAGGAAGAATGAGCAAGAGAATACGTTACAGAGAAATGAGAAAAGAGAGATATACAGGAGAGAATGCAGGGCAGAGAGAGAGACAGGGACGGGGAAAAATCTCAGGTGAAAATCTCAAGGAGAGGAAAAAGGAAAGCGTTGCTGTTGCAGACAAATGGGTCTCTACATGTCCGGTTCTCTGGCCCGGAAACTCAAAACAGAACCAAAGCAGCAGCGTGGTCCAGATGAACTGGTTTATCAGAGAGCCAACGATCGCCCCGGTGATGCATCGTCTGAACTGGTTTATCAGAGAGCCACCGATCGCCCCGGTGATGCATCCTCTGAACCGTTATCGCTGGCTGTATCAGCATCTGGTCGGACTTGGTTGGTGTTTATTTGAATTGATTTGTGCTGATTTCACTTTGGCATCAAGCAGTGCCTCAGTCCTCAGAATGATTCATGTTAGAGAATTGAAATTTAAGTGAGTGAGGGAGAGAGAGAGACAGCGAGACAGAGAGAGGGGGAGAGAGACAGACAGAGAGAGGGCGAGAGACAGACAGAGGGAGAGCGAGGGAGAAAGAGACAGATTGAGAGAGAGGGAGAGACGGAGAGAGGGAGCAAAAAATAAATACTTAGGGAAGGGAGAGAGAGGAAGACATGAGAAAAAGAGAAAGAATGGCGGGAAAAGAAGATTGCTGACAGAAAAAAAAGTGGTAGCGAGATGGTATAGACAGTGATGAAAACAAGATGGTCAAAAAGGGAAATGGGAGGAAAAGAGCGAAAGACAAAACTGAGAAACTGAAAAGTGGAGTGAGAGCGAGAGGAAGAGTGGCTGAAAGAGATGGAAAGACAGCAAAGAAAGAAGGGAAGTCGACAGAGTGAAAAAGACATTGAGTGCAACAGACATAGAAGGAAAGAGAGAGAGAGAGAGAGAGAGAGAGAGAGAGAGAAAGAGGGCAAAAAAGAAAGTAATGAACGACAGGAGGAGAGAAGGGAGAGAGAGAGGAAGACCTGAGAAAAAGAGAAAGAATGGCGAGAGAAGGCGGGAAAAGAAGATTGCTGACAGAACCCCCCCCCCAAAAAAAAGTGGTAGCTAGATGGTGTAGACAGTGATGAAAACAAGATAGTCAAAAAGAGAAACGGGAGGAAAAGAGCGAAAGACAAAACGGAGAAACTGAAAAGTGGAGCGAAAGAGCGAGAAGAAGAGCGGCTGAAAGAGATGGAAAGACAGCAAAGAAAGAAGGGAAGTCGGCGGAGTGAAAAAGACAGATTGAGTGCAACAGACATAGAAGGAAAGAGAGAGCGAGAGAGGGGGGGCAAAAAAGAAATGCTTAGTAATGAACGACAGGAGGAGGGAAGGGGGAGAGAGAGGGAGGAAGACCTGAGAAAAAGAGAAAGAATGGCGAGAGGAGACGGGGGGGGGGATTGCTGACTGAAAAGAAAACCCAAAATTGGTAGATAGATGGTGTAGACAGTGATGAAAACAAGATAGTCAAAAAGGGAAACGAGGAAAAGAGCGAAAGACAAAACAGAGAGAGAGAAAGAGAGAAATACAGGCAGAGGGAGTTACATGGAGAGAATAAAACAGGCAGAAAGAGTGCGCGCCAACAGGAAAGAGTGGGATGAATAGATAGCAAGAGAGAGAGAGAGAGAGTGTAAGTGATGACCCATCCCAGCTGTCTGTGGATAATGAGAAGCTGTCAGCACTAAGAGAAGACAAGAGAACACTGCCAGAAGTGTGCGCGCGCACACACACACACACACACACACACACACACACACAGTAGTCCAGTTTCAATATCAAGTGTTTGTGTCTGTATGTAAACATTCATACATCCATTGAAAGTAGGTGAAATTTTTGTTGTACACATGTACAACGTGTGTTAGCGTGCATAAACCATTTGTGTGTCTGTGTGTGCACATGTGTAGAGAATGAAGCCCTTGGCATATAGACAGACAGACACACACACACACACTCACACACTAAACCCCACTTTCTTCCTCATTCTCTCTCTCTAACACACATATAACACACATATTACACACACTAGCAGTCATACACTGTAAGTGTCCTTATGTTACAATAAACATGCACACAACACGCATTGGTATTAAATTTTTCTTCACAACACACACACACACACACACACACACACACACACACACACACACACACACACACACACACACACACACACACACACACACACACACACACACACACACCTCCCTCCACCATTAGTCTTCATTAGGGTCTTTATGAGGAAAATTAGAATGGGAGTTTCCTCCCAAACGGAGCCCTAGGGTACCGCCACAACCTGTCTGTGTGCGTGTGTGTGTATGTATGTACTTGTCTGGGAGAAAAATAGTGTACGTCTGAGTGTGTGTGTGTGTGCATGCGTGTGTGTTTGTGTATTTCCTAGTTTAACTACCTTGCTACTACGTCTGGGAATGTCTCTCTGTTCACCTCCCTCTCTTTTAACTTCCTCCACCATTGCTTTCATCCTCCATCCCCCCTTAACACACTCTCTCTCTCTCTTTCCTTCTATGTTCTCCCTCGACTCATTCACTTCTTTCTCTTTCCACACCTTCATCTATCCTTTCATCTCTTTAAATTTGCTCAAACTAGGACTAGGGTTTTATTGGCGTGGATCAGAAAGTGCAGACTGTTGCAGGGCTGCTAACAGCCACTCAGACGAGGGCAGGGTGGCTCTCGGTATGAGCGCCGTGAATACAAATACCGCCTGCAATTAAATACCAGTACTTGTTGAGCTGCTGGTTATCATTAATAACGCGTAAATGCATTCATCACATTTCATGACTTTCACTTAGTCAGGCTTTAATCTAATTCTTTGTTGCCGTTCTTTTATTCTTTCTATTTTGCCCTCCACATCTATTTCTCTCCTCCACTCATTTCCCATCGGTTCATTGCCACCATCTATAAAACACAAGGATGGTAGTTTATCTCTCACTCTCTCTCTCTCATCTCTTCTCCCCCTTTTTTCCGGTCGGTAATGGGAACAGGGGCAGGGGGACTGGAGCGCTGGGGTAAAAACCATCCTGATGCTGGAGGAAAGCGAACTTTCCTTTTATTTGATGATCCATCTTTCCTCTCGTTCACGCTTATCAGAGGTCTCGGATTTAAATCCTGTTCAGCCAACTGTTGTACCAGAACTGTTCCGTCTTTGGCAGGCAAGCTGTCAATCACACAGGTTTGTGTTGTACTACGTACTGGCGGCCTGTCCAGGGTGTCTCCCCGCCTGCCACCCGGTGACTGCTGGGATAGGCTCCAGCAGCCCCGCAACCCTGAGAGCAGGATAAGCGGTTCAGATAATGGACGGATGGATGGATGGATATACTCACCAGTTTGAAACTTTGGCATTCTGTACATGTTGTGTAGCAGACCCAACTAGATGTCGACAATGCAGGTTTAGTTTCTGATCGACTATCTAATGGAACAAAATGTATATTTTGTACAGTCCGCGGTGGTGTAGCGGTCTAAGCATCGGCTTTGTGTCAATGCAGTTGCCCACTGGGGACCGGGGTTCGCGCCTCGGTCTCGTCAGATCCAACTATGGCCGGACTCGATGAAGCAGCAATAATTGGCAACGCTGTCTTCGGGAGGGGGGCGGAGTCGGCTTGTGTTCGTCACATGAATGCGTCTCTGGGTGTGTCGGAAAAAGCAGTGGTTCAGCCTGGATTCGCCTTGTCACAGAAGTGGCGAGGCGTCTCCTTCGAGACTGCTGGCCGGAGAGATGCAGTTGGCGAACACATGCAGTACAAGGGTGGGTGTTTGAATTAAAATAGGGATCGATTGGCCACTAAATTGGGAGAAAAAGGGTAAAATCAGAAATATTTTTTTTTAAAAATGTATAGTTTGTATAACAATAATAATAATGTATATTTTTTGGATAATTTATTCGGACGTCCTCTTCATTGGATGGTACGTGTTGAAGCCTCCAGTCCACTAGAGGCCGCCAAACCAATTCATTTTTGAATCCATCCATTATCCGAACTGCTTATTCTGCTCTCAGGGTCACGGGGATGCCGGAGCCTATCCCAGCAGTCATTTCACAAAATTTTTACAATACCCTGAACGCAAAGATCAGAACATATAAAAACCACCCAAAACCCCAAAAATGTTCCTGTTACTCTGACGAGAAAATAAGACGGGCAACAAAAACCTTGTGTTCGGCCCTAAAATGTGATTTTTATTTTATTTTTTTCATAAAACAAGCGAAACGATAACTGCACCAGTTTTCCAATGGCTTTTCAAAGGTGTGAGGCAGGTGTCAATATCTTGAAATCGGGGGAAGGAAAAGGCGACATCACCGATTTATCGATCAAGTGAAACACAACAGACGGGTGTCCTCGCTTGTTTATGTGAACTTTAAAGTAACAAACAATACGTAATGAAAAGACTCGGCAATAAGATTTTGTTTTTTTTTCCCTGATATCGTTTCCATGAGGAGTTGACCAATCTAAATAAACCCGATATGTCTAACATCATTTCACTCCTCTCTCTCTCTCTGTCCACTTTATGTTGACCTCTCTCTCTCTCTCTCTCTCTCTCTCTCTCTCTCTCTCTCTCTTTGTCCTTCACTTTACAGGACGCTTGCAGGTCCTTTGCTTATGTTTCGTTTTTCTCTCTCCTCTTCTCAATCATTCTTCATCTCTTTCTCGCCGTTTTTCTTTCACCCATCATCCCTCTCCGTTTCTCTCTCCATTAGGAGGAAATGGAAAATGTGACATCAGCTATTTGGTAAACGGAGAGAGAAGGAGAGAGGAAAGGGGAGAGTGGCGGGCATGGAGAGAGAGGGAGAAGGACAGCAAGGAGGGGTTAGAAAGGAATATGGATGATGTACGGATGACAAATGGATGGATGGATGGTTGGAGGGGAGAGAGTGAGAGAGAGAGAGGGACTGAGGTTCAGAAGCCATGAAGAGATAAAGAGAAGACAAACTGTGGGGTGGGGGGCAAAAGAGAGGCAGGTTGAGAAAGTGAGCTGAGGGGAGAGCAGGGAGGATGAGAGAAAATGATAGAGGGAAGATGCAGAGCGAGAGAGATGGATGAAAGGAGAGAGGGGCAGAGGGAGAGAGAGTGACAGAGAAAGATGGGGGGGAGACAGGGCGCTAAACAAAGATGGAAAATGTGTGCGTGAAATGAGGGAAGCAGGCGAAAATGAGAGGGCGAGAGAGAGAGGGAGACAGGGAGAGAGCGATAGAGAGTAAAGGGGAGAGGCTTCACCTCATTAACCCCATAATACAGAGTAAATATAGCTACAGTCTAAATGGGGCATAGAAGCTGTGTGCGTGTGTGTGTGTTTGTTTTTGTAGTGTTGTGGGCGTTTTTGTAATTTTGTTTCCTTTTATTTGAAGCTGTGTGAGTATTTTCCGTTTTGTGTATGTCAACATGTGCTTGCGTGTGTGTTTATGCTGCAGCGTTGTGTGTGTAAATTATGGGGGCAGGTCTGTAAATATGCTCATCTATTTGGTTGCATATCTGAGTTTGTTTGTGGGTGAGGGCAGTTAAAGTGGACACGGGTGTGTGTGTGTGTGTGTCTGTGTGTGTGTTTGAATCACCACCTGACACTGGTCCTTATAATACTGTATATTTGCAGTCAGCTCAAACCCAGAAACAGTGACAGACTGAGATCAAGAGAAAAAAATAAAAATAAACAAACGAGAAAAAAAAAAGACTTATGTAGTCATGTCTATCTACACAAAATATCCCTTAACCCCCCCTCCCCTACCCAGTTCCAATAGTAATCAACAAATAAACACACAAAAGAATAAACAAAACTGCAACACAGCGGTCTGCACTCTTAAAAGGTCAGAAAATTGCGGGGGGGGGGGTAAATGTTTCCAATATTTGTCTGTAATTGAGGAGCGCTCAATGTCTCAACTAGCCCCGTCCTTCGGCGGAGGCTCAAAAGCGAGGCGGGAGGTGAAACCACAAACAAGTGGAATGATTTGCGTGAATGTTTTACATTCTCCTCACTTTACATCTGTGTAGTGGGACAATTGGGAACTCCTCCTCTACTATTTGCAGGAGATGAGTGTGGAAAAATTGGGTTGTCAAGGTTTTGAGCATGCAACATTTTAAAAATGGGGCCCTGGTACCCAAATGAGATCCAGATATAGTACATCCCACTTATTTGAACAAGCTGCTCGCACCCCTTGTCTCATATTGGAATCAAGGTGATGTGGACCTGGACTATGTACAGTATCAGAACAAATTTCTCTTCCCATCAAATGGTGACTTGTTAAATCCAGTCAGAAGGTTTTAAATGAAATAAAATCCAAAATGGCTGCTCAAAAGTGTCATAAAAAGGGGGTGTCCGGGTGGCGTAGTGGTCTATTCTGCTGCCTACCAACACGAGGATCCTGGTGCGAATCCCTGTGTTACCTTCAGCTTGGTTGGGCGTCCCTACAGACACAATTGGGTATGTGTCTGGTCGCTGCACTAGCGCCTCCTCTGGCCGGTTGGGGCACCTGTTTGGGGGGTAGGTGAACTGGGGGGAATAGCATGATCCTCCCACACGCTACGTCCCCCTGGCAAAACTCCTCACTGTCAGGTGAAAAGAACCGGCTGGCGACTCCATATGTATCGGAGGAGGCATGTGGTAGTCTGCAGCCCTCCCCGGATCAGCAAAGGGGGTGGAGCAGCGACCAGGACGGCGTGAAAGAGTGGGATAATTGGCCGGATACATCCATCCATCCATTATCCAAATCACTTATCCTGCTCTCAGGGTCGCAAGGATGCTGGAGCCTATCCCAGTAGTCATTGGGCGGCAGGCGGGGAGAAACCGTGGACAGGCCGCCAGGCTGTCACAGGGCCGACACACACATTCACACCTAGAGACAATTTAGTACGGCCGAGTCACCTGACCTACATGTCTTTGGACTGTGGGAGGAAACCGGAGCACCCAGAGGACACTCACGCAGACACGGGGAGAACATGCAAACTCCACACAGAGGACGACCCGGGACGACTCCCAAGATTGGACTACCCCGTGACTCAAACCCAGGACTTTCTTGGTGTGAGGCAATCGCGCAAACCACTGCGCCACCGTGCCGCCCTCCTATCCACATAGTGGACACAATTTATCCACACTTTAGTTTGTGTATGAAGGAAAAGGAGGAACAGAGTCAGAACCGCAGACAGACAGAAGGAAGGAGCGACAAGAAGAGCTGGTAAAAGAGACAACATGGAAATGGAAATGGAAGAGGCCTTGGCTGACAGAAGGTCGACACTGGGCGATATTTTACGGGAGGTGAAATGTTTTCACTCGTAATGAAATAGACGTTGTTGGTTTACAACCCTCCACACACGCGCTCCCTTAAGAGAAATCAAGCGCTCCTCTTTGACTGAACAAATATCGGAAACACTCATGACTACTTACATTCTGCTCACAGGGGTCAAAGGTGAAAAAGGTCAAAGGTCAAGGAACAGAATTGACATACCTTCAAAGATATAATATTGTGTCTAGAATCCACTCCATTGTAATTAAAGAAAAAAATGATTTTTTTTAAGCTTTCGTGCCATTTGATAAACTGATTTCAGGTGAGCGGGTGATAGAAAATATTTCATACACTGAAACGTCGATTCCTCCGTTTTCAAAGTTAAAACCTCCTCGCAGAACAGACGGGGGAGACAGGGAAGAAAAAAATAAGAGGGGAAGAGAAGGAAGGAGGGACAGAGAACAGAGAAAAAGACTTGAAGGAAACGAGTGAGTGAAAAAGAGGAAGGAAGCACAAGGGTACGGTCACACATGCGCGGAACTAACATCTGCGAATGCTCGTCTCCTGTTCACTTCCATTCTATGTGAGCGAAGGGGCAAATAAAACATTCGCTTCTGGTGGCGAAGGAAATTCATGTCTTCACTTTGCGTGGAGCTCAACTTTAGTGAACTCTGACCGGCGAATCCTCAGCCTCAACCAATAGCAAAGAAGTGGTTGACCCCAATTGGCATCACATCCTGCACCGCCCACATTCGGCACAACAAGATATGAATTTCGCATCGGCGGGCGATGGTCATCCACCTGCTTTCACGCATGTGTGACCGTAGCCTTCGGAGGGGATTTGGAGAGAGCGATTAGAAAGCTACGGGGGAGAGAAAAGAGGAATTAACAGGGACTGAGAGAAAGTACAAGAAGAAGAGGAGGGAGAGGGGCAGGCTGAGGGAGTGTACAAAGGATAAGATATGCCAAATGACAACATAAGAAAAGTTTTCCCATGCATTCTTTTCAGTCCCTGTACGGAAAAACATGAATGAAAGACAAGAGACAAAAATAGTCTCGCTGAAAATGTTTTTCTCATTTTCTCTTCCAATTTTTCAACCCTTTTTTCTGTTTTTTTTTTCTCTTTTATATTTCGTTTTCACTCAACCCCCTCTTTCCCAGTCCTGAGCTCCTCTGATTGGTTGATTATCCTCCAATCAGAGTCCTGGTAGCACCTCCAGCCAGCCAGTGAGGTTGTCTGAGGTTCTGGTTAGTTAAATCCAGGGGGTGGGGCATGGGGGGGGTGGGCTACATTTTGATTTTTCAATCCGTAAACCCCAAATATTAATGTTTGGTCTCGCACCCTGGAACTCAGGCTGATGAAAACGTTGTGTTAATGCGTGTGGATCCACCAGGAATAGGCTCCGACCCGGTTGCCAGAGCTTAGAGAAAATATAATCAAAAGATGTAGTCGGGCTGTAAAGTCAGCAGTCATAAACGCCCCATCAAGTTGATCAGCGACAATCGTTTCTGTGATAACTGACCTGTCAGGGGGATTTCTGGTGAAGTTTCACAGACAACGTTCGAATCGTACCAATTCGAGGTTGCCTGGTCAGACTAATTTCTGATGAAAACGCAGTGGTAACTATCCAGTGAGATTCACACAGTCCAATCAGGTTGCTTCCCGGTACGACCGCAGTGTCATTTCTGTTTTTGCTGTAGGGGAATGCTTTGTCCTTTTTTTTTTCTCTTTCTTTTTTTTTCCTGGAACGAGGCATGATAGAAGTCAAAGTATTTTTTGGGGGAGGGGGTGTGAATAAAGAGAAGTTTGTCTATAACAAAGGGAAAGAGCGAAAAAGACCCGAGTGAAGTCCATATCAGGGGCCGCTCTCTAAGTAGCATCGTCGTTGGTCGGTCGCGGCGACAGCAGCATCCTGCATGCGGTCACGATTGCCGTAGTGATCCAGGTTGCCATCGAGGCCTCAGTTTGCTGCAGTTACGGGCTGGTGTGCGGGGTTAAGTTGGTGGTAATGGTCCCCTCCTCTCTAAAACATCAGTGGGGTCTTCAGAAACGGCCGGGACTCTGGATGGAAAAACAAACAAGCAAGCAAATATGTCAAAATGTGTGAAATGAGAAGTTATGACGAGTTTACTCCTAAAATGAGCGCAGGTAGACGACCCACCAATCACATGCATATACCCTGGGGCCCCAAATTCACCAAAGGCCCCCAAAAGACTAAAGTTCAGTAAGTACATTTGCCCTTTAAGAAGAAAAAAAAATGGGAAAGTATGATGTGTATCCTTAGTAGCTGTAGGAAGAGTATTTGGTGGGATTATCTGCGGAAGCTCTCTGATGTATTGGAAGGGACGGATGTATAATCTTCAGGGTAGTATAGTGATTGCTGTAACGGGGGTATAGTCTGGATGCAGACTTGTGCCAAAAGTATCAGAGAAATCATTTTTAATTGCAGGTGAAATTAACTTCTCCGCAAAGTAAAGAAGAAGAAGAAGAAGAAGAAAGAAAAAGCAAAATCAAAACATTTGAGATCGGAAAAAAATTGCAGGCAAACACTTTGAGTGAAAATTGAAGGAAATTCATTGATTCAAACTGCAATACCCTGGCTGCAAACTTCCCCACTTTGCTTATCTCCCTTGTTGCTTTGACTTGTCTGACTTTTATTTGTCTTTATAATTCTGGCACTCTGGTGTAGGGCGGGTTTTATAGAGGGACATTTCCATTGGTCAGTGGACTTTAGAGTGACATCTCTTAACTTCCAGAAACCAGTCCGAGGGGGTGACTGAGAGACACACACACACAGAATCTAAAGCCTCTTTCAAAAACAAGCATTTTTAAAATCCAGGATATTAGTTATGTCATACCAATTCCTGACTTATGCTCGCCTCCATTATGTCACTTACTTGATTTTATTGAAATCAAAAAGTGGTGGGCAGACTAGATTACTTAAATTCGTTGCTGGTGTTTTTTTTTTTTTTTTATTTCCAGTATTTGCTGTCGGTATCATGTGGGGCCCATGCTGCAGCTGCAGCCTGGTGAAATAGACAGGGATACGCCGTCATCTTTACCAAGATCTTTACCATTTCTTCATCATTTCATGTATGCAAGTACATGATATGAAATGACAAAGTGTTCCTGATTCCAATCAATGTGAGACACATGCAGCTGCGGTGGGGGACTTTTCCATAAATTATTGTGTTATATTTTTTGATGTATGAAAGCAAAGGGAGGTCATTTTACCATACTGAACTCGGGTTTTATAATAGATCCTTTCAGATTACGTGAGGCCTTGGAGGTGCTGGACTAATCCACGAGGCCGTGTCGGCACAAGAACAGCAGTACAATAACAATACTCAGTATGTAGTCAACATCAGAGAAAGTAAGTGAATGGATATTCACCCTCCAAAACTGTCCTTTAACAAGACACTGATATCTATCTCCTTTGGGGGCGCTATTCTGTAAATGGCCCCATTCTCTCTCTTCCGCGTGGACGAGGCGGGGGGTAAAAAGAACCCCCCCCCCCCTTAATCCATCCATCCATTAACCAAGCAGTTTATCCCAACTGGGATTCCAGGGATGCTGGAGCCTATCCCAGCAGTCATTGGGAGGCAGGCGGGGAGACACCCTGGACAGGCCGGCCGCCAGGCCATCAATCACAGGGCCGACACATACACACACACTTTCATACCTAAGGACAATTTGGTACGGCCGATTCACCTGACCTACGTGTCTTTGGACTGTAGGAGGAAACCCACACAGATACGGGAAGAACATGCAAACTCCACACAGAGGACGACCCGCAAGGTCGCACTACCCCGTGGCTCGAACCCAGAACCTTCTTGCTGTGAGGCGACCGCGCTAGCCACTCCGCCACCGTGCCGCCCATAAATCCCCTACAATTAAGTATTGCATCGAATTTTCATCTTGGCAGAGTTTAAACACATTACCATAAACCGGCTGATTGCTCTTCCAGCAACCACGTTGTCTCAACTGTCCGAGAGCTGGTTCAGCTGGCTGTCAGGTGGACCTTCACACCGATGTGGTGTGGGTGAGACACGGCTCGTGTTGTGACGTTAGCATGGTATTTAAATGGCTCCTAATGGGTGATGTCACGCATATCTTAGAAAATGGAAAACTAAGCGGTCAACAACGGCTAAGGTTTGCTTGCTTAGCGTAAAATGAACCGCTTCGGGTTTCAGCTGATGCTCCTGCAGAGAACAAGAAACAACACTGCAAACTATCCAAACTTTTTCCCTTTTTTCTCAAAATATTCCCTCTCTTTGAGTACAGCGTCCACGACCCTCACGCCTGCAGTTTTGCTGCAGTTGTCTCTCTCTTTTCTCCCCTTGTCTCTCTCTCTAATCTCTGCCATCCCTACTTTATTTCACCTCTGTAGCGCTCCTTCCGCGCCCCGTGGTGCTAATATTGTACTCACCACCCACCCACACATGCATGCACACACACACACACGCGGCCCTTCCGCTCCCTGCGGTGTCATTGTTTTCTGCGAACGTTGCAAAGTGTTTACATTTCTGCATAACAGCAACCATAAACCTGCCCTCCCTCCCCGTCTCAATCCCCCTCCTCTGCACTCTCCCCTTCTCCCCCTCTCTTTTTATCGCTCTCTAAGCTCACCCCCCCGCCCCGTTACTCCTGGCCTTTCCTCTTTTTCGTCTCTCTTCTCTACCACTCCTCTGCCCCTCTTCCTTTCATCCGCTGCCCTTTGTCACTCTGTCTCACCCTCCATTGGCGGTTCTTTTTCTCGTCCCTCAATGGGACTTCTAAACTTTACCCAACAGGTTTGGGGCCCCGTGATCGAGAGAAAGAGTTAAGGGCCTTTAGTGTCTCCTATTCTTCCCACCTCTCTCATGTGAAATCATCCTTCCTCCGTCCTCTCCGTTTTTATCACCGTCACAAACTCATCCATCGCCCCTGCTTCTTTTTACCCCCCCCTCTCTCCCCCTCATTTCCATCCCTCTACTCTCGCCTCGTTCTCTGGCCTTGAGTTTATCGCTCCGTTATGCGCTCGACTCCTCCCTTGCCTCATCGTTTTGGCCTCGGCTGTCTTCCACTTTTCATCCCTCCATTATTCACTCATCCCTCGCTCATCCTGCACTCTCTCCCGGTGCTCCGTCCCGTCCCCCGTCTGTCCCTGTAATGAGCGTAAGAGTGTTAGCTAAACGCTGTGTTAGCCAAATGCGAGCTGTGAAGATGTGATCGTTAAATGCCCCGCCCCCCTCCTCGCAGTGTTTGATTTGCTCATTTCCAGCCTACATAAATACATCCGTCTGAAAAGATAAATATATAATGGGGTCTGTGTTGGTGTTCTCATTATGTCAGCCTCGAACGTACGTCACGTAACAGCCGGTACAGCCCACCGCCATGGTTTTAATCGGGTGTTATGTGTGGCGTTGTGGGAGAAGCTGCCCCTGTTCTCAGCGAGGTGGACATCTAAATTTGGAACAAAATTCAGCCGACTGAGGAGAGGATGAAGGATGGGAGGAGCAAGATGAGGAGGCCAGAAGGGTAGGGGACAAGGAAGGGAGGACAGAGGGGAGGAGAAGGAGGTTCACGCCGCCTACGCCACCGTGAAAAACTAATTTCCCTGTATTAATTCCCCCATCTGTGTTCTTTTTATTGGCGCCATTTTGACCTACCTATCACCTCCCATCGCTCTGTTACTATAACACTATATGGTGTGTGTGTGTGTGTGCCTGTATGTATGTGCATCTGTCTGCTTATGATCTTACAATGTGTGTGTGTGTGTGTGTGTCTCTGATGCATGTGTATATTTGTGTGTGCGTGTGAGTGAGTGTGCACGTTATTATGTCTGTGTCTATATTTGTCTGTGGGGAACGTGTGTATTTGCATGTGTCTGATGCATGTGTATAATTGTGTGTGTGCATGTTATTTTGTCTGTGTATCTATAGTTGTGTGTGTGTCTCTGATGCATGTGTATATTTGTGTGTGTGTGTGTGTGTGTGTGTGTGTGTGTGATTCATCGTGCTGGTAAAGAATCTGCCTGACCCGTCTCGTTAAATGTCTATAAGCTAGGTCGCTGAAATGTCACCGGGCCTTGGAACAAGGTCACATTTTTCAGCGCCGTCCCACGGGACACCACGACACACACTCCTCTCCCTACACCCACTCCTTCTTCCCTCTCTTCCTGCCCTCTTTCACCACCGCTCCCCTCCCTCAGTCCCCCCGTTCATCTCCATCCTCTCCTCCCAGTCCAACTCCTGTCCTCTTTCATCCTTTCTTTCTCGCTTTCTTCCATTTCCCTCACCTCCCTCCTGCTCCTCCCCCTCTCTTTTCTCACTCCTGCTTGTTGTTGTGTATCGTCACTCGCAAGCTCTTCTTTTCTACGTTATCCCTCCCTCTGTCCTCTTGGCCTCCCTTCTCCTCCACCTAGGTTCTCTCCTTCCCCTCCTCCTTGCCCCTGCTTTTCCCCTCTTCAGTGCCGCTAACCCATCCTCCACACTTCTCCTCTTTCTTACTTTTTTATTTCTCTTTTCCTCAGTCATTTTCCCCCTTTCTTGCTCTTTCTTCCTTCCCTACCTCCGGTCTTTTCTTCCCTCCGCTCCTCTCCATCTCTTTATCCCTCCTTCCCTTATCTCCGCCACCATGTTTCCTTTTCCAGTTCCTTTCATCTGTCCATCCCTCTCCACTCCTTCATCCCCTTCCTCTTTTCTCATCCTTTCTTCCTTTATTGCCTCCCTCTCGTTCTCTTTCCCCATGTGTTTGCCTACTCCCTTCCTCCTCCTTCGCTACTCCTTCCGTTTCTTTCCCTCTGTCCTACCTCACCCTTTTCTCTCCCTTTTTTGGTGCTTTCTTTTCTCTTCACCCCTCCTCTCCATCCATTAGTCTTTTGTCCCCGTTCTCCTCCTCCACCTTTCCGTCCCTTTCTTAGACTCTCTCTCTCTCATTCCTCCTTCATCCCTCTTTTTTCTCCATTCATCTTTCATTATTTTACAGCCAATTACTCTGGTCACAAACAGCCCCCCCCCCACCCCCGTTCGACGACAGAGAACAGTCAGTCCTTTTGTCTCGCTTTACCTCGCTCTCTCTTTCTGATTTCTTCTCTGTCTCATATTTCTCAGTCTTTTCTCTCTTTCTCATTTGTGGTCTCTCTTCCTTAAGTTGCTCTCCAGCCGTCAGTTTTCTCCCTGCCTTCCAACTCAGTCTCACCTCTTTTTTCTACCTCTCTCTAAACGTTAGTCTTTTTGCTCACAACTCTTTCTTCCCCGTCTCTTTCTCATCCCCCTTCTTGTAATGTCTATCTCTCTACTCCTCCCTTCTTTTTCCCTGCCTCCTCTCTCTCTCTTTCTCTCTCTCTGATTGTAGTGCGATGTCTTTTGATGCATTCAGCACTTTTCTTCCTACTCGTTAATTAAGAGTGTTGAAGGTGAGAAAGGCAATGGAGGTGTGTGTGTGTGTGTGTGTGTGTGTGTAAACCACTGTAGGTGGAAAATGCTTTTAACAGAAGAGTTGACTGTATCTGTGTGTGTGTGTGCATGTGAGCGAGGCAGCAAAGGGGTCCTACTGGGCCAATCAACGTTAATGAAATCAGGTGTGTGTGTGTGTGTGTGTGTGTGTGTCAGAGTGCTTGGCTTGCAGAAGAGGGGGGATCTAAAAGGGGTCTAAAGAGGAAGGCAAGCTAATTAGAGTTCTCTCTCACCAAACAAGGATCAAACACACACACACACACACACACACCAGTAGGTACATGCATACAGATACACTCCAAAATGTAAAGGTAAAGGACAGACACACACACAAGTGCACCCCCCCCCCACCCCACACACAAGTTGTGTTGTAGGTTTTCAATGTCAGGGGGGCTGTGAATACTAAAACACAGATGCACACACACATCAAGCATTCATGTAAGCCCGCTGGTATGCACACACATTCCTACAAAGTATCTCCCTTATCTCTGCGTCTGTCTGCCTCTGTCTGTCTGTCTGTCTCGTTCTCGCTTGTCTCCCTCTGTCTCTTTGACATATGCCTATGTACAGAAACGCACATACACAAACATACTCACACACACATACACACGTGTGTTTTATATTGGGGCACATCAAAGGGAGGCCATAGTGAGCTGTATGTCTGCTTAATGTCTCCACTCATCTATCCCGGGCCTCAATACACACATGTGCTCACCACGTGTGTGTGCGTGTGTGTGTGTTTGAGTAGGTGAGTGTGAACATTTGAGTCTGCTGCTTGTATACATGTGTACATAGACTGTCTCATTTGTGTCTGTGTTACATGTTTGTGCGCAATATGTTTTTATGCATCCATATAGTGTGCGTGTGTGTGTGTGTCTGGGTGAGAGTTTCATGAGGCTATGTGGGTTTCATGAGACTATATGTGCTCTGGTGCAAACATGTATGTGCATCTGTGTCTCTGTCGGTGTGTGTGTGTTTGTCTGTGTTAATGTGTATGCGTTAATGTGTATGTCAGTAATGATGCATGTGTTTTTTGTGTGTTTATGTGTCAGTAATGACATGTTTGTGTGTGTGTATGTGTATGTGTAAATATATCCGGCTACACACACATGGACACACATTCCAATGTGACAATATGTGTTTGCACATGTATGCATTTATGGTTGTGCCTATATTTGCTGTCTACATGTGCCTGTCTTTCTGCATCTATGAAACTGTGCGTATGTTTGTTTGTGTGTGTGTGTGTGTGTGTGTGTGTGTGTGTGTGTGTGTGTGTGTGTGTGTGTGTGTGTGTGTGTGTGTGTGCGCGCGCGCTCCAGTACCTTGTACAGCGGGGTTGTCTTGCTGGTTTCCATTAAGTTCAGGTTTATCCGCAGCTACAGCAGTGTCTGGTTTTAAACACAAAGAGAAGACAGGAACTTGGTAGGTAGACTAGTAAAAACGCACAACACCTTGTAACTCTTGTTACAGGGACATTTCAGCCACAAACAATGTACACACCTACGTAGGAATACATACGTGTATGTATGTGCGTGTATATTCATGTAGTCCTTTATTTGCACCAAATTCTGTCGAGTATTTCTTCTATGAAAACAGCAAAGCTCCTTGTGTCTTGATTCATGTCAGGAAACACAGGAGTTCTTCTTCTTTTCTTTACATTCGTGCTTCTTTTCTTTACATGCTTATCGAGTTCGAGCCACTTGCTTATGGAAAACACACCACATGTTCCCTCACTTTAAGCCTTTTCGAGCAGGAACAACTAAATCTATGATGACCTTTGAACCCTCTTCTCCCATTAGCTGTCTGTACACCTCCGCCAGAGGAAATGAGAGGAATTCAGACAGAGAAGAAACAAAGAAAAACAGGCAGAAAGAAAGGGCTGATTTTACCATTATTGTTGTCTCTATTGTTGCTAGCGGCGTGCAGCAGTTCAGGGGAGGGGGAGGAGGAGGAGGAGTGCTTGAGAGCATCCTCCACTCTCTCCCTCCTCTTGGACTCGAACTCCAGGGCCTCCTGCAGCTTCCTCTTGGCCTTCTTCTCCTTCTTCAGACGCTTCTGGATGGAGGCTGGGGACCGATGAGGAGAACGTTTCAGTCGTCTTTTTTCAAAACAAGCTATATTAGATGTTTCGCTGCCTTGCACAAGAGGTCCTCTACTGCCGGCTAATGCCAACTGCCCAGTACAGCCACAGTCTTACGCTACTGGCACGTTTTAGAAGGTGGTGAGAAAGGCCCGTATTAATAAAACTTACGCAGTAGTGGATAAAAGTTGGGTAGTAGACATTTTCTCTATTCATAAATGAGGATTTGCGCTTAATTTTTACTGCTTGCCAGATGTCCCCCTCCCCCTTTTTGCCCCCAATTGTACTTGGCCAATTACCCCACTCTTCCAAGCCATCCTGGTCGCTGCTCCACCCCCTCTGCCAATCCAGGGAGGGCTGCAGACTACCACATGCCTCCTCCGATACATGTGGAGTCGCCAGCTGCTTCTTTTCACCTGACAGTGAGGAGTTTTGCCAGGGGAACGTAGCGCGTGGTAGGATCACGCTATTCCCCCCAGTTCCCCCTCCCCCCTGAACAGGTGCCCCGACCAACCGGAAGAGGTGCTAGTGCAGCGACCAGGACACATACCAACATCCGGGTTCCCACCCACAGACACGGCCAATTATGTCTGTAGGGACGCCCGAACAAGCCGGAGGTAACACAGGGATTCGAACCGGAGATCCCCATGTTGGTAGGCAACGGAATAGACCGCTACGCCACCCGGACACCCACTAGCACTTACTTTTTACTGCTTGCCAGATTTGGACCGTTCCGCCTCCTTTTGATGATTTGCTAGTCCTGTAAGTTGTTTATAAAGTACTCCGCTACACTAAAATATCGCCCGCTCAGGCAAGGCGCTAGTTTCCAACTTATGATTATCTATATGAAAATATTTCTCAATAACAAACAAAAAAAATCTCTAAAGAGTCATGTTTTGCCAATTCGTGTCAGTGCTGTCCTTGGAAACAGGTGTTAGTGCCCAAATTAAGAGGTAACATTTGGCACTTTTATTTTCAGTTTCCTATTTTGGGCCAAATTTAAGGTCCAGTAATCAGAGGTGACAGCCTCCTCTCTTGATCTATTAAGTTCTGCTGCGGAAAACAGCACTTGTCTTTGCCTTCCTGTTGGTAATCCATTGTGTTTGCACACAGCCGCAGATGACAAAGGGTGTTTAATATGCAACACTTCATTTACATATGGATTTTAATTGTCATTCACTGGGGTCAGCGCTAACAATTGTGCCATGGTAGTGTCTCTGTAGCCGTAACCACCGCCATGCTGCCTTTATGAATGAACTCAGATTACTGCAGCGTAGATTTTGTATGGTGCAGTGATTTTACCGCAGTTTTATGAATATGGCCTCGGTGTTTTAAGGGCACCATGTTGGAGGCTGTCCAGGGACCTCAGCTGGTGACCTATTGGTCTCAAGCCTCTTCTTTTAACCTCTCAGCTCCCCTACTCCTCTGTCTCTCTCTCTCTCCAATATCTATCTGTCTGGTGTCTGCTCAGCAACTCAGAGGTCAGTCGTCATTCGACACTCATCCCCATCTCTTCTCATCCCGCTCATTTTCTCTACCCTCAATCCCCATCATCGCTCTACTCATCTGTCTATCGGTTTCACCTCGGCTCTGTAGTTCAGAGGTTAGCTGTCGCTCTAGGCTCTCTCTCATCTCTCGCTCTCTGTAGAGCTCCATCTTTAGCTCTCTCTTCTCCGCTTGGATCTGCTTGTCCTGCACACGGGCGTTCTCCACAGCCACCTTCAACAGGCCCTGAGGGGAGACAGAGAGCGACACAGCGAGAGAGAGAGAGAGAGATGCAGAGGGGGAGAAAAACCAAACAAGGGAGAGTGACAGGAAGGCAAAGAGACAGAGGAGGAAGGGGAACACAAGAAAACAGGAACATCGAGGGGATAAGAGAAAGAGGGAGAGAGGACAGAGAAAAAAGACAAGAGAAGAGATAAAGGGAAAGTCAATCTATAAAATTGATCGTACATCGATTTAGAAAGGGATTAAGTGTTTCAGAGTCGTCTGATACAATAACTTTGTGGGTGTGTTGGTGATGCAGTGAAGTCTCTGTTACCACAGTGAAGATTGCACTTGTTTATGCAATGGCATTAAAGTTCATTATACATTTTCATAGAATAAAAAGTTTAGATTGAGATAAAGTGCACATATGACCCAACAGTTTAAATATTTCCATGTAAATTTTAACCAAGCAATCTGACTTAATTGGCTTAATCTGGCTTAAGTGTTAATTCTCTGTGGTTTACCAGCTGCTAAACTAACTGTTGTAGGAGCCAGGTAGCTGGTGAGCGATTTGTCTTGTTTTCTCTTGTTCTTTTTTTCTTACAGCCATCCACCATGATGAAAAATCGGGGGGGGGGGGGGTGAATCTGTCTGTCTGTTTGTTCGTTCGTCACACTGGTACTGTGTGTGCCACAAGGTGGCGGTCGAACAAAAAGTATCAGCAAAAATAAAGCAACAAAACAAATCAGTCATCGCAACTATTGTGCTTCTCGTGTTACATGGGAAATGGTTTATAATAAACTAAACTAACTGAGGGAGCTGGTAAATATATCATTGGTGGAGGACGACATGATGTGGTTAGCTATTCTACTTTTGACCCTTAGTTATCAACGTGTTGAATGAGGAAAATATGTGTACCTGTATGTTGGTTAGCAGTGTCTCCACTGATGACAGGCCATCAGCAAATAGGAATGGCGGAGGGAAGCCAGGGGGCAGGGCTTGTCCGGAGGGCAGCCTATCAAATCCTGGCTTTGCTGTGGGCTGGACCAAAGGGGAGTCTTCTGTAAGACAGAGGCAGGAGGGACAATGGTTACAAGTGAAATAATCTCTCATAACCAGACCTCCATCTCGTCAAGCTAATGGAGACCTGGAAGAACTGAAACGCAGAAGTTGGCTCGAAAAGCGCGGCAACGCAGAGGACTGTTGTCACACTTCAAACCAATAAAATTATGCTAGAGAGAGCTGAAGGTAAATCCAGGCACTGGTTGCTCCCCTGTGAAATTTCCTGTGAACAAAAACTTGTTTGTTCCATGCTGCAAAATATGGGCTTGGACGAGACAATGCCGTCTAACCAGAGGTGCCATTTTCAGAAGCAGCCGTTTGCAAACTCGCAGCCAATCAAATGGCTGCCTCAGGATTTTTAAAGTTCCGTTATCAAAAATGTTTTTGGCAAGATTCTCTCCAGACTCTCCATCAGTTGGACAAAAAGGAGGTCTGGCTACATGAGATTACAAGTAATAAAACCTAAAGTAGAAGTCTACTTTTCACATTTTAGAGTGATATTTCAAATTAGACACAGTATATCTGAAGGTTTTTTTTGATGTTGTCGATCTCGTTTGAGAAACTACACAAGATCTTCGGTATAATTTTACTAGATAAGACAGAGAGTATACTTATATGTCCTGAAATTGGCATTTAAAACCATGTAAAATCCTGTTCACTTCATGTAAATTTTGTGGGAGAAAAACATTGCCAGAGCCCCACCTATTTATCATTCAAACTTCTGGAAGAACCTGGTAAAAATTATTGTTCAATCAATTAAAACCCAAACAAGCCTATACTTAGTTATGCTATCCTTCATGAATCTTACATCTTATATCCAAATTCAGCTTATCCCTGTTGTTTCCCCACCTTTGTGGCTACATGGCTAGCCTCAACACTAATCCCCCCCTCCTTTTCTCCCCAATTGAATTTGGCCAACTACCCCACTCTTCCGAGCCATCCCGGTCGCTGCTCCACCCCTTCTGCCGATCCGGGGAGGGCTGCAGGCTACCACATGCTTCCTCCAATACATGTGGAGTCTCCAGCTGCTTCTTTTCACCTGACAGTGAGGAGTTTCACCAGGGGGATGTAGCGTGTGGGAGGAATCCACGCCCTGACTGACCACAGGAGGCGCTAGTGCAGCGACCAGGACACATACCCACATCCAGCTTCCCACCCGCAGACATGGTCAATTGTGTCTTTACGGATGCCCGACCAAGCTGGAGGTAACACGGGGATTCGAACCGGCGATCCCCATGTTGCTAGGCAACGGAATAGACCGCCACACCACCTGGACGCCCCTCAAAGCTAACTCATCATTTCAACTGAAAATGTACATGAGGTGTTGAGTCACATTAGGTCTTTGAAACCCTTTAAACCCTCTACTTTCATGACATCCAAACACAGATCGGTGGGACGTCCATTTTCCTCATGTCCCTTCATGCCCGCGAAACAAAGTTTGTGGAGATGCATGATTTTTGTCCGACACAAGTGAGTTGCTCTTCAGGAGCTTAGAGTGAAGTTCACGCAACGTTAAGATTTACTAAGGTGTGTAAGGTGATAAAGTGGCATCGTAAGAATCAATTACACAAACAAATACACAAACGCGTGTACACACACACACACACACACACACAAAAACCCACACATACTCAAGGATGTCTTTAATCCTTACCAATTAGTATTGCACATGATTGTCAGAATACTAACGATGTCTGTGGGTGTGTGTGTGTGTGTGTGTGTGTGTGTAAGCGTCTTAATCAGCGTTAATTTCACAGCAGAGTTAACCCAGTTGTCAGTGTGTTAGGCATTAAGGGCTGAGCAGGCACTGTGACGCACTCACAATGAGTTTACTTTACACACACACACACACACACACACACACACACACACACACACACACACACACACACACACACACACACACACCATCTCTATTCCCATATCTCCCACTTCATCCTCACATTCCAACACTCTATTAAGCTGCCTTCCCTCTCGCTCTCCCTCGCCCTCTTTTCCTTTTATTCGTCTTCTTTTTCTCCCTTCCCTTGTACTCTGCTGCATTCCCTCTCTTCCCTTTCTCCTTCCGCTCCATCTTTTTGTCAATTTTTTTCAATTCTCTCTAGGTTTTTCTGCCACTCGCCATCTCGTTCCCTTTCAATCACACGATTTCCACCTGTTTTCTTTTTAACACTCCACCTATTGTCCAACTCTCTCTTGCTCATCTCTCTCTCACGTACACACACACACACACTTCTTTCTCATTTTCCCTATTCCCCAGCTCTCGCTTCACACTCCCTCTCTGTCTGTTTTCTTCCAGGGAACTTTCTCTATCCTGTCTGTCGCTGTCCTTCCTTTTTCTTTTTCCTGATCTTGCTTTCTCTCTCATTTCATCTGTCTCTCCTTTCTCAGCTTTCTTTCACTTGTTCCCTGCTCATGTCCCCTCCATCCTCCCTTCACTCTTTTTTTCTCTCTCACTTCATTTCATTCCTTCATTTTCTCTCTCCCTCTCTCTCTCTATTGCACCCCCTCCCCCACATATTTGGATTAGTTCATTATGTTTTATTGACATGACTAATAAACACATTTTAAATTAATCAAGAAGAAATGATAGTAAATAATCTTGTGTGCATTCAAGCAGAGATGCTCAAATACCGGGAAAAAGGAAAGATAAAAAACGAACGGCCAGTTATTAAAGAAGAACTCTCTCTTCCTCTCCGTCTCTTCATCACTTTGAAAGCATTGACAAATTTCTCCTCTATGAGACAAATGCACCGTATTGATGTAATGACAGTTATCAGCACCAAGTACAGAGTGAGCAAGAAGAGTGAAGGAGGAGGAGGAGGACAGAAAAGTGGAATGGATGGATAAGTAGAGTTCCCAAATTAACAAGCGGTGGGAAAGAGGAAGCAGGGGAGAAGGAAGGGGAAATAATAGATCGTCTGGTTAGGACTCTGGAAGCGAGAAAGGGAGAGGTAAATATTATAGTTAAAAGGAGTGTGGGGAGGTGCGGCGAGATAAAGATGAAGAAGAGAGATGACCGAGAGATGAGAGAAGGACAAGAAAAACGAAGATTGAGACAAGAGTGTCATGTTAGAGCTGAAAAAGGGTATTATTCTGTACAGTCCTACACGGCTTGCAGACCTCATTAATCAGCGCTTTGTTGGAAGACCGTCTCAGATCTGTGGCGCCTGAGTCGATCAACTCCTTGTTTTTTTTCTATTCACGTGGAGCGTACAGTAACGTTAAGCTGAGCAGCTCACTAGTTACTGTAGGAACCAAACCATCTGCAAGCATAGCCAACAGCTTCTAGTGTATAAACACGAACCCTCTGCTCAAACAGTAATGTTATCTACTGGACCCTTCCCACTCATGAACAAATCGTATCGCTTGACCCATATAAAGTCATAGCATGCCAACATTTGTAAGAAAATCTCATTATCCCATTATCACTCGGCATTATTAGTGGCGCAGTGGTTAGTGCCGTTGCCTCACAGCAAGAAGGTCCTGGGTTCGAACCCTGGGGTTGGAGGGGGTTCATCTCAGGTCGTTCTCTGTGTGGAGTTTGCATGTTCTCCCCGTGTCTGCAGTGGGTTTTCTCCGGGTGCTCCGGTTTCCCCCACCATCAAAAAGACATGCATGTTAGGGTTAATGCTCCTGGCTGTGCCTTTGACCGAGGCATGGCAAGACGAACTGGAGGGTGGCTGCCCACTGCTCCTAGCTACACAGCTAGGATGGGTTAAATGCAGAGCGTAAGGGATCAATGAAGTATCTCAAAATCAAAATCTCTGTTTAGACTGGAGTCTCCTCTTTCTGTTTGGTTTGTGCACGCCAGTCCGCTTGATAGAGACAAATCTGACTGTTAACAAGCAGAAGACTCGTGATTTGTCTCCTCCTGAAATCCACCTGAGCCATGCAGCTGATTCAAGAATCGCCGTACCCGTTCACCAATTGAATCGGCGAAATGACGTGAGTCAGACTTGCTAACCGAATCAAACGTCAGCACTGCCGGTCATGCTCGACTCGGAATGAGCTGGAAACCTGTCAATGTTTTTTTTTTCTCCCCAATTGTACTTGGCCAATTACCCCGCTCTTGCGAGCCATCCCGGTCGCTGCTCCACCCTCTCTGCCCACCCGGGGAGGGCTGCAGACTACCACATGCCTCCTCCGATACATGTGGAGTCACCAGCTGCCTCTTTTCACCTGACAGTGAGGAGTTTCACCGGGGGGACGTAGCACGTGGGAGGATCATGCTATTCCCCCCAGTGCTCCCTCCGCCCCTGAACAGGCACCCCAACTGACCAGAGGAGGCGCTAGTGCAGCGACCAGGACACATACCCACATTCGGCTTCACACCCACAGACACGGCCAATTGTGTCTGTAGGGACGTCCGACCAGAACCCCGTCAATGTTGATATCAACTTCCAAAGTATGTGATAGATTACAATCGATCACAGATTTACCATCAAACTCGTGTAATGTGACGTCACAAGTGGTTCATCCGACTAGAGAGGCTGGTCGGACCAGGTATGAAAACCCGACACTAAGTCGAGGTGGAGAGTTGGTGAGAGGGAGATGGAGAGAATTTAAGGGGAAAGGCAATAAGAAAAGAAGGAGCAGAGAGGCGATAAACAGCGAGGGAGATGAAAGGAGAGGGGAGGATAGAAGATTAGGTTAGACCGATAGGACAGAAGGTGAACAGAGATGGGAGGATTGGAGCGAAGACAGAAAAGACAGTAGAGGGGTTTGGATGAAGAGAGAGAGAGAGACGGTGAGATAGGAGAGGAACAAAGGGAAAGAGGAGAGAAACGAATTAGATGGAAACAGAATGGGCTGTAAGAATGGGGGGGGGAAGGAGAGGAGAGGAAAGGGGAGGAACGAAGGGAGAAGAGAGGCCCCGCATGCTTTTAGTGCCTGACCTTTTGACCCCTTTTAACCAGCCCCCCCCTTCACTTACCATCTCCCTCCATCTCTCTATCTATCTCTCTATCTATCTATCTATCTATCTCTCTCTCCAGCTTTCATTTGATTGATGGCTCTGGGATGGGTGATCGATAGAAAACACAGAAAGATCCTGGTGTGTGCGCGCGCGCGCGTGTGTGTGTGTGTGTGTGTGTGTGTGTGTGTGAGAGAGTGAGTGGTCATACACTCGCATGGGCATTTGAGTGCGTCTGTCTAAGCTGATATATATCCATGTTTCCATGTGTGTGTAAGCGTGTGGGAGAGTTAGCAGCTCATACACACACTTGTATTTGTGTTTCCATGTCTCGGTCTGTGTTTGCATTCATATATATACACTTTTCCATTATCATACTTATGAGCGTATGTGCATGTGTGTGTGAGCACTTTGCCGGACCACTATCCCTTTGAGAAAAGCGGGTAGTGATGGAGAGGATGCAAGGCTAATTTGTCAGAGGCCGATAGGTTGGGTCTGCAGCTTTAAACACAACACCATATGGGTGCCGAGGACGGCGATGGCCAAGATTAATCATCAAATCAAAATAATCCTGTTTTGTTTTGAAAAGCAGATAGATGGATTTGGGTGAGGGTAAGGTAGGGGTCAGGGTGTATATTCTCAATTAGCATAGTAATCCAAACATACTATGTGTCTTATACGTGTGTGTGTGTGTGTGTGTGTGTGTGTGTGTGTGTGTGTGTGTGTGTGTGTATCTTAGGGATTTAGCTGTCTTTTAAGGAACAAGATTTGTCAACAGGAAAAAAATAAGTGTTGTATGTATTCACTGACTTATCAGTTTTAATGTGTGTGTGTGAGTGTGTGTGTGTTAGTGTCCCAACCTTTGTCCTTGGTGATTTTCTTGATGGGGACAGCAGGGTTGGTCAGTGCAACATCTGCATCAGCTGAGGCTAGTCCTATTGAGATGCAAAAACGGTGATGGTAAATTATATGTGTGTGTGTGTGTGGGGGGGTATTCTGAATAGCTATGTGCTTGCCTTCCACTGCTTGTGTGTGCTTATATGCATGTCCGTGTGATTTCACTAGGGGTGGAGCCGAATTTGGTATTCAGCGAAGCACAAATACTGGGTTTTCACGAGTATTTGTTTTGTACCAATATTTTGTGTTTTCGGGAAGAAAGAAAACCATGTCAGATAGCCCGTGGTCCTCATAGCGGTCTTCTCAGACGGTAAGCGACACTTCGCCTGCATACCAGCTTGGACCCGCGGGGGTCTCGATGCGCTCCTCATGTGAATAGACAGGCAGACAAGCGCTCTGCGAGTAAACACCAGGTGCTCTATGCGTGGTAACCATGGAAACAGCTTCGCTGCACTACTGTATCCCTGCAGGTAGAACTGTATTTTCTTTATAGGCTGTAGCAACATATTAAGATATATCTTCTATAGATACTGAAACAATGTGTATGACTAAATATATAACTACTAACTTTCAAATTAGCTCAAATAGTTTACTAGCGAGTTGAGTCGAGCCTAGCTGAACCGAGTTGAGTTGAGCTGGCTCTAGTTGAGTCTAGTTGAGTTGTTGCTTGTTGTTGGTGACGTGTGGTGCGTCTGGATCCAGTGAAGCTAGGGTGAACACTGGGTTACCTTTTGAACAGCGCTAAGCTATTTTGTAAAAATGGAAAAGTTGCTGTAGAGAAATGAAGAAGGGAGGCAGAAGTCAAATGACCGGATCTGGAAGAGCGCAGGTTACATTTGGGTAATGTTGGTGATGTCTCTCCTGCTTCTCCTCGGCCTTCGCGTTTGTTTTGTGTACCCAGTAATCTGAGTTTGGTTCCTCAGTTTTGTGAAAGGGGCCCAGATACGTTTTGCTCAGTTTTTGAGCGAGTAGCCGAGGGTAGTCACACATTTTAATCGTAGGTGTACTCCACTGGGGGTTCATAATTATAATAATAACAAGACTGTATGTTACAGTTTATAATAGTATTGATAAATATATATATACACTACCGTTCAAAAGTTTGGGATCACCCAAACAATTTTGTGTTTTCCATGAAAAGTCACACTTATTCACCACCATATGTTGTGAAATGAATAGAAAATAGAGTCAAGACATTGACAAGGTTAGAAATAATGATTTGTATTTGAAATAAGATTTTTTTTACATCAAACTTTGCTTTCGTCAAAGAATCCTCCATTTGCAGCAATTACAGCATTGCAGACCTTTGGCATTCTAGCTGTTAATTTGTTGAGGTAATCTGGAGAAATTGCACCCCACGCTTCCAGAAGCAGCTCCCACAAGTTGGATTGGTTGGATGGGCACTTCTTTGAGCAGATTGAGTTTCTGGAGCATCACATTTGTGGGGTCAATTAAACGCTCAAAATGGCCAGAAAAAGAGAACTTTCATCTGAAACTCGACAGTCTATTCTTGTTCTTAGAAATGAAGGCTATTCCATGCGAGAAATTGCTAAGAAATTGAAGATTTCCAACACCGGTGTGTACTACTCCCTTCAGAGGACAGCACAAACAGGCTCTAACCAGAGTAGAAAAAGAAGTGGGAGGCCGCGTTGCACAACTGAGCAAGAAGATAAGTACAGTAGAGTCTCTAGTTTGAGAAACAGACGCCTCACAGGTCCCCAACTGGCATCTTCATTAAATAGTACCTGTTAGAGCCAAAGGTCTGCAATGCTGTAATTGCTGCAAATGGAGGATTCTTTGACGAAAGCAAAGTTTGATGTAAAAAAAATCTTATTTCAAATACAAATCATTATTTCTAACCTTGTCAATGTCTTGACTCTATTTTCTATTCATTTCACAACATATGGTGGTGAATAAGTGTGACTTTTCATGGAAAACACAAAATTGTTTGGGTGATCCCAAACTTTTGAACGGTAGTGTATATTATATATATAAAATAAAACTCTCCCCGGGGGTGTTCGGGTGGTGTGGCAGTCTATTCCGTTGCCTACCAACACGGGCTCGGCGGTTTGAATCCCCATGTTACCTCCGGCTTGGTCGGTTGTCCCCACAGACACAATTGGCCATGTCTGCAGGGAAGCCGGATGTGGGTATATGTCCTGGTTGCTGCACTAGCGCCTCCTCTGGTCGGTCGGGTTGCCTGGTGAGGGGGAACTGGGGGGAATAGCGTGATCCTCCCAAGCGCTACGTCCCCCTGGCAAACCTCTTCACTGTCAAGTGAAAAGAAGCGGCTGTCAACTCCACATGTATCAGAGTAGGCATGTGGTAGTCTGCAGCCCTCCCCGGATCGGCAGAGGGGGTGGAGCAGCTACCGGGACGGCTCAAAGAGTGGAGTAATTGGCCGGATACAATTGAAGACAAAAAGGGGAGGGGGTTGGGGAACAAAAAAAAAAAACAAACTCCCTCCAGGTTGGGGATGAGTTGTTGCCTCAAGTGGAGGAGTTGAAGTATCTCGGGGTCTTGTTCACAAGTGATGGTAGGATGGAGCGGGAGATTGGCAAAGTGGATTGGTGCAGCAGCCTCAGCAGTAATGCGGACATTGTACCAGACCATTGTGGTGGGAGCTGAACCGGAAGGCAAAGCGCTCAGTTTACCAGTCAGTCTTTGTTCCAGCCCTCACCTATGGTCATGAGCTTTGGGTAGTGACTGAAAGGGTGAGATCGCGGATACAAGCGGCTGAAATGAGTTTCCTCCGTAGGGTGTCTGGGCTCAGCCTTAGAGACAGGGTGAGGAGCTCGGACATCCGGAGGGAGCTCGGAGTAGAGCCGCTGCTCCTTCGCGTCGAAAGGAGCCAGTTGAAGTGGTTCGGGCACCCGATTAGGATGCCTCCTGGGCGCCTTCCTTTGGAGGTTTTCCGGGCACGTCTAACTGGGAGGAGACCCGGGGTAGACCCAGAACTTGCTGGAGGGACTACATGTCCAATTCCAATCTGGCCTGGGAACGCCTTGGGGTCCCCCAGGAGGAGCTGGAGGGCGTTGCAGGGAAGAGGGATGTCTGGAGTGCCCTACTTCGCTTGCTGCCACCGTGACTTGACCCTGGAGAAGCAGCTGATGATGAGATGAGAATAAAACTTGTGTTCTGCCGGATCTCCCAGTCAGGGTTGAGTAAGGTTTAGTTCCTGGCCTACGCTAAGTCAGAGACAACAGTTTTTATCTGTAATGATTGTTTATATTCTGTCTGCTCAGCGTCCTCCAATCAGGGCGGGTGTTGGGGGGGGGGGCTCACAATGTTTATTAGTTTTGGGTTTAGTTTATTGGTTCGAGTGTGGATTAGGAGTTGAATGTCAGTTTTAAAATGATTTTCTTTTCAATGATGTTCATGTTTACACGTGTTTACTGCTGGGTTTATGAAAACCATAAACCAATAGTACACTTAAGTGTTCATAATTATTATAATAGCTTATTGAAGAACACTTATTTTAACGCTTTAATAAAAACAAAACAGGGTTGTTACGCCTATTCCCACTTTGATTTGAATAAAAATACATCCCTATTGTTAACATTTTTACATAGTTTTTTTCCCTTGGGTTTGTATGTGTGTGTGTGTATGTATGTATATATATAGTATATATATAGATAGATATAGATGTGTGTGTGTGTACATACCTAGTCTTTCTGGGGAGCTGGAGGCAGAGCTGCTGGGCTGAGACTGCAGAGGAGTGTTACTTTCATCCACTGAGGGAGTAGGAGATGGACTGTCACACACACGTTCCTGGAGAGAAAAGGAATAAGAGAGAGAGAGAGAGTAGGACAGAGAGAGAGAGACAGATTAAGGATGCGATTAAGGGAGAAATGGAGTGAGAGGGAAACAGGAAAAGATGGGCAAAGGCCGAAGCAGGGGAATAAAGAAAGGAAGACTCAATGAGAGGGGGGGAGAAAGAGACAGAAGGAAAAATAAAGTGGGAGACAGCGAGAGAGGGGAGGCAAGTGAGAGGGTGAGATAGAAAGGCAGAGAGAGAGAGGAGGGAGAAAGAGGAGGGGAGAAATGTCAGTCAATCAGTCCGCGTGTTAATGTGGTTTTTCTTGTATTGATAACTTTGCAGTACATTTCACTCCTTTTTTTGCCAGGCCGGTGCACTTCTGAAAGTTCAGCTAGTAACAAGATGGGTTTCTAAAGGGAGAGTTGAACTTTCCAGGACAACACACATCGTGTCAGCCAAACACACATAATTAGCTGCCAGATCACTGCGGGTTTAATTGGTACGTAGACGCAGATGGTTTACGGCAACACTTGGAACAAAAATGAGCGAAAAAATTAGGACAGTGAAAAAGGTTGGTGGTCGTTGTTTGCTAATTTCCAGAAGCCAGAATCACTAAGAGCCAGTGTGGTGACCCACTGGCTGTGTAGCATTGTGATACTGATAGTGGCAGCTACTGCGTGAATTGTGTTGTTATTGAGAATAATGCAGTGAGCTTTTTCATACCATCAGTACAAAATGCATGAAGCAGTTCTTTCCCTACCGACAACTTGGAATAGGATAGACATCTCCCGAGACGTCCTAATGAGCGAAAAACATCTCTGAAGAGTTTGTAATAACTCTCTTATACGCAAGAGATTTATTTAAGTACAATCAGTATAAGAAAATTCCAAGGTTATAATTAGAAGAACTCCTAAATGTTCACCTTTTACTTTTTACAGATTGTGTTTGTGTGCATGTATGTGTGTTTGCGTGTGTATGTGTCACCTTGATGACAGGTGCGCGGTGTGTGTGACCGTGTATCTGCTGCGCCGCCGCGGCCATATTGGCGATGGTGCTGAGGTGGTTCATCTGGGACATCGCCATGGCTACGGACGCCGGCGGTAACTGAGACATCGCCATGGCCACAGATGCAGGGGGCAACCCCACTGGAAGCAAGGGGTGGGGCATCATCATGAAGGGCAGGTCCAACCCTGGGTAAGGGGGCAGGGGGAGAGAGAGAGAAGGGAAGTATTTTCACTTGCCGTATGGACAGATATGAAAGTACTATGTCATTTGTTTCTGCTATAATATGTATAAAAAGACACTATGGACTCAGGAAGCGATAGAAAGACCGAGGGTGCCAAAGATAAACTGACAATAATGTTGTGCATTTGTTGAGCTTATATTAACAATTACATCACACAAGAGAAAGACTGTCTGCTGTGGTTGTAACAATGTACGTTTTTTCTCGGTTACTGTCAAAGGGGAAACAGGCTGAAAGAGAGAAGCACACACTGACAAATGATGAGACAGACGCACAAGAGCTGGTATATATACTGTGTGTCTGCAGCATATGGCTTTTTATCAAAAATTAACGGAAAAGGGGTGGAAAAAGTTTAAAAAAAAGAGGAAAGGTCAAAGGTCAGAGGCCTGGGACATGATAGAAAAAAGAGGTCAAAGGTCCTTCCCCCCCCACTCGTTTTCAATGTCTGCCTTTATCAGTATTTCTCCTTCATTACACTCCATCTCTCTCTTGCTACCTCTCTCTCTCCCTCTTTTGCCATCAGCTTTTCCATCACTTCAGTTACCTTCAATTCACTACAATTTTAATTCAGCATCCTTTATTGGCATGGAAGTTGGGAACAATACTGCCGAAGTATCAAGCTGATCAGCTTTTTTGAATGTTTAATCCCTTTCCACAGTGTATGTGTGTGTGTTTGCACACGTGCCTAGACAGTGGGGGGATTTGCTGCATATTCGACTCTCGGACCCTCGACCACACAGTACCAGCAGTTGAAGTGGAAGTAATTTGTGTTGGTATTCACAAACAGTGTTCAGCAATGAACACTCAAGTTTAAACGACAATAAGAACGAGTGTCAAAGCACAACAGTGTATTGGCTTTAACATCACAAGTTACCAAACACAAGTGTGAGTGTTTGTCCATTTGGTCACAAAGTGTGTGATGTTTTCATTTCACTGTTAGGTTCTTCCCCTTAAGTCTCTATTTTCTCTCTCTCTCTCTGTACACCCCCCACCTTTTCTACCCATCCTGCATACACACACACTTGTGGGGACATTCCATTAACTTAAATTCATTCCCTGACCCCTGACCTCTGACTGTTACCCCTCACCACTAAAAGCCCGACCGGAACCCCAAAACCTGACCCCAAGATGACCCCCTTTTAAAAGGGAGTCAAGTCAAGATGTCCTCACCTTAGAGACAACAAAAACACTCACTGCCAAGATGACACTCGTGCACACGCACACAAGTGAGCACTTCTGCACACACAAACTCTTCCTCTCATTCTCTCTCAATAATGCACACACGCACAAGGATAACACATAGGCATATCGACTGTTAATCTCTCTCTCGTCTTTCTCTTCTCTCTCTCACACGCACACCGCAGCAGCTTTCATTTCAACGAAACAATAACACTGATTGCTGTTGTCGTGACAACTGAAGTGATAGAACAATCAATGTGAGTGTTTGTTGCCTCCCGCAGTGGTGTGTGTTTGTGTGTGCGAACTATGAGATGGCAAGAGATTGTGTGTGTGTGTGTTTGTGCAAGTGGTGTTGATGAATTGAGTCATTTTGTAGAGTGTGTGCTGATTAATCCAGGCTGAGAGTTAACACAAGGAACAGATTAGATGGAGCACATTAACAAATATCACCACTGTGCGTGTGTGTGTGTGGGAGGTGCATCTGCCTTTCTTCCATATAAATAATAGTCTTTGTGCGTATGTAAGTGTCGGTCGGTGCTGATAGTTGTATGACTGTGTGTGTGTGTGTGTGTGTGTGTGTGTGTGTGTGTGCGCGCGCGCGCGCGTGCATGTCTCAGAGCATGCGTCTGCACTCACTGTTAGCTAGTAGCTGTTGCTGCTGTAACTGTTGTTGATTGACAGCTCCCATTGCCGGCCCCCTCCCTCCTCCCCCACCTCCTCCCCCACCAGCTCCGCTGTGGGCTCCGGATGGGGGGCTGGTCATACGCTCCTTATCCCAGGAACACTCACTTCCACCTGAGGAGAAAGAGAGAGAGAGAGAGAGAGAGAGAGGTTGGTTCTTCGTTTCGCCATGCCATATACAACACTGTTGTCAATACTTGGGCATTCCACTGTGAAAGCTGCAGGCATAGATAGCAATGGTTCAGTTTTAAAGGCAGAATACAAAAAAACAAAACTGCTTGACCATCTCTAAGAAACTAGTGTGCTTTGCATTTATTGGAGGAGACTTGCTTTTTACAGACTTGAGAGGAAACAGTTTGTGTGACTTTGTCCTTCCTCGCATCCTATTGGCTACACCGCACCTGATCCGTCAGGACAGCACCTATAGACCGTGATTCAAACTGATGACAACCTCGCATCTTAGTTTTGTCAGATCTGCCCTATAACCACACCGTCACCACTTATTTTGAATCAGGAACACTTTGTGGTTTCATTTCATGTTTTCCCGGCCCACAGCAGTGCAACATGAAGACGAAAACACATCTAAAAACTACAAGAACACATATTTAAAACTACAAAAAATAAAAAAATCACTGTCCAAGAGAACGAATGCCAGCCAGGATGACTGTCTGAACTGCCGGTCTGCATGGGCTAGCAGTTAGCTTAGCCTGCCCCGCTTCCGCATCCTGTTAGACCACCCTGGGTGTTTCCTCTTGGGCCGCAGGGTCATGGTCCCTGGGCCCACCAGACGCAGCAGACCAAGCTCCAGCCGATCCAGCACCAGCTCTCCCAGCCATCAAACGAAGACAAAACTCAGATGCAGACGTAGACAGACACACTGCATGGACGGTACTGGGTGAGGCTGCTACAAATGGAAGTTCGCGCAGCCGTGTTCCCACGCCGGACGCGGGAAAATTAGCATCAAAAAAATGGCAGATGGACTGGTTTATTGTGTAATTTTTCATATATTGTTCGTACTTGCAGTTGCTTTTTGCCGTTGTTATCCTGTCAGTTTCTTCCCACTGCAGAAACAGTGAGTACTACAAGGAATATCTGGCCGACTGAATGTAAACTCTTATAACTGGAATGTGACTATGTATTTAAATTGGTTTTCTTCTTTAAATGCGATGACAAACAGAAAAAGCATGCTGTGCCAGTGTTGTGTTTGACGTCCTGGGTATGGGAAACCTCCTCGGATATTTGAGCCATGGAGCCCCTTCAGACCAAAGATGGCTCCAGTACACACCCAGGATTTTAGTTTGGTGTAAAACTGGTAGACTTAGTCATCATTTAAACTTGCCAGTGCAGGGGACGGGAGATAAACCTGGACCAATGAGACGGGAGACAAACCTGGACCAGTGGACTTCCGGCAGCATTTTGTCCCGTAAAAAGATGCGTCAGGGGTGGGTTTTGGAAAAGACATCACCTAGTTCAGGTAGAAATCTCTCTTTTTCTCTGTTCTTAGTGCTCCGCCATTCTTTCTCTTTCGCTGTGCATCACTGCCCCTCTCGCCCCGGCTCTCGCTCTCTCTCTCTCTCCATCTTCTCTCTCTACTCCCCTGTTCCCTCTCTCATCCATCTTCATCTCCCTCCATTAGTTTGAATTAGCGACCGTCTCTCTCTATTATTGCCTACTGAAATCCCTCCGCTCTGTGTGTGTGTGTGTATGAGTTCGAGTGTGTTTTTTGTGTGCGTACTCTACATTTGTGTGCATGTGCGTGTTTGTGTATACCTGAGTGTGTGTGTGTATGCGTGCGCACATGTGTTTGGACCTGTATATCTGTTTTCATGCCAGCGCGTGTTAATATGTGGGTGTCTTGTGTGTGTGTGTGTGTGTGTGTGTGTGTGTGTGTGTGTGTGTGTGTGCGCGCGCATGCGCGCGCGCTCCTTCCTCCATGCGTGTGTCTTTCTGTGCATTCTGTGTATGTGTGTGTGCAGATGACAGCTGGGCCTCTTCCCCTCTGCCATTTACACCGGGGAAGAAAAGAAGAATAAACAGATGGGCAGATGTTCTCCCTCTCCCTCTCTCCCCCACCTCCCTTCCCTCTCCCTTTTCTCACACTTTCCCCGGCCTTGTCCTTTACTTTGCTGCTCCTCTATCTTTCCATCTTTCTCTCCGTCTCTGTCTTGATCTCTCAGCATTTCTCTTTCCCTCGCTCTCCTTCCCTCCCTCATCTATCACTCTGTCTGCCTCTGACACTTAATATGATGGTCTTACCCCCCCTCAGTAACTCTTTCTGCTGTCTCACCCCTCTTTTCCTGTCTCTCTACCGCTCTTGTCTATCCCCGGCACTTACCCATTCGCTCCTTGCATGTCGTCTCTCTCTCTTTCTGTTGTAGCCCATGTAGCCATTTTTCCCCTACACACCTCCTCTCTCTTTCTCACTCACTTGCTCTTTTGCCCTGCCCCAGTTTCCTGTCCCTCTCTTTCTCCCCCAGTATCTCCCTCTTTCTCCTTCCCCTCTCCCTACCGCTTGCTCTCTCACTTTTACCATATTCTTAGTCTTGTGTCTATCACCCGCTTTCCCTTGTCTCATTCTCTCTTTCACACACTTTTCCCCCTCAATCCATTCCCTTCTGCCCCCCCCCCACACCGAAGACGGGTGCTGGCTGCTTCCCGAGGAGTGACGGAGCAGTGATAGATTGAAACAATACAGCTTATCTCTCGCCTTCTCTCTTTCTCTTCCCATCTCTCATTTTCGCTCTCATCCCTCGCTCCCATCGCAGCAGCTCGACCCGACCAGGTCTGAAAAACAGTATCACAGTCACCATGAGCCACAAGGTGCAAGTCTGAGCGATTGACTTTCACTAACCAAACACCAAAGTGTCTCCCCTCCCCTCCTAAATAGCCTTTTATCTCCCTTGTCTTTTTTTCCAGTCTGTTTTTCACTTCCTTTATTTCCTCCATCCCTTTTTTTTCAGTCATTCATACGTTGGTTCCTCTGCCTATTGTTTGCAGTAGTTTCCCAGGCTCGTGTGAGTGTCTGTTACAATAAAAATAAGGTCGGACAACGGAAAGGATGATTTGCACACTGACAAATACTGGGCACGCATGCATATATGTGCACACACACACGCACACAAATCAGCCTGAGCGAGAGAAGAGAGAAGGGGACAGAGGGATAAATAATAAAAAACAAGGAGAAAGAGAATAAAATGGGAGAATAGGAGAGTGAGAAAGTAACTCTATAACCCCATTTGTTGGGTCAGCTGAAGAAAAGGCAGCGGGGTAGAGGGTGGGGTAGTTGGGGGGGTGGAATACAAGAAAGAAAGAAAAATAGAAAAAGGAGAGTCAGTGAAAACAAAAAGGATCTCTCTCTCTACGCTTTTTGTTTTCTTTCTATTCAATAATTCAAAGAAGCAAACGTAGCACAAATGGGGTGTTCTGCAGACGGTGCGCAGCGACACAAATGTAGGGTCACGGCAGGGAGGCCCTTGTTTTTCATATCGAGCACAAAGCGCAATATTTCCTCAAAAGACTCGAGAAGATTGGTTTCCAAATGAGCCATTTGAAAAATAGGAACGTGTCCAGTGCCACAAAAATGACTCTAAATAAATAAAGAAATAAAAGATGGTGGACGATCGGATGTCTGCAAAGTGTAAAACGGTGACGCTCTTTGACCTTGTTCCTTCGGGCTGCTTGGACTTTTGATGGCGTTAGCGACTTTAATCTTATCCCACGCTTGCACGCAATGAATTCTCCCCTTTGTCGCTGCACCGGCTAAACGTTTCAAATGAAACACGAAATTCACAAAATAAATAGTATCATAGGCTGGATCATCTTTTCAAAATTAGATTATGATTTTAGTTTGCCAAATTAAGATTTGTGGCATTTTGGAATTTTTTTTGGGGGGGGGGTTCCCTCCTTTTTCTCTCCAATTGTCCTTGGCCAATTACCCCACTCTTCGGAGCCATCCTGGTCACTGCTCCACCCCCTCTGCTGATACGGGGAGGGCTGCAGACTACCACATGCCTCCTCCAATACACGTGCAGTCGCCAGCTGCTTCTTTTCACCTGACAGTGAGGAGTTTCACGCTGTCCCCACCCCCCGAACAGGCGCCCTGACTGACCAGAGGAGGCGCTAGAGAAGCGACCAGGACACATACCCACATCCGGCTTCCCACCCGCAGACACGGCCAATTGTGTCTGTAGGGACGCTCGACCAAGCCGGAGGTAACACGGGGATTTGAACCGGCGATCCCCGTGTTGGTAGGCAACGGAATAGACCACCACGCCAACCGGATGCCCCTGCAGTGTAGAAATTAACCCAGGAGTGAGTGAATCAGACCTCCAAAACTTCAAGTGACTGAACATTAAGTGTAATGTGTGATCATCATGGCCAGCTTTGCTTTATGTTCTTACTGGCCGTCATGTCGAACCAGAATAAACCCAAAACAGCCACAAAGAAAAAAAAACCTTTAGCTTCACTACTACGTTATCTATATGACCTAAGTATAGCTCACAGGTGTGTTTACATACACATATTGTTTGGTGTGCGTAGTTAAAAATACTTCCTGCAGCTTTATCAGAAAGCTGCCTCAGTACACTGTTTGGTTTGGTTTTGTTAACATAGATTCCCGCTGTGTTCGTGGCATTACTCACACAGGGGAAAGTGTAAGGGTTAAACGAGCGGGCTTGCAGATGCAAGGCTGCCAGTTTAAATTTCCCATCATGGCTGCAGGACCATACGGGAGACAAAAAGGTTCAATTCCCTGCCTGGTCTTGACAGTATCGGCTGCCATTTCAGGCCTGTCACACGTCAAAACAAAACACGACCTTGCAGGGAACGATATGCCAATGAAAAGCTGGGGAAAAGAGAGAAGAAGAAAAGAAATGGGAAGAGGAGACGAAAAGGAAACGTTTAAGGGCACAAATGGGATGAGAATAAGAATGAAAGTGGAACGGGACATTACAGTGAGATGTGGTACAAAGAGAAAGACTGGCGGTGCTGAACGATATTGATACCGGGCCTGTCCTTACATAAGTAAACTGTCTTTCCAAACAAACAAGCTGATATGATGTTCGCCATGACGGTAACAATGTACACACAGGACACGCCGGCGGTGACCTCCGTGGAACAAAGTTCGGAATTTGAAGGAAGTTTGAGCAAGGAGACACATACACACACACACACACACCTACACATATACATGCATACATAAATACATACGTCCAGGGGTCAAGCTCATGTATAAACCATGACAGAATGAGAAAGTCAGATCAATATGTATCTAAACAGCCCTGACCTTACTGGGATCAGAGCTCTCGTACCATGGACAGAACAGGACGGTGTGTGTATGTATGGGATTGTGCGTGTGTTCAAAGCCACGGGTGCATCGATAGATTTCTTTGCAGCCATGTTTACGTCAGCGACACATTTGTGGGTGCATGCACATGTAAGTATGTAGACGTTGATTTTGCACACACACAGGCTTATGAGTATATTTACATGCATATCCATGTACTTTCAGTGTGTTAAAAGGTGTGAATGCGTCCGCCTTCAGACTTCTGCATAATTCTTCTGTTTTATTCTCCTGAGGTCGCCGTGAATTTGACCCCTGCAGGGTGTAACGTCCAGCTTGTTTGTCATTGTGAAACACAATTCATTCGTTTGCAGGGGGACAAGTCGTGTTTCCACTCCACTCAACACCACGCCTCCTCCTCCTTTTACCCTCTCAATCTTGCTTTTCTTTGGGTCTCTCGCCACCAAATTCACAATCACACATACTGTTCATGAAAGAAAAGTCAAGACAAGATAAGATGAGACGAGACGAGACTGTTCATGAAAGAAAAGTCACGTTAAGACAAGATAAGATGACATGAGATGAGATGAGACGAGACTTCATGAAAGAATAGTCACGTTAAGACAAGATGAGATGAGATAAGACTGACGGTGACTGGTGTGCTGCAGCTGAATAAAAGGAAACGAAAAGAAAAACATGGCACATCTCAAATGAGATGAGAAAAATGAACTAATAATTCATGGGGTAAAGTTTGGTTGTTGCAGCAGCAAAGAAATAAAGTTTAAATTGGAAAAACCGACTCAACTTCACGCAACCGGTGGTCGTTTTACTACACAAACTATATTGTTCACTTCAGCGGCAAAGGAACTAGAGATGATCAAGAGTACAGGCGAAGGAGGAAAAAATGAAAGTAAATGACCAATTTCAAACAACATTCAAGGTGAACATTTTTCGTGATGCTACTAAGTAGGTTCAACAGTGTGTGTGTGTGTGTGTGTGTGTGTGTGTGTGTGTGTGTGTGTCTGCTGTTGTACCCGCGTTGGAGTGTATGTCATCGTTGTCCGACTCATTGCCGTTCTGCAGACTCATCATCATCTTCATCTTTTGCAGCTTCTGGAGCTCAGCCATGGCAGCTGCCGTCAGTCCTAAACACACACACACACACACAAACATGACAGATGTCATCATTATCATCATCACCCAATGTGTATACACAACGTTCGATATACAAATCACCCCAAAAAGTCTTGTTTCACCTAATGAATAAAACACACAAACACTTATCTTCAGTGAGTGTGTGTGTGTTTGCCATGGCCAAACTGCCCGAGTCTCCTATTAAGCAAAAGAACCTTTAAATGAAACCTCTTGAATGACATTACGGGCTGATTGTTTGGCCGTAACAGCAGTATTTTTCCTGGCTGGACCTTAGCTTCCTGTGGTAATTCATCATTCTGATTCTGCCTACCCATGATCCTTTATGGTTGACAGTGACTGATACAAAGACACTCCCATCCTACTTTTAGCATCTATTCTTTTGGACTGTAGTGTCTTGTTAAAGTGTTTCTGGGACTATGTGCTGTTACCGAGGCCTAGGGCTGCACTGCATTCACAGAAAAACAAAAAAAGAGACAGACAAATATTATACACACACACACACACACACACACACACACACACCTCTTTGTATGGACCAAGATCCCTGACTTTGTGCACTGACCTGGAACTGACACAACAACCAACAGTAAGAGAGAGCTGACCCTAGCTCTGTGTGTGTGTGTGTGTGTGTGTGTGTGTGTGTGTGTGTTTGTGTGTGTGTGAGAGAGCATTCTCACGAGAGTTTGAGTGCATCTCTGTTATTGTATATATATCCGTGTGTGTGTGTGCGTACAGGTCAGTTGGTTTCGCTCCGGTCACGGTTGAGGGCCTTGGAGGAATGCCTATTACACACATAGTACAGTTGTCCGCAAGCTATAAAGGAAACAAGATCGAGCAGGTGTGGGAGGGAGCGCTGGGTGAGGGAACGAAGGGAGGACTGGACAGAGGCACGGAGATAATTGTCAACTTATTTGAAATTTAAGTAAGCAGGAAATTACGAGAGCGGGATAACAGAATGGCTGGCTGGATGGATGAGGGGTTTGGAAGTGTGGGAGGGCGTGAGAGAGAGAGTGAGGGAAAATGAGAATGGTTTTGGAGGAGAGAGAGCGTTGCAGTGCCACGTGTGTTTTACTAAATTAATAGTTAGCAAGTAAGAGAGAGAAAGGGGGGTGAGAGGGAAAGGGCAGTAGTTCTTCCCTTCACTACAAGTTAAGGGATAGTTCCCACTATTTAGCTGATATCTGTCCACAAACCAGGTGGAGACAGGACAGTAGGGTGCAGTTCGTTATTGCATCAGTAGAGTTAAGCCCCGGCCCAGCAGACGCTCAGCGAATGTGAGTCAATGGGGCAACTAACCTCATCTGGTAGTCGTGTGTACCGGTACATTAGTGCGTTATTTCACACCCATGTACATCTGCTATTTTGTTGAAAACCTCTCAGACGTTTCCCATGTGGGAAGATGGTGGCGCGAATTCATGTTTGCAGCGGCCTCACCCAGTATTGGTGTGGGAAGATGGCCACCATGCAGTGTCTTTGTCCACGTCTTCGTTTGATAGCTGGGAGAGCTTGGTCTGCTGCGTCCTGTGGGCCCAGAGACCACGGCCCTTCCCGGAGCTGCGCCAGAAGAGGAAACACCGAGGGCGGTCTGTCAGGATGTCAGGCTAAGCTAATTGCTAGCCCATTAAGACCGCCAGTTCTGATAACACTGAGGGTGGTCTGACGGCGGCCTCGCCTAGCGTTGACTTTGTTTTTGGTATCGTCGTGGGGAGGTGTGTCAAGGGTGTCTGGCTGGGAGAGCTGGCATTGGATCAGCTGGGGGAGCCTGGTCTGCTGAGTCTGGTGGGCCCAAGGACCACAGCCCTGCCTGGAGCTGCGCCTGAGGAGGAAACACCGAGGGCGGTCTGACAGGACGCGGAAGTGGGGCAGGCTAAGCTAACTGCTAGCTCATGCAGACCGGCAGTTCCGACAGTCATCCTGGCTGGCGTTTGTTCTCTTTTCTTTCTTTTTTTTTGGTAATTTGACAAAGCAAGAGAGGCAAGACTGAGATGGCTTGGACATGTGTGGAGGAGAGATGCTGGGTATATTGGGAGAAGGATGCTGAATATGGAGCTGCCAGGGAAGAGGAAAAGAGGAAGGCCAAAGAGGAGATTTATGGATGTGGTGAGGGAGGACATGCAGGTGGCTGGTGTGACAGAGGAAGAAGCAGAGGACAGGAAGAGATGGAAAAGGATGATCCGCTGTGGCGACCCCTAATGGGAGCAGCCGAAAGTAGTAGTAGTGGTAGTAGTCTAATCTGATATGTGTACATATAGTTTTTGGATATGCGTTTTTGTCTTTGTGTTGCACTGCTGTGGGCTGCGGGAAACAACATGTCATTTCATGTACTTGCGTACATGAAATGTGTTCCCGATAACTGATTCCTGAGTCAGTAGACATGCGTCGGTGGCTGATCGTGCCTGAGGATGATCCTAACCGTATCTGCTGGACATGTTTTTTTTTAAAAACAGATACAGCTTGGCAAACTTTCTCCGCCGTCTAAACAACTACTGCTGAGGTGCCTTAGAGCAAAGCGCTTTGTCCCCAGCTGTTGCGGTGCAGCTGCAGGGTACATGACTGGTGTTGCAGCTCCCCGATGTGAGCGCATGAGACTCTATGAATACAGAATCAGATGTCGCTGAAAAGCAGCTTACTTGCTCATCCTACTATATATTTTGAGGGATAAAATGCTGGTTGAAAACAGTTTTCTGGGCCCCAGTAAGAAGGTAGAGAGCACGTAATGGTTTTTTTTTTGTTTTGTTTATTTTATAACACCAATGTTTAACTCAACTGCCTGCCTCAAAACCTCTGAAATGCGGTCACATCAGTTAATAAACAGGTTTTCTATCTGAACACAAGTCTTTTAAGTTTTGTTTTTTTTCCGAAAAGCCTCGTTCAGCCGTGGCTGATGGACCAAACATATTAATCAGCGTACCCCGAGAAAAGAGGGGACAAAAGAAACGGAGCGAGAGAAGGGATTGAGGGGAAGAAATCAAAGGACAGGAAAATACAAAAAGGGGTAGAACGGGGGTATAGACTGAAAGAGTAACAGAACAAGACAGCGAGAGAGAGACAGAGAGAGAATGAAGGAGAAAGGGATATAAAAAAGTTAGAGGATGGAAACACAAAACACCGAAGTAGAAATGGAAGGAGTCTGGTTCTCTATAGCGACAGAGAGAGAAACATGGAGATGGAGGGGCAATGATAGTGATACAGGATGGGAGAGAGAGAGAAATGGAGAAAAATTATATGGAAAAAGGGCAAAGAAAAGGGGCGTCTGGGTAGCATGGTGGTCTACTCCGTTGCCTACCAACACGGGGATCGCTGGTTCGAATCCCTGTGTTACCTCTGGCTTGGTTGGGCGTCCCTACAGACACAATTGGTGGGAAGCCGGCTGTGGGTATGTGTCCTGGTTGCTGCACTAGCGCCTCCTCTGGTTAGTCTTTTCTGTTCGGGGAGGGGGAACTGGGGGGGAAATAGTGTGTTCCTCAAATGCGCTACGTCCGCTGGCGAAACTTCTCGCTGTCGGATGAGAAGAAGCCGCTGGCGACTCCACCTGTATCGGAGCAGGCATGTGGTAGTCTGTAGCCCTCCCTGGATCGGCAGAGGGGGTGGAGCAGAGACCGGAATGGCTCGGAAGAGTGGGGTAATTGGCCAGATATAATTGGAGAGAAAACGGGGGGAAATCCGAAAGAAAAAAAAAGGGGGGGGGCAGAGAGGAGTTGAACTACTTTCATTTACTCCCTGAGCTATGTGCATCATATCTCCAACACCTGCTCTGTCTGCGTACCTGGGCTGCTCAGCACCTTCTGCTGAACACCAGCGGTCCAATGGACCCAGTTCACCTGGCAAACCTTGACATCGGTCAGTCAGTCAGTCAGGAAGGATGGATGGATGGGTGGAGGGTTACAGATGAAGGACAGGAGACTGTCTCCTTTGTCAAGGCCTAAAGCCACCGCTTCCATGGAGAAGACGAAACTCGAGTGTATTCAGAGGAGTCGTGATATACAGTTGACGCAGCGGACACGATACGGTTTTCTGATATATTTATATTATGACCTTTTTTTCCCGCCCTAGAATAAAGACTTTGGCTGGATGCATTGCTTTTATTTCTATAATATATAAGATAATGGCTGATATCATATAATAATAATAATAATAAGAATATAGTAATAATAAGAATAGCTGATATCTTGTAGTAGTAGTAGTAGTAGTAGTAGCAGTAGTAGTAATAATAATAATAATAGTAATAGGTCAACATGCATGGGTTAAGGTTTCATTTTCACGCAATCTCCAAACCTGAATATTTACATAAATGTGAAATCTCAACCCAGCTATATACATAATTTAAAAAGAAATTGTAGTTTGCAAAAATCCCTCCACAACCATATTGTATGTGTCATAGCAGCTCACTCTCTCATACTACTACTGTTTCAAAATGTTACGCACAAAAAAAACAAAAACGGTGTATAAGTGTAACAGAGTTGAACACAATTGATTTCCTTATAAACTGCCTGTATTCCTCTACACAATTATAATTACAAGTATTTTAAGAGCCATTACTGATATGCAGACAGCCCTTAGCAGGAAAAAAAAAAGATTTGCCTATATTTGCAAGAAAGAGATAGAGCAATGGGGAGACAGGCTGAGAAGAGAGAAAAAGCAAATGAGGGAGAGAGAGTGAGAGAGAGAGAGAAAGAGAGGGAGAGACCCATATCTTCTAGACAAAAGGCCCGGGGGCTGACCACTCTGACAAATACAACTGTCTGGCACAGAGATGGAGAAATAGGATGGGTGGCTAGATGGATGGATGGATGGATGCATGAGAGAGAAGAAAAGGAGAACAAGCGCACGAAAGGGGAGAGGGGGGGGAGGCCCAGAGCTGTGGATGAGGCAAAAAGAGGTTTTAAAGAAAGATACAATGGGATTGATGGACCAAGAGACAAACAAGGAGAGAGAGAGGGGGGGGGGGACATGGCACATATCTCCTACTGAAAGCAGTATATTCAATTACATACAGTCTATGACCTGTGGCTTATCGAGTGAATAAAGGTTCGTATGTCAACTGAGGACCAACCGAGGTCCTTGTTAAAGCACGCCATTATCATTATCCTCCATTTATCCTGTCACTCATCACACAAGAGCGGGGCAAACTTTTTAAATGACGAAGATTTAATTTTGTTTAAAAAAGATAATGTAGAGTTACATGGAAATGTGCATGGAAACAGTTGAGTATGAGTGTGTGTGTGTGTGAGGGGGGGGTGAGTGTGTGTGTGTGTGTGTGTGTGTGAGAGAGAGAGAGAGGTGAGGGGGGAAATTGGAAGAATGAGTGGATAAATGAAGGAAGGAAAGAAGTAGGATTGATATAGACAAGAGAAAAGAGAAATGGGGGAGAGACAGGGTGAGAGACGGAGAGAGTGATGAACCAAGGCAAGGCGGGAGAAGAAAATATAAGGGGAGGAAGGGGTGAGGGGCGGAGAAGTAGAATTGATGGAAAACCAAAAGAGAGCGAAAGATGGAGGGAACAATGGACGAAGGATGGACGGTCCGGACGGAAGGAGAAGCAGAGGGGTGAGAGGGGGAGACGGGGTTGGATGGGGAGGAAATAGAAGAGGAATGAGGCACCCAAAGGAGCGAGGTGGAGGAAGGTGAAGACTGTCAAATAAATAGAGAGAAAGAGACAAGAGCGGGCCATTTGTTTTTATTGGCAATGTGAAGGAAGGAGGGAGAGGATGGGTGAGGAGGGACATGTCAGGGCTTTATGAAAGAATGAGCAGAAAATCAACAGGATCACCAACACCACGGGAGGGAGGGCACGGACACCGGCTTTTCCTACGGACTACATGTCCCTCCCAAACTGGGGGAAGAGAGTACTTGCATAGGTATAAAAAATAAAAACAAAACACTGTTCAGCCATAAACACCAGTTAACAAGGGTTTCATATACCTTTATAAGGTTTAAAGTTTCTTTTTTCAACAGAACATTTGAAAACAACAAAAACTGAATTATTTCACCAAGAATACATTTTTTTAAAAAGTGCTGCATAGATGGACAGACAGAGAGATAGAGACATGGACAGACAGACAGACAGACAGACAGACAGACAGACAGATAGACAGATAGATAGATAGACAGAGAGAGAGAGAGAGAGAGATAGATAGATAGATAGATAGATAGATAGATAGATAGATAGATAGATAGATAGATAGACAGACAGACAGACAGACAGACAGACAGAGAGCGGTAGATGTATGGATAGATAGATAGATAGATAGATAGACAGAGAGAGCGGTAGATGGATGGATAGATAGATAGATAGATAGATAGATAGATAGATAGATAGATAGATAGATAGATAGATAGATAGATAGATAGATAGATAGATAGATAGATAGATAGATAGATAGATAGACAGACAGAGAGAGCGGTAGATGGATAGATAGATAGATAGATAGATAGATAGATAGATAGATAGATAGATAGATAGATAGATAGATAGATAGATAGATGTGCCACACTAAGCATGACGGTAAATGTTTCATTATTTAGGTGCCACACCTTCCTTTAACATTCTTTAAGCGTTTACTCGTTATTAATCATTCACTCAAGACTAAACGCTGCTCTACAGGCCGTCTCCAGGATGACTCTTTCCTTGGAGAAAAGAAAAAGTTTGTTGTACAGCTTTTACGTTACGTCTTGGTTTGTACGCGTGAGAAGTCAACTGACCTCTAGTTAGAAACAACACATTCACCACATCCCCCCTCCCCCTCTTTCCCCCCAACTGTATCCAACCAATTACCCCACTCTTCCAAGCTGCCCCGGTCGCTGCTCCACCCCCTCTGCCGAGTCGGCGAGGGCTGCAGACTACCACATGCCTTTCACCTGACAGTGAGGAGTTTCACCAGGGGGACGTAACACATGGGACGATCACGCCATTCCCCCCGGTTCCCCCTCCCCCCCTAAACAGGCGCCCGGACTGACCAGAGGAGGCGCTAGTGCAGCGACCAGGACACATACCCACATCTGGCTTCCCACCCGCAGACAATGCCAACTGTGTCTGTAGGGATGCCCGACCAAGCCAGAGGCAACACAGGGATTCAAACCGGCGATGCCTGTGTTGGTAGGCAACGGAACAGACTGCCACGCTACCCAGACGCCCCTACCATTTCATGTTAACCAGCAACAAAAAAGATAATAATTTTAAAAAAGTGTGTGAGTGTGTGTGTGTGTGTGTGTATATATATATATATATATAAAGTTGCATTGCATCATCTTTTTGTCAATTTTGTCAGTTGTCACTGCCATCACTTGTCAACTTGTTGATAAAATTGAGGTCCTGTGTGTTGTGTTGTGGTGTTGTGCATTAACGTTTCCTGTGTTTCCATGTTTGTGTAAGATGTAATGTGAGTGTCAAGCCCTCCGAGACAGCGTGGTTTAGGGACATACAAATAGACTTGAATTTTAACATTAATTTGTGTGGGTGAAAGCCATGCGGGGTGCGTGCTCTGCGGAGCTACTACACAAGATTTGACAAAGGGTTGTGTTTACTGTCGAGCAAAAACAGCAGAAAGACAGGTAGGATATAGTAATGTTGTCACGGTGGCTCATTACAACAAGTTTTATCAGGGAGTCTGAAAGTGAGTGAGCAAGTTCCTATAAAAGAGAAGGGTGGAATGATAAGCAATGAGGGATGGATGGATGAAAAATAGCTAGGAGAGAGAGGGTAAAAGTGTGAGTGATAAAAAAAGAGAGGTGGTGGGGGGAGGGTGGAAAGGGAGGGAAAAGAAATGGAAAATAGATTCTCCCGCAGGGTCAGGACTGCTTTCACACATTGATTACCCTACTGAGGAGCACCTTGACTGATAACCACACACACACAGACACGCACAAGCATGCAGTAAACAAACACAAGTGCAGTTTAAAATCCAAGAGTTTGTTCGGACACACACCTACACAGACAAACAGACAAACACACACACACACAGTCATACACACATGCCTGAAAAAGATGCACAGATAAGCAGCCGGACACACACTCAGAAATACAATCATACTTTCACTCAACAACACAAGGACATGGATATTTATATCCACACACACACACACACACACACACACACACACACAGTGTCATAACGCCCGCTTCGCTTCAATGCGACCAGAAGACAGTCAATAACGAGGGCAGAGCCACAACAGTATTCACCATCATGGCTATTGAACACACACACACACACACACACACACACACACACACACACACACACACACACACACACACACACACACACCCCAACAGACACTCTGAGATCGATGGCTGTCCGCTGTGTCCACGCTTACAGAGCATCGACCCCCGTCGCTAATGGCGACCACGGAACCTTGGGAATTAGTGAGTGATTGATTGACAGACTGCTTCAAAGATGCACACATTATATCAAGGGACTATGTGTGTGTGTGTGTGTGTGTGTTTTAGTTGTCCCATGTGGGTTGTCCATACGTTGTTTACCCATCTCCTTTTCCTTCCCATGCATTCTAATGCACTGCGAAGGGCAAAAGAGAGAAAGAGAGAAGGAAATAGAAAGAGAAGCGTGGAGTTTAGGGGGGACTAGACATTGATTGAGAAAGGGTTTGCGGAGTTATGAGGGAGAAGTAAGCTATCGGCAGACATGTGGGGGGGGGGTACCCGCATGACAGAAAAGCTAAAACTGGATTCATCTGAAAAATCCCAAACTGCAGTTCATGCTCAGGTAGTGTCCGCATTTTAAAGACATTTTTAGTGTCCGCGGGGTTCGCTTCTGTTAAATGTAGATTTTAATTTGAAGCAAAAAGCGTAGAAATTTGACGTTTAACATGTTAAGAAAAAGTTGTCCGCCATCTAGAGAAAGACTTGTGGAACAAAAAGGAGAACCATACTTCGCATGTGCGCGTGAGAAAAAGTGAGGTCTTTCACAAACTGGATGCTCTTCATCACAATAGGTTTTTTTTTTAGAGAATTTACTTTCCACAGTGCAAGCCGACAATTACATAGTAAAGTTACACAAATACATTATTGATGGAAACAGAAGATATGTAGTGTGCACTGACAGCACATAAAAACACTTAAGAGTACATGAGAGGTACTCTTAAAAGCAGATTTTTCCTCAGAGAAGTGATAATACCCGCTAGCTTACAATGTACGCTTGGCTCACCACCTTTCCTTGAATCAAGTCTCATTTATCTGGATAGTAGTGGAGTCTCTGTCTTCATCTGGCCCTGTTTTGTGATACTGATACTCTTCTCTATATAATTACTGATAGTGAAGGTGGAATTATCTCATCCAAAAGGCAGAATTTTGTGTCTGCTTAAAAGAAAAAGGAGAGGGTGTCCAGGTAGCGTAGCGGTCTATTCTGTTGCCTACCAACACGGGGAACACCGGTTTGAATCCCCGTATTACCTCCGGCTCGGTCGGGCATCCCTACAGACACAATTTGGCCGTGTCTGCGGGTGGGAAGCCGGATATGGGTGTGTGTCCTGGTCGCTGCACTAGCGCTTCCTCTGGTCGGTCGGGGGTGCCTGTTCAGGGGGGAGTGGGAACCGGGGGGAATAGCATGATCCTCCCACATGCTACGTCCCTGGCGAAACTCCTCACTGTCAGGTGAAAAGAAGTGACTGGTGACTCCATATGTATTGGAGGAAGCATGTGGTAGTTTGAAGCCCTCCCTGGATCGGCAGAGGGGGGTGGAGCAGTGACTGGGACGGCTCAGAGAACGGGGTGATTGGCCAGGTACAATTGGGGAGAAAAAGTGGAAAAAATTCAAGGGAAAAAAAAGATTGAATATGCGACCTAATGGCATGTTCGAATGGCAGCATGGGGCCACTGTTAACCTGCACATACAGTTTCATCCGGCATTTTTGGAAAATTTGTCCACCAAAAGGAAAGGCGCCAAAATGAGATCAGAGATTGTCCTTTCTTAGTATACTACATTTGGATGGTGTTTAATAGCCTTGTGGTGTGGTGGTGAGGGCTGTTGGGTGGTGTTCAAGAGTCTCAACCCCCCACCACCAAAGTGTGCGTGAAACTCACGCCATTTGGCCACAGTTGTAAATATTTCATCCGCTATTTCATTCTCTGACCGAGTGCTCTGAACACTCTCTCGGAGATGGAGTGACACTCTGAATAAAACAAACAGGAAGAAAACAGAGGAATTGCTCTTTGTGTTCTGAATTTAGAAACGTTCTGTTCTAGTTTTTTCTTCTTTTTTTTTTTGTTTTCTGTTTTTATTTATTTATTTATTTCCCCCTGTGAGGAGAGTGCGCTCTTGCACTCGGAGTGCCGATGTACAAATGCTCCCGATTGCACTTGCGGAATGCTGAGTCAAACAGATTTTCGACTCTCGCACCACCACTTAGGTTGCCCATCTTTTTGCTTTCCATTTGAAGCCATTTTAGCAGCGGCCATTTTGTGTTGTCTATGCAGGACACTTGGCTTGGCCGTAGAAACAAATGCCTACCCTCTTTACGAACCAAATTACGACACAAAACAATTCACTGGTTTTTAGTTTCTTTTTACAGGTTAACAGTGCACCGCCAGTTCTGAACTGTTGTGGGACAGTACCAATATAAATCTGGGTCAAAGTGAACACATTTACCAATAGCCTTTCTCTTAGCATTTAATAGGAACTGAGAAAGCAGATGTCGGGGTCCGCGGTGGTGTAGCGGTCTAAGTATCGGCTTTGTGTCGATGCAGTTGCCCACTGGGGACTGGGGTTCGCGCCCCGGTCTCGTCAGATCCGACTATGGCCGGACTCGATGAAGCAGCAATCATTGGCAAACGCTGTCTTCGGGAGGGGGGCGGAGTCGGCTTGTGTTCGTCTCTGCGTGTGTCGGAAGAAACAGTGGTTCGGCCTGGAGTCGCCTTGTCACGAAAGTGGGGAGGCGGTCTCCTTCGAGACTGCCGGCCGGAGAGATGCAGTTGGCGAATGCATGCAGTACGAGGGTGGGTGTTTGAATTAAAATAGGGATCGATTGGCCACTAAATTGCGAGAAAAATGGGAAAAATCAGAAATAAATTAAAAAAAAGAAAAGAAAGCAGATGTCACTCAGGGACGAGTCTTTCGTGGTCTGATATAAGTCAATAAATTCACCATCACTGGGGGTGTAATTCTATATGTGGCTCAATGGGTAGAGCGTGGCACTAACACTACAGGTATAAAAGAGGGTTCAATTCCCTCCAAACTTGAATAGATTGAGCACCAAGTATCCTGAGTAATGTTCATTTTCTAGGAATCTTTGATTTGTGTCAACAAAACACTTTTTGTTTTACGGAAGAAGAAAAACTCCTGAATCCACAGCAAATCATGTTTCCATTTCTTCCTGTCCTCTGAATCTTCCTCTGTCACACCAATCACATGCATGTCCTCCCTTACCACATCCATAAACCTCCTCTTTGGCCTTCCTCTTTTCCTCTTGTCTGGCAGCTCCATATTCAGCATCCTTCCCCCAATATACCCAGCATCTCTCCTCCACACATGTCCAAGCCATCTCAATCTCACCTCTCTTGCTTTGTCTTCAAATCATCCAACCTGAGCTGCCCCTCTAATATACTCATTCCTAATCCTGTCCTTCTTCGTCACTCCCCATGTAAATCTTAGAATCTTCAACTCTGCCACCTCCAGCTCCGCCTCCTGTCTTTTGTCAGTGCCACTGTCTCCAAACCATATAACATAGCTTGTCTCACTATCTGGTAAACCTTCCCTTTCACTCTTGCTGGTACCATTCTGTTGCAAATAACCCCTGACACTCTTCTCCACCCACTCTACCCTGCCTGTACTCTCTTCTTCACCTCTCTTCTGCACTCCCCGTTACTTTGGACAGTTGAACCCAACTATTCAAACTCATACGCTTTCGTCACCTCTGCTCCTTGCATCCTCACCATTCCACTGTCCTCCCTCTCATTCACGCATATGTATTCCGTCTTGCTCCTACAGACTTTCATTCCTCTTCTCTCCAGTGCATACCTCCACCTCTCCAGGCTCTCCTCAACCTGCATCCTACTCTTGCTACAGATGACAATGTCATCCATGAACGTCATAGTCCACTGAGACTCCTGCTTGATCTCGTCCATCAACCTGTCCATCACCACTGCAAACAAGAAAGGGCTCAGAGCCGATCCTTGATGTATTCCCACCTCCATCTTGAACCCATCCGTCACTCCTACCACACACCTAACCACTGCCACACAGCAGCATGAAACCATGCTGCTGCTTGCTAATCTTCACCTCTCTTCTTAACCTAACTTCCACTGCGCTTTCCCATAACTTCATGCTGTGGGTGATCAACTTTATACTTTTGTAGTTACTACAGCTCTTCACATCAGACTCTTCATAGCTGCCCTCACTTCCTCCTTGCTAATCCACCACACTTCCTGATTCACTCTCCCCACATCATCCAACTTTCTCTCATTTTCTTCATTCATCAGCCCCTCAAAGTACTCCTTCCACCTTCTCAACACACTCTACTCACTTGTTGACACATTTCCATCGCTATTCTTCATCACCCTAACCTGCTGTACATCCTTCCCAGCTCGGTCCTCTGTCTAACCAATCGGTACAAGTCCTTTTCCCCTTCCTTGGTGTCTAACCTCTCATACAACTCGCCTTTTCTTTGCCTTTGCCACCTTTCTCTTCACCTTATGCCACATCTCCTTGTATTCCTGTCTACTTTCTTCATCTCTGACTATCCCACTTCTTCGCCAACCTCTTCCTCTGTATACTTTCCTGTACTTCCTCATTCCACCAAGTCTCCTCATCTTCCATCCTGTTCAGATGACACATTAAGTACCTTCCTAGCTGTCTCCCTCACTATTTCCGCAGTGGTTGCCCAGCCATCCCGCAACTCTTCACTACCACCCAGTCCCTGTCTTAACTCCTCCCTGAACTCCACATAACAGTCTTCCTTCTTCAACTTCCACCATTTGATCCTTGGCTCTGCCTTCACTCTCTTCCTTCTCTTGATCTCCAAAGTCATCCTATAGACCAGTGTTTCTCAACCGGGGGTCCGCGGACCCCTAGTGGTCCGTGGTGTAATTGCAAGGGGTCCGTGAAAATAAAATATCTTTAAAAAAAAAGATCCTATGACATTTATAGAAATAGGATTATTTTACTCAAATGTGACTGAGACCTTTATCTACCTAAACTATAAAGGGTAACAGGACTTTTTTCTCTAATTACATCTGTTTCACAAGTGTAATTTATTGTATTTTAATAAGAGATCTCGCTCCCGTTTGCATTGTTAAAAGTTACTGCATAAAAATTATGTTGTTACATACACTCACCGGCCACTTTATTAGGCACACCTGTCCAACTGCTCGTTAACGCAAATTTCTAATCAGCCAATCACATGGCAGCAACTCAATGCATTTAGGCATGTAGACATGGTCAAGACGATCTGCTGCAGTTCAAACCGAGCATCAGAATGGGGAAGAAAGGTGATTTAAGTGACTTTGAATGTGGCATGGTTGTTGGTGCCAGACGGGCTGGTCTGAGTATTTCAGAAACTGCTGATCTACTGGGATTTTCACGCACAACCATCTCTAGGGTTTACAGAGAATGGTCCGAAAAAAGAGAAAATATCCAGTGAGCGGCAGTTCTGTGGGCGAAAATGCCTTGTTGATGCCAGAGGTCAGAGGAGAATGGCCAGACTGGTTCGAGCTGATAGAAAGGCAACAGTAACTCAAATAACCACTCATTACAACCGAGGTATGCAGAAGAGCATCTCTGAACGCACAACACGTCGAACCTTGAGGCAGACGGGCTACAGCAGCAGAAGACCACACCGGGTGCCACTCCTGTCAGCTAAGAACAGGAAACTGAGGCTACAATTCGCACAGGCTCACCAAAATTGGACAATAGAAGATTGGAAAAACGTTGCCTGGTCTGATGAGTCTCGATTTCTGCTGCAACATTTGGATGGTTGAATTTGGCGTCAACAACATGAAAGCATGGATCCATCCTGCCTTGTATCAACGGTTCAGGCTGGTGGTGGTGTAATGGTGTGGGGGATATTTTCTTGGCACATTTGGGCCCCTTAGTACCAATTGAGCATCTTGTCAACGCCACAGCCTACCTGAGTATTGTTGCTGACCATGTCCATCCCTTTATGACCACAGTGTTCCCATCTTCTGATGGCTACTTCCAGCAGGATAACGCGCCATGTCATAAAGCTCGAATCATCTCAGACTGGTTTCTTGAACATGACAATGAGTTCACTGTACTCAAATGGCCTCCACAGTCACCAGATCTCAATCCAATAGAGCACGTTTGGGATGTGGTGGACCGGGAGATTCGCATCATGGATGTGCAGCCGACAAATCTGCAGCAACTGCGTGATGCTATCATGTCAATATGGACCAAACTCTCTGAGGAATGTTTCCAGTACCTTGTTGAATCTATGCCACGAAGGATTAAGGCAGTTCTGAAGGCAAAAGGGGGTCCAACCCGGTACTAGCAAGGTGTACCTAATAAAGTGGCCAGTGAGTGTATATCTGAAAGTTACTGAATACATATTCTGTTTTGTTACATATATCTGAAAGTTACTGCATAAGAATTCTGTTTTGTTAACTATATCTAAGTTACAACTGAAAGCTCTTATTTTTGCCCCAAAGAGTGAATAAATGCTATAATGCAATTTAAAATGCAGTTTCTACTGTTTCTATCAAATTGCAACCCCTCTCCCCCAAGATCAGGTGGAGGGGTCCTCAGGGTAGATCAAAAATACGCAGGGGGTCCAGGACCCCAAAAAGGTTGAGAACCACTGTTATAGATCACCATCCGATGCTCCCTAGCTACGTTCTTCCCTGTCACAAATTTGCAGTCTCCAATCTCTTTCAGCTTGCACCTCCCGCATATGATATACTCCACCTGTGTGCACCTTCCTCCACTCTTATATGTCACCCTGTGTTCCTCAATCTTTTTGAAATACGTATTCACCACAGCCAGGTCCATTGTTTTCGCAAATTCCCCCACCATCTGTCCTTCCACATTCCTCTCCTTGACACCAAACCTACCCATCACCTGCGTTTCCTTCACCAACATGCCCATTGAAGTCCACTCCAATCACCACTTTCTCCTCCTTGGGAACACACTCCACTATTTCATCCAACTCACTCCAGAATTCTTCTTTCTCTTCCATCTCACACCCAACTTGCAGGGCATATACGTTGACAACATTCATCATCACACCTTCGATTTCCAGCTTCATAATCATCATTCTGTCCAACACTCTCTTCACCTCCAACACACTCTTGACATACTCTTTCGTCAGGATTACCCCTATCCCATTTCTCCTTCCATCCACAACATTGTAGAACAGTTTGAACCCACCTCCGATGCTCCTGGCCTTACTCGCGTTCCACCTGGTCTCTTGCACACACACAGTATAGCTACCTTCCTTCTCTCCATCATATCAGCCAGCTCTCTCCCTTTACCAGTCATAGTGCCAACATTCACAGTTCCGACTCTCACCTCCATACTTCCACCTCCCACCCTTCCTCCTCTCCCGCTGCCTCTGGACATGCCTTCCCCTTCTCCTCCTCTGCACACACAGTAGCATAGTTTTCACTGGCACCTTGCTGGCCAACAGTATTGGTGGCGGTCATTGGTAAATTAAGTTAATTAAATTAAGTTTCCTTTATTAATTCCCTTGGGGAAATTCAGTTACTGCAAATTAACCCATCCTAGCTGTGATCTGCGTAGCTAGGAGCAGTGGGCTGCCGCCTTCACGCTGCGCCCAGGGACCAACTCCAGTTCTTTTCCCATTGCCTTGGTCAGGGGCACAGACAGCAGTATAAACCCTAACATGCATGTTTCTTTTTGATGGTGGGGGAAACCGCAGCACCCGGAGAAAACCCACCGCAGACATGGGGAGAACATGCAAACTCCACACAGAGGACGACCTGGGATGACCCCCAAGGTTGGACAACCCTGGGGTTTGAACTCAGGACCTTCTTGCTGTGAAGCGACAGCGCTAACTACTGGGCCACCTGGGCCTCAACGGATCCGGTATGGAAATCTGATTTATTATCCGCATATTTGATTTGGCAAAGGTTTTACACCGGATGCCCCTGCTGACGCAACCCTTGCCATTTATCCGGGCTTGGGACAGGCTCTAAGAATTCACTGGCTTGTTTATCTCCAGTGGCTGGGTTCTAAATATAATTCAGATATCAAATCTAAATGCATGACATGCTTATTCAATGAGCTTTCACGTGTGCACTTCCATCTCCTCTTCCACTGACAGTCAGTTCACGACAGACTCCAATGTTGTTGGACTACAAGCACAATGAAGAGATAAGGAAGGATTGCTGAGGAAGGGATAATGTGACACAGTCTGAATCACCATGACTAGATCTCCTAAATAAAAAGCAACGAAACCTCCCATTTGTCTCAGAGAGGTCTGATGAAACAATGCTTGCACTGGTGGAAAGGACAGACATCGTTCTCGTACTTCAAGAGGGGTAGTCGAGTTTATCCCTATAAAGTTGGCTTGACTCCTTTAATGGAAGTAGGACATCTAAAATTGCAATCCATTTTTGTTTTTATAGTGATAAGGTGGTACATGGTAACTGCAGTGATGTTACCCCGAACCCCCCCCCCCCGTGATACATTCAAAATGAAACAGTCACCAGTGTTCTTACGTCAGCACCTCGGCAACCGCCAAACCAATAAAATATGGCTGCTGTAGAGGGTAGACGTCTTCTCAAACCTGTCCACCAATACGTCAAAGTACTTTTTCCAGACTTGCTTTCGCCTAGTCTATCATACATATGCTGTTTTGTTTTTTCTTTCTTTCTTTTTTAAACCATGTTTTAGTCTTGTGTTAATTTGCATTTGCCCTTTAGTATTTTTCATAGATGCTCCTCTGTTTCCACTGTTCACAACTGGACCTCATTTTTTTATCTGACATTACAACATTATGTAACCACACGCAACAGAATATTAAATGACTTACAAATAAAGTTAAGTATCATTGGTATTATTTTTACTATAATTTAGTTTAATAATATAACAATTGTAATTAAGTTTTATATGCTACGGTTTATGACCCTGTTTCTAAACAGGACTTTGCTGTTAATCCTTTCTGAGAAATTACTTCATATTTGTCAATGGGAAAATCAATGAAGATTTAGCCGAGAATCGATCATCCCAGGAGCTGGTTGTCACTCCATGTGAAAAGATCGGCTCGGGTGTGTTTGGCTTTAACGCGGAGGAGGACGGGTGGAGGATAGTGGATGGGAGAGGGGAGAATGAGAGGGAGGGAGGATCGGGAGAGATGAAAGGGAGACAAAGTGTCACTTTAGCCCTTTTAACTCCTCCCTGTCTCTCGCTCTCTCTCTCTCTTGCTCTCTCTCTGCAGGTGCACATAAGGGTCCTCAGATGAGTGTATTCTTTTCAAGACAAGATTGAAAGCTCTTCATCCATAACCTACGCAGCGTACTTGTGTACGTGTGTCCATGTGTATGTGCCAAGTGTTTGTGGTTTGTGTGTGTGTGTGTGTGTGTATGCATGTGCACGTGTGTATTTTTTATGTTTGTGTGTGTGTGTGTATGCATGTGCACGTGTGTATTTTTTATGTGTGTGTGTGTGTGTGTGTATGCATGTGCACGTGTGTATTTTTTATGTGTGTGTGTATGCATGTGCACGTGTGTATTTTTATGTGTGTGTGTGTGTGTGTGTGTGTGTGTGTGTGTGTGTGAGAGAGAAGACAAGGCAGTCCATTGAGCTGTTTTTGAAGTGAATTAACAAGTCAAATGAGAACCGCAGCACCCTGCATAGGTTAATAGATGTGCACACACACACACAAACGCACACATACACATGCACACACACACACACACAAACAAACACAGTTATGCGCTCTCCCACGCTTATCATCATGGCGTCTTTGTAAAGAAGGATGAAGACAATTAAAGTGATCTCCCTCTTTCTACCAGTTGTTCACCCGTCTCTCATCCCGCTTCCACTCCTCCTTTCCCTTTTCCTCTTTCCTCCCACTTGTCTTCTTCTCACTCTCATCCCCTCCTCCCGCTCTCCCTTCATATCCTCCCCCCATCTTGAACAATCTCTCTCTGTTTCATCTCTCGCTCTCTCCCTCTGTCCTCCTTGCTCTTCTCTCTTCCCCTCCTTCTCATCTAGGACTTTATCTCTTTATCACTCATTGGTTGATCTCTCTCTTCTTCCTTCTCAACATCCTGTTTTCTCTCTCTCTCTCTTCCTCTCTTCTTTCGTCTGCCTCTCTTGACACTGTGTGTTCATTAACTCTCTCTTTCGATACCGAGAAAACAGCAGTGCTATCCACCTCTGGCCGTTTTAACACTTCACACTCCTCCGTCTTTCTGTCACCTCTCGCTCTCGATCATTCCCCCTTTTCATCGCTGTCCTTCCATCCCTCCCCTCCTCTCTTATGCCACCTCTCGTGTGGATGGGGTTGATGGGTGTGGGAGGATGATGAAGTTTCGAACCGGATTTCTTTTTGCCTTTGTTGACATTTTAATTCGAGTACGTCACAAGTTGGAAACTGCCTCTTTTTTGCTTTCTTTCCTTTTGTTATATATTTCAAATCATCACCTCCATCTCTCTTTTCTTTATCGGTATCTCTGACTGCTATGTTTTTTGATATACAAGTGTTCATTTCAGTTTGCATTTTTTCCTCCCGGTTCCCCCCCTTTTCTCTCTCTTTCTCTCTCTCTCTCTCTCTCTCTCTCTCTCTCTCTCTCCTCCCTCCTCTCTTGCTTTCAGCTTTTCCTCCCGTTTTTTAACTGTATGATAAATATCCGTCTGTGATTTGCCAATGCCCCCCATTGCTGTGGCGCCCGCGAGGTCGTAAACAACGGCCCATCTCCCCCGGCAACAAGGCGTCTCCATGGACGCAGGACTGCTTAGTTGACCAACTGTGTGTGTGCGTGTGTGCGTGTGTGTGTGTGTGTGTGAGTGTGTGTGTGTGTGTGTGTGCGTGCGTGTGTGTGTATATATGAGAGAACGGGGCGGAATGCAACCTCCTAAGACAACCAACTGTGTCTCCTTGAGGGTGTATGCAAGCATGCTTGTGTGCGTGTGTGTGTGCGCGCGTGTGTGTGTGTGTGCGTGCGTGTGTGTGTGTGTAAGGTAATGAGCGATCATAAGTGAGCAAATGTTTTCTCTGGGTTCCACTAATGTTCGACAAACACACACACACACATAAACAGACACACATACATTAATGAGAGCACAGCCCACACACTCTAGGTGTGTGTGTGTGTGTGTGTGTGTGTGTGTGTGTGTGTGTGTCATTAGTATGCCACAGTGAGCTGTGTCCATATGTCACTAAACACAACCATGTTTTATTTATTCTGGGGAAAGAGAGGGAGGGAGGGAGGGAGAAAGAGCGGGAGGGAGGGAAAAAGAGAGGGAGGGAGAAAGAGAGGGAGGGAGGGAGAAAGAGAGGGAGGGTGGGAGAAAGAGAGTAAGTGAGAGAAGTCCCGGGGAGGAGAGGACACCAGGAGGAAAAGAGAAAGAAAGCATGAGGGGAAGAGTGGGAGGATGAGAGTAAGACAGAGGGATAGAAAGAGTAAGAAAGAAAGAAAGGGGGCACCAGCACATATTGAAAACGAGGCAGGGTGAGAGAGAGAGAGAATGATTGAGGGAAGGGTGGAGGGTGGCATAGCAGAGAGATGGAGCGACCACTTACTGAAAGACGGAGAGAGAGAGAGAGAGAGAGAGAGAGAGAGAGAGAGAGAGAGAGAGAGAGAGAGAGAGAGAGAGAGAGAGAGAGAGAGAGAGACACTGGTAAGACAGTCGGAGGACAGGAAGGAAGATGGAGAGAAGAAAAGCAAAATATAAAGGGGATGAGAGGAAAGAGGAGGTAACAGGCGAACTGACTGCTGAGGAGAGGAATTCTTCATTACACGGAAAAACTCTTTTTAACCTGACTTCCCATCATTCCTTCCGAGCTTCGCTTCCTCACTGTAGCAAGCCTCCACGCCAGCCAGCCACTCAACATGAACTGAGCTGCAAACCCGGGGAGAGGGTGGAGAGAGAGATGAAATGAGAGAGAGAGAGAGAGAGAGAGAGAGAGAGAGAGAGAGAGAGAGAGAGAGCACTGGAGAGGACAGGGGCAAAGAAAGACAGAACAGGGGAAGGAAGTTAGAGAAGGACAGTGACAGAGAGAGAGAGAGAAAGAGGAGGAGGAGGAGGAGGTTCAGGGAGGGATGGACAGATGGAGGAGTGGGACCCCAGAGACGTGTCATTCATCACACCACCAGGCAGTCTGCACTCTTTCACTAACTCTCTCTCGCTCTCTGTACCTCCTTCCCTATATCCCTCGCTCGCTTTGTCGCACGCTCACTGTCAGTATAGTGTCGTGCTCTCTCTCTCTCTAAATCTCGGCAGGTCTCTCTCTCTCTCTCCTTCCATCTACACATCCTTAAACATTCTTTCTTTCTCCGCTGTGCTGTTCATTCTTTCTTCCCTCTATCCCTCATTCTTTTCTTCCGTCACTTGCTTCCTGTCAGCCCCCCCCCCTTAAAGTGTCCTTCACTTTCTCTCTCTTTTCTTTCATTTCCCTCCCAGTCTCCCATTTGGTGTTAGGCTTTAGGATAAGCTCTGTCTTTATCTGTCTCTCTTACGTTATCTCTCTCTCCTTGCCGTTCCCTCGTTCTGTCACTTGTTTAGTGTAAAATCCCAGACCTGTCTGTCTGCCTAGCCATATATCTATGCTTTTGTCTATTACCTTCCTTGCTAAGACTCTGACTGGTTTTCTGACTGTCTTTCTCTCATCCCTCTCTCGCTCTCTCTCTCTCTATTTTTTAGGGTGGATCATTTCCTGTGGCGAAATCGGTCATTTGACTCTCCCCATCGCACTCTTTCTCTCTCTGTCACTCAGCAAATCCTTGAATGGAGTTCACCACCGATGGACAGATGATGATGGAGGTGTAGATGCCGGACGAATGAAAGATGAGAAAATGGACGGATGGAGCATGCAAGGAGGAGGAATGAAGCGGAGAAGGTGTGCCGACATGAGAGGAGAAACCAACTTTGACCTCAGGGAATAAGTTAGAAATTAAAGTGGTCACTAAAATGACCGATCAATGGGGAGAGAGGGAGGCCGAGAGAGGAGGAGGACAGAAGAGCGGAAGGAGAGAGAATGGAAGACCCAAGAAAGGGATGGAGAGAACACATGGGCAGGATACATAAAGAGAGCGAGCGATAGAGGGGTTAAAAGACAGAGACAGTGCATGGGAAGGAAAGAGGGTGGAAATAAGACTGGTAAAGTGGGATGAATTGAGATAGAGAGAAGAGAGTAAAGAACACACACACACATGCGCGCGCGCACACACACACACACACAAACAGGTACAAACTAACAGTATATTCTCCCTTACCAGAGTGTGAGAGCAGATTTGGGGACAGAAGGCCGGGGAGGCCCGGGTGGAGGAGCCTGGGGCTTTCCTGGAGCCCACCCCCAGAACAGCGCTTCGGAGGGCGGCCTGGGCGAGAGCTGAAAGAGGGGGCGGGGTGGGGGGGTGGAACAGGGAGAAATTTAAAATATTAATACGATGACACAAAATTATACTGACAAAGCCGAATACAGAGACAGTAAGAGAGAGAGAGGGGGAGAGCGAGAGAGAGAGAGCGAGGGGGAGAGAAAAGAGCCTGCGCAGTCATTAACTGCTTACGTTAAAATGACAATATCTCACACAAGCGCACACGTACACACGCGCACAAACACGCACACACATGCACGCACACAGAGACACACAAATACAGGAGGTGTGCATGCAGGCCAACTCTCTGTGGGGTGGCTAAGTAACAGATGGCCGTCCAAAGTCATTTACACCTAGAGTGAGAGAGCGAGAAGGAGAAAGAAAAAGATAGAGAAGTAGAGAGAGAGAAAGAGAGACAGCGAGAGAGGGGGAGGGAG
>NC_079230.1:15593017-15600517 GCF_029633865.1 Lampris incognitus
CATCAGTTAAACACAACGGTACGACATGTGGCATGAGAATGGGCAGAAATGTTTTTTATCCAAGACGGTTTTCCTTATTTTTTTAACGCCGTCAGATCATTTGAAGAGTTTTTTCTCCAAATTTATATATATATATATATATATATATAAAACAGCAACAAAAACTCTGACACAATGAGTATTAATAAAGTATGTTAGGGGTTCCTGCTGAAGTTGTGACTTGTGTTGAAGCCGTTTCTGAGAAAATAGATGTGTGTCGTTTGTTTGTCACCACGACACTGAGGTTACTCACCAGTGAACGTCAGGGAGATAATGTCTTCCTGAAAATGGATCAAGCCTTTTGTAATTAAAGCCTCTGTTTAGGAAAACACTAAAAAACAACACGCACGCACAAACACACACACACTGCACATATGATCAGGCACCTTGAGGTAAATCTTTCCACTTGAGCGCGCACACACACACACACACACACACACACACACACACACACACTTACACTTGTCCTCCCAAATGGCCGTTTCTATGGTGACAGAGATTTGATCAATACTCCGTCATTGGCTCTGATGGCCGGTCAGGGTCAGTCTCTCTTTCTCTCTTGCATGCACACACACACACACACACACACACACACACACACACACACACACACACACATACACATACACACAAATAGGCATGGCGGTGGATAAGCACGGACTCACCAACGCGTTTGACAGATTGATTTAGCTTCGACATGCTGCAAGCACGCATACGCAGACACACACACACACACACACACACACACACACATACAAACAGGCACAGTCAATACAGATACTTACACACAGATACAAACCCACATATACACATACACATGTATGCATGCATACACACACACACACACACACACACACATACAAATACACACACACGCGCACACACAAGCAGTCCATACACAGATACTTACACATGGCTAAAACCCCCCCAACACACACACACACACACACACACACACACACGTGCGCATACACACAGCACACAGAACAGTTTATCAAAGCCTAGTCAAGTCAATATGTGGGGTAGAGAGACAGGTCAGCCCTCTTTAGCGAAAATCCTTCATCTTTTCCCCTCCTTTCCTTCTTTCCTCTGTCAATTTTTAGTCCATTAATGTTTGCCTCCACCTCAAGTCTTTTTTTTTCTTCTATCATCATCTTCCTCTGCTTCCTCCTAATTTCTATCAGTCACCATTCAAATCCTCTCTGCCATTTGGGCTGACTCCCAGCCTTCGCAGTGTGGAGTTTTTGTCTTGTTCCGTCTCTCTCATCGCCCCTCTATCGCTCTACCTCTCTCTATGTATCGCTCTATCTCTCTCTACCTTCTTTTAATCACCCCCCCCCACTTCTCCCTCCATCTTGTTTTTAATTTTTCACTCCACCGAAGAAGGAGCCACTGGCGTGTTCCTCTCCCCAGACCGTTTCTTTCTCTTTCTCTATTTACTCTCTCTCTCTCTCTCTCTCTCTCTCTCTCTCTCTCTCTCTCTCTCTCCCTCTCCCCCCCACATCACAGGGTCAGTGATGATGTCACCGCCTGTTCCAGTGGGATTCTCCTCACTTTATGGATTACGCTCTTTGTCTTTACCTCTTCCCCCCATAACTCTTTCTTAATCTCTCTCTTTCCTCCCCTCCGTCCCCCTCTCTTTGATTTTTCTCCAATTTTCCTCCATCGCATCTTTTTCTCTCCAAACCTCCCTCCACCCTGCTGGCTCTCTCTCTTTCTCTCTCTCTCTCTTTCTCGCTCTCTCTCTCCCCCTCCCTTCATAAATCCTGTCAGAGAGACAAGGGGGATTGGGTCCCAATCTCTCTCTCTTCTCTCGCTCTCTCTCTCTCCTTCTCTATCTATTTCAGGTCCGTCTTCGTTTTTCTTTCCTCCCTTCCATTACATTCCCGTCTCTCTCCGCCATCACAATTTCTGTCCAGGAGAAGTCGGGATGAGCTCACTCTCTTTATCTCCACTTGTCTGTTTCTCCGGCTGTCTTCCATCCCCTCTTTCTTTGTCTCTCTCTTCCTCTGTCAATATTTCTCTGTCTGTATCTCCTTTCAGCTTTTCTGTGTTCCTCTCTCGTCCTCTTCCCTGGTTATTCTGCCAGCATGGCTCACCCTCCTGACTACATCACTTTGTGAAAAACTTCCTGGGCCTCCGCTTAATGGATGTTCTGCTGGTGCGGCGTCGACGGCGTCCAGAAGAGAGACGTATTGCTCCCGGGACGCGTTAGCGTCACTTGACTCCGAACACGAGCTATTCTTTACTTTTTACAGCGTTGTGTCATGTCCTATAAGGAACGAACCGCCAAGTCACTTCCCCTTTATATGCAAACTTACCTGTGCTAATAAAACAGATTCTCATTCTCATTCAGTGTCAGCCCGCCTGTCTCACTTGTCCTGTTTCCTTTAATCGCCTCCGTTTCTCCCCCTTCCTCTCACCCAGTCTCTCTCCTCCTCCTCTCTCCTCCTCCTCCTCTCTCACCCAGTCTCTCTCCATCTCTAGCTCTCTCTCCTCCTCCTCCTCTCTTACCCAGTCTCTCCTCCTCCTCTCTCCATCTCTAGCTTTCTCTCTCCTCCTCCTCTCTCACCCAGTCTCTGTCCTCCTCCTCTCTCCATCTCTAACTTTCTCTCTCCTCCTCCTCCTCTCTCCATCTCTAGCTTTCTCTCTCTCCTCCTCCTCACCCAGTCTCTCTCCTCATCCTCTCTCCATCTCTAGCTTTCTCTTTCTCCTCCTCCTCTCTCACCCAGTGTCTCCTCCTCCTCTTCATCTCTAGCTCTCTCCTCCTCCTCCTCCTCCTCTCTCACCCAGTCTCTCTCCTCCTCCTCCTCTCTCCATCTCTAGCTCTCTCTCCCTCCTCCTCCTCTCACCCAGTCTCTCCTCCTCCTCTCTCCATCTCTAGCTCTCTCTCCCTCCTCCTCCTCTCACCCAGTCTCTCCTCCTCCTCTCTCCATCTCTAGCGTTCTCTCTCTCCTCCTCCTCTCTCTCACCCAGTCTCTCTCTCTTTCTCTCACCCAGTCTGTCTGTCTCTCTCTCTCTCTCTCTCTCTCTGAAGTCTTTATTCTTTGTTTGCAGTAGAAGAACAATCCATTCTTTTTAAAGAGACACCAGAGAAATGGGATATATGTCCACACACGCACACTCATAAAATACAAACACACACACACACACACACACACACACACACACAGAGGCATGGGGGATCATAATCAGGGGCACACAAACTGAAAGATATAGAGTGAGCAAGAGAGAGCGAGAGCGAGAGAGAGATAGAGAGAGAGAGAGAGAGAGAGAGAGAGAGAGAGAGAGAGAGAGAGAGAGAGAGAGAGAGAGAGACATTTACTTTCCTCTGGGCTTCCGCCTCTTTGATTGGACAGATGAATGACTTCATTGTTGTGTTAGTGTATGTGTTCATGTGTATGTGTGTGTGTGTGTGTGTCGGGGGTGTACCCATGAGCCCGGTGTTACCCTTATTCCATCTCTGTTTCTGTCTGTCTGTCTGGTCATATGTCTTTTCTCTCTGTCTCTTTATCTCGGTGAGAAAACATGAAGGACGGAATGGATGAGGAGAAGGTGAGGCAGGAATAGAGAGACTGTGAGCAGGAAACCAGAAAGCAAGAGAAATACAGACAGATGAATAGAGAGAGAGAGAGAGAGAGAGAGAGAGAGAGAGAGAGAGAGAGAGAGAGAGAGAGCAACGATTAGTATTGATTGTTAGGGGAAATAGAGCGAAAAAATAAGGAAGAGAATCTCCTTAAAACCCAGCATGGGGAGAAAAAAAAACATTGATTAACTGATGACAGCGCTCTCTCTATCCATCTCTCTCACTCCCTCCATGTGCCCACTGTTTTCTTCCTCTCTTTCCGTTTGTATCTATATTTCACCAAGTCTGTAGTGATAACTTACATCTTCTCATTCTCTTTCATGCTGCTTATCCGTTTCTGCTGTCCATGTCATACACACAGTTACACATTTATATATGTGTATACATGCATGTTCTATCTATCTATCTATCTATCTATCTATCTATCTATGTATATATATATATATATATATCCACCTATCTATCTATCTATTTGTCCGTCTGTCTATCTGTCCGTCTGTCTCTCTCCATATGAACAGGTGTGCGACGAGATGAGACAAAAACACTCCTGCATTTTTAACCGGCCCACATTAAATATTAAACACCACACACACACACACACACACACACACACACACACACACACACACACACACACACACACACACACACACACACACAAAATCGCTGACAAGGCAAGTTATACAGGTCGATGGGCTAATGTGTGTATGCCGTCTTCGTGTGTGTCTGTGTGTGTGTGTGTGTGTGTATTTGCCCACATGCCTCGGAAGTAAGGTAATGATGCTTAAAGCTAGCTCTCAAACACACAGACACACACATATACACACACACACATCCACACATATATATCCGTACAAGCATACAAGGTGCTCTCACATGTTAGCATTTAAGAGGTAAAACCATAACAGATTGCATGCTTTCTCTCTCTCTGTCTGTCTGCCCCGTTCTGTCTCTCCATCCCTTCCTCTGTCTCTGTCACTCTATCTAGCCCCCCCCCCCTCTCTCCCTTCTCTGCCTGCCTTTGAAGTTCTCCATAACAAAGTATAACAACAGGAAGTTTTCACTGCGCCACATTGAGAAGGAATGTCACATGTGGAACAAAGGAGGGAGAGAAATAGCAAATAAAGGAAAGAGGGAGAGAGAGAGAGGGGGGGTTGGTCGTGGAAGGAGGAGGATTAGGAATGGAGGAGGGGCAGGTAGTAAAGAGGAAATAGGCGGGGTATACATATAGATAGATGACATCACACATCTAGCATGACTTAAATGTGTGTGCAAGATGTCCATCTCTTATTTACCATAACAAGGCCAGACGGGGGCTAGGCGGCGAAAAGAGGAAAAAATAGGCCATGCTCCCGTGTCTGCTTTTATTTCTTATCCAAACAGTATCGAGTCAGATAACCGGTGACCCAAATACATCTACCATGGTGACCTTTGCATCTCTGGCTGTCTGCTATGAACTGTCAGTTCAACCATAAAACACAACATCATCAATAATAATAATAATAATAATCATTTAGTACTAAAAGGGAATAACTTGTAACGTAGCGGTGCTCCACGGGCATCTGGGTGGGTCATATTGTCTGACTAAGGGGGGACAAAAAAAGTTACGTATCTGGTTGCTTTGGCTCCGAGCAAACCGTGGAGACAATTTTGCAATGGTAACAGGTATGAACAGAGACTGATAGCATCAAATAGCAGTACATGTTGTGCTTGTGTCTATAGAAGCATATATTTCAGTCCGCTGCGTTAGCTTGTTAGCTAAGCCTTGACATGTCTGGCTGCCTGACTTTGGTAGGCTGAAACAAAATGAATTAATAACACACCAATGCTAACAGCCATATTATATATATAGAGAGAGAGAGAGCAAGAGAGCACTTGCATCGTTAGCCAGTTACCAGTTAGCAATTAGCCACTAGTGCAATTGCATGTGGACATTTGCCTAAAGAAGAATATCAGTGAGGGGGAGAGGGACGGGAGCAAGGGAGGAGAGGCGCAAAAATGAAGATAACCAGGAGAGACGTTTGACACATGAACAGGGGAGGGAGGGAGGAGACAGACAGATGAAGAAGAGGGAGACGAAAGAGGAGGAAGAGAGAGAGAAAGAGGTGGGGAGGGGGGCATAAATGACAACCCCCCCCATCTGATCAATTTCATCAACTATCTAACTATCTACTTCTTTATCCATTCTGTCTCTCTCTACCCACACATCTCTATGGCTACCTTTCTGATTTGGCCTCTCTGTTTTGCCCCCTCCCAATCACTCCACCACTAGTCACTCTTCCATCTCATTTAGGTCTTTATTCTTCACCTTCCCCTTCACTCACCTTCTCTCCTGTGCATGATATTCCGTCTCTCTCCTCTCTCTCCCCCCTTTTCTCCCTTGCTCCCTTTCTCTTTTTCACGGTCCTCCTCCTTCATCACTCTGTCCCCATCTCTCCCTTCTTTATCTCGCTGTCACTCTCTCACCGTCTCTCCCTCCCCCTGCGCTCTCCTCTACCTCCCTCTACCACCGCCATCGCTCTCTCCTTCACCCTCCTGAAGATTCATCTTCCCCTCCCTCTCTCTTCATCCTGTCCTCCTCTTTTCCCCACTTTCTCTCCTTCTTAAGCATGCTTTATTTATCCCTCCATCTCTCTCTTGCTCATTCCCTTGCCCTCTGCCTCTCTCCATCCCCCATTCATTATTCCTCTCTCTCTCTCTCTCTCTCTCTCTCTTTCTGCAGTTAAGTCAGTGTAATGTAAATGATGTGCCATCGATCGCCCCTGACAGTGCAAGGACGCTCACCTCTCCTCCTCCACTCTCTCTTTCTCTCCCTCCCCCTTCCATCTCTTCATCCCTCGCCTGTCATCCCTCTCTTTCTCTGTTTTCACACGCACTCAGTCTTTCTGACACGAACACACTTGCAATCAACCTGTCTCTCTCTCGCTCTCTCTCTCTCTTTCGCTCTCTCTCTCTCACATTCCATTTGCTGTCGTTCTCACTTTTTACAATTTCCTTATTTTCCCCTCGGTCACTCTCTCTAACCTGCCATCTTTTAACTTCCTCTCTGGTCCATCTCTCTTTCTGACTCTCTCCGTCTTTCCCTCACACTACACACCCCTGTTCTCTCTCTCTCTCTTGCTCTCTCTCTCGGTCACTCACTCCCACACCTGCCATCTTAAATATATCTCCCTTTCGTTTCACCCTTTACTTCTCTCCCTGTCCACCCCCCCACACACACAGACTAATACCGCATTCTGTATTTCTTTCTCCTCGTTCTTGTTCTTCGTCTTATCTCCCTTTCTGTCACCCTCTCATTCTTCCCCAAATGCCACTTTTTGTCCCTTTGATCCGTTCTTCGTTTCTACTACGTTTTTCTCTCTGGCCTATCCTGCTGTCTGTCTGTCTGTCTGTCTGTCTGTCTGTCTGTCTGTCTGTCTGTCTCACACACACACACACACACACACACACACACACACACACACACACACACACACACACACACACACACACTCGGGGTCAAGTATGACTGTCCTCCTTCTGGGTCCCTCTGGGTCCTCAGGTGGGCGTAGAGGCTGATCTTGGAGCCACATGATGGGGGGGACGCCAGTGCGGGACAACTTTCTACGTGGAGTGGCTGATGCGCCTGCAGCCACCACACGGTCCCTGGCAGGGGGTGGCCAGAGTCCAACGGCATGGAGAACCAAGACGATTGGGGACCACCCTCTGTTGCAGCCTTCATCCGCCTTTGCTGCCGTTGTGACCTGGAGACATCTTCTGCCAGTTCCACCGTTGAGGTCTTTGTTGGCTCGCACTTCGTCCGGAACCTCCCCCTTGACCTATCCGCCTTGGGTGGCCCTACCAGGAGCCACGCTCTGGACGGCATAGCTCTTGGG
>NC_079230.1:15603017-15615517 GCF_029633865.1 Lampris incognitus
CAATCCACTCTCCCAGGCCGGGTGGCCATGTTTCACCCCCCCTCCCCCCCAGGCCGGGTGGCCATGTTTCACCAGAGCCACCGAAAATGCTTACGTACTCGTGAATTCTGCCGAAAAACAACATAAAGTCAAATCATTAAAAAGCTTTATGGTCGATGAAAAAAAAAACTTCAAGCAAATTCTCCAGTTCTTTATGTATTTATTTATCGTGCATTAAATCAGCGGGGGGGGGGGCAACCAGCCTCGCTGTTTGCGGGTGAGAAAGCGGGGAGTACGTTTTGCAGGGGCCCCCGGTCAACAATGGGGCCCCTATGCGGGGAGAGGGTGACGCTGTGCTGGGGGCTTTTTCTTCTCCTTCCACAATTACCCCATCTCCCCCCCCCCCACCTCATTTTAGAAGTTATAAAGCACCGCGTCAGCCGCATTGGGTGCTGATAACATGAAAAAAGCAGGTTGCACAACGCCCACTTTGTTTCCGATAAGTGTGCGAGATGCTCTTTTGTATTCTCCGCATATCAGCAGTATTAAAAGCGCTGCAACCCGCTCGCGGTTAACTTTCACACACTCCGCAGGCGCACGCAGGCTGGGGAGAGGCGCAGCAAAACGAAAACGTGTTCCCCTGAATAAATGCGATTAATATTCGTGGAGGCTGCGCGTAATAAAAAACGGTATTACATTTAAGCCATTAGCCGGCCGTCCCGTTCCGGGCCTCGATACCAAATGGGTCCTCGCTGTCCTATTTTACAAGGCTTTTAATGATATTTTATTCCACACAATTTATATTACTTTACGAGGCCGTTAACGCCATTATCGGTTTGTCAGAGGGAGTGTTCCTCGGTACTTCTCAATAACTACTGTTATTAGGTCATGCAGCCAATAGTAATGGGCCTCCGCATCTCTATCTGTGTGTGTGTGTGTGTGTGTGTGTGTGTGTGTGTGTGTGGTCTCTCGGCTCCTCTCCACTCATGTCTTTGTCCGTCACATTGTCCGTCTGCCTGTTTGTGTTGCTCTCCGTCAGCTCACCTCCGTGTGTGCGTCCGTCCGCCGTGCAGTTCCGGCTTAATTGTGAAATTCCTCTGCTTATGAGTCCAGCGGTGATTCCAGTAAAGCAATCGGCACCGCGTCATGTGACACACGGGGTATCTTTGTGTCTGGTACAGTCATTGCCTTACTGGAAAGGCCGCATGTGAAAGTGTGCCTTTGCACATATCCATCCCTGTGACACATCTCGCTTATTACCAAGTCTAGATCCTGAGCGAGACAAAGCTGAAATCCCTCTTGTTTCTTTTTTCTTTGTCATTAACTTTGATTATTAGGCAATGCCTAATAATGCCCATCTTAGGAGTTTATTCTCAGCATTTCGCCAAGTCATCCTTGACTGAGTCATGGCATATGCACTTCTAGTATTGTACAAGACTTAGCATGAACGCATCGTTCCTTACTTTGCAGCATGCTCTGGTTAAAGGAAAGTATTGCATTGTTTTTTTCTTCTTTTTCATCTTCTCTTGTTGCATTAGTTCTGATTCAGGAGAAAAGCCTACAAAGGGGTGATCACAGTCTGCCGGGACCGGCTGTAACAACATGGAATGAGAACGGCATCGCAGCAATTTCAAACCTAGCAGGGGAAAAAAATGACTCACTGTTTTTGTATCGTAAGTATTGTTATTATCATAATTTAGTAATTTATTGTTGTCACAATGGGAACAGGGATAATAGTAATCCGAAGCGCTGCAGAGGGGAATCCCCCGCTGAGATCAAGGCCAGCTGAATAACAGCATGTTGGGAGTCGGTGCCTTGCCCATGGGCACTTCGACAGGGAGGATTGCTTGCTGATAGGATGCTTGAAACTGTAGTTGAAGGACAAGTCTCGTGTTTTGTACGTTTGATGGCGACGATTACGGTGTCGCACCTGATAACCGAGTCTTATAATTGCACCGAAGGGAGGCGAGGGGAGTGGATGATAGGGATGATAACATTAATGATATCGCAGTGGGACCGGGAATGGCGCAGTGACTCCTCCAGAGGGAGGCTGGGGAGAGCTGGCGATGACATCACAGTGAGTGATCCATCGTGCAAGAAAACGACTCGAGAAAAAAACAAAACACAAAAGACTCCACCTTCTGCAGACTTGAGACTCTCGATAAAAAAAAAATTGTGTTGAAATTATCTACAGATACATACGTGCACATTCACATTTAGCTGTATATCCATCTGCCTATCTATCCATCCATCCATCCACCCACCCATACATACATCCATGCATGCATGCATACATAGAGGGGAAAATGGTCAATGGGGCCTTGAGTTACCAGAAGTTACTGAAAGGGGCTGGGTTCTAGTTAACCAATTGTTTGTACTGAAGGAATGGCAATCATAAATTTATAGTTTAAGCTGTACTTAGATGTAGCGTTTTTTTTTTTTACTAAAAATTTTCAAAAATAAGATTAAAATATTGTTATAGCTTTTTAATAAACTATGTTAATTTCTGAAAATAAAAAAAGATGTGTGATGTCAGGCGTCGATGACCATTTCTCAACACCGCGCCATTTTTTTCAGCGTCTATCCAAGATTTACAGACTGCATTTGTACACACATGACATGACACTGCCTTCTCTCTTTTTCCTTACTCGTGTAGGTGGCTTTTCTTATCTTAAACTGCAGCTTCTGTAACTTTTATTTTTCTTGCTTTTTCTCCCTAATTGTATCCGGTCAATTACCCCACTCTTCCGAGCCGTCCCGGTCGCTGCTCCAACCCCTCTGCCGATCCGGGGAGGGCTGCAGACTACCACATGCCTCCTCCGATACATGTGGAGTCACCAGCCGATGAAGTCACCAGCCGCTTCTTTTCACCTGACAGTGAGGAGTTTTGACAGGGGGAGGAGGCACGTGGAAGGATCATGCTATTCCCGCCACCCCCAGTTCCCCCTCCCCCCCCCCCGAACAGGCACCCTGACCGACCAGAGGAGGCGCTAGTGCAGCGACCAGGACCCACATCCAGCTTCCCACCCGCAGACACGGCCAATTGTGTCTGTAGGGGCTTCCGACCAAGCTGGAGGTAACACGGGATTCAAACCGGCGATCCCCATGTTGGTAGGCAATCGAATAGACCGCCATGCTACCCAGATGCCAGCTTCTGTAACAGTATCTTCATTTATTCATTAATTATTTTTGGATTCACAACCGACCAACCAGAGGGGGCACTAGTGCAGTGACCAGGACACATACCCACATCTGGCTTCCCACCTGCAGACACGGCCAATTGTGTCTGTCAGCCAATTGTGTCTGTAGGGAAGCCCAACCAAGCTGGAGGTAACATGGGGATTCGAACAGGCGATCCCCGTGTTGGTAGGCAATGGAACAGACCACCACACTACCCGCACGCCCAGCCTAATGTCATGACTGTATGATCAAGGACCTCTCGTGGTGATTGAAAACCTTTGAAAAACCTGTTTTATACTGCATTTGAGTTCTGACACCTCAGCTGGTTTGTCGCCAAGTCCAAGCACCGGGGAAGGGCAGATACGCCTGGTGGGATCTGAACTCTACTGAGTGCACTCTTCTCATTTACAAATAAATTTCTGGCTTCAGACAAATACCTTAGCACGCCGCGGGTTGTCTGGTTTTTAACTATTTGAGTCATCATATAGTTGGATTTAAGTGGGTCCGGCTGAGACATCCACTTTCTTTCTGTCCCTGGTGAGTCATCATGTGGGCATCGACATGATCTAATCTGCCCCAGAGACAATTAGTCTCACTTGGGGCAGCTGGTCCACACACACTCTGCTACAAACGTGCTGATATTTTGTACCCCACTGAATTACCTTTTTTTTTTCTTCTGGAAAACATATATAAAAGACACATTTTTAAGATAAAATTAGCTGATAATTTATCCCTATGTGAGCTACAGGATATGCCATGGATTGGCGTATATTATCTGCATAGCACGTGTGACCTTGTCTGTGATACGTTGGAGAATTCAGATCACAAAGGCACCCTGATGTTGCCAACATGCGTGAAAACTGAAATAAGACGGTGTAGATCACACTTTCTGATTGGCAGCTACTGCCTACCTGAGGTCCATCAAGACCAAAGCATCACGCCACAAGAACAATTTCTCCCCTGTTGAAGTCGGACTAATCAACAGGCCCTTCCCCTCCCCCGAACAAATCAACAGCCCCCCCCCCCGCCCGCCCGGACTAATCTACAGGCCCCCTGCCACTTAGCCCAGCCACTGACAGTCTTACTTTTTGCCATTTTAATTCTTTTATTTTTTTCGAGATGTTTTATGTATGTAATGTGTGTGTGCTTCTGTGTGTCTATATGTATTTTTTCCGCACACTTATTTTACTGTATTTTATTTTACCTTATTTTATTTTCTGTGCCAACAATGCCAAGCTAAATGCCTAGTGCAAGTAGTGCACATGGCAATAAAAGAATTTCTGATTCTGATACAGAGATACAAAATTCTTGGAAGAGTCTCGATAATTTTTTTGGGGGGTGGGGGTCATTAAAATCAAGGATATAACATGGTGATGAAGAAAGACAGAAGCAAAGAAAGAGTGATGAGAGAGTAGAGAGAGAGGTGCTTCCACCTGTTTAGTTTTTGTTGGTGTCACCCGAACAGTCGTTTTTACATGAAGGCTCCAACAGAGACCATGTGTCCACATTATTTCAAGTCCCCCCCCCCAATTGTATCCGGCCAATTATCCACTCTTCTGAGCCGTCCCGGTCGCTGCTCCACCCCCTCTAACCGATCCGGGGAGGGCTGCAGACTACCACATGCCTCCTCCCATACATGTGGAGTCCCCGGCCACTTCTTTTCACATGACAGTGAAGAGTTTCACCGGGGGGACATAGCGCGTGGGAGGATCACGCTATTCCCCACAGTTCGCCCTCCCCCCTGAACAGGCACCCGACCGACCAGAGGAGGCGCTAGTGCAGCGACTAGGACACATACCCACACCCGGCTTCCCACACGCAGACACGGCCAACTTTTTAAATGACATAACGTCTTGTGTTATTTTCTTTCAGTGTTCTGTCTTATGAATATGTATGATATATACATTTCATATTTATTTATGATATTTACATTTCATAGTTATTTTCAGGTTTGATGTGATCCTCGTACAGGAAATTGTGTTGGTGACATTGGACAGTGCCCACATTACAAAAGGGAAAGCAAAAGCTGGAGAGATGAATAATAGAGGAAAAGGACAAGGGGGGGGGGGGGGACATATACTTGGAGGCCAAAGAGAGAGAAGCCGCAAGATCGAGGGAGAGTGGAAGAGAAGGTGGGAGACTAAGAAAGAGTGAGGAAAGGAAGAAGAGAGAACGAGAGATTGAGAGAAAAGGGTAGAAAACAAAAGCAGCAGTGGACTTTGTAGGTCACCCCTAAAAAAGCACCGCACGGCCAACCCTACACCACACACACACACACACACACACACACACAGGCCAGCAGAACACTAAACCCTCTGTGACGAATCTACACTGACCCATTACGAAAACACACACATAAGCGCACAAACACACCAGTAGACACAGAAACACACACACATACAAATGTAAAAAAAAATCCACTCAGAAACAAACATACACACAGGTGCACCCACAGAGGTGCACATATACACATGGGAAAATACACACACAAACACACACACACACATACACACACACACACACACACAGATTGTGATCTATCTCTTCCTGTTTTGTCACATCCTCACAAACAGACAGGCACCGAGGCAAGTTTACATACGGTATATGTAGACTGTATACTCTCTCTCTCTCTCTCTCTCTCTCTCTCTCGCTCGCTCGCTCTCTCTCTCGCTCGCTCGCTCACATTCATGCCAGAAGGGGGAAAAAAGAAAGGGAGTGATCATGAAAGAGCTCACACTCACAGTGATGCCTGTGGTATTTGTTATCATCAAGTGGGTCACTCATTCTTTCTCCCTCACTCACTCACACACACACACACACACACACACACACACACACACACACACACACCCAAGCGCACAGGCACATATACACGTACACAAACATACACACACAGGATAAATAATCATGCTGCTTTTATCCTGCAAGGCAGGAAATGCTGCTTTTAAGCTGTGTGTTCGTGTTAAATTGGGGTTCACACACACGCACACACACACACACACACACACAGTTTCCTCTCAAATACGCAGATTCTTTCTCACTACACAGTCAATTTTCATCAAGTGTTAGAGAGGTTTAAACACACACACACACACACACACACACACACACACACACACACACACACACACACACACACACACACACATAAACATGTTTTTCTTCTTCTATTTCTTCTTCTTAAGAAAAATCACAAGACCATTGTTTGTTTTAAACATGTTTGCACCCACACACACACACACACACACACACACACAAGAAAAAACACAAACATTACTCCACGTTGTGCACACCAGCACATTTTCCAAAAGCCATCAAGATCCAAAAACTACAAATATGGCAGAGATCTGACAAAGCCTGAAAGAATCCCAACTCCAACACCAGGCAAGATCTGTCCCTCTCTCTCACCCCCATCAGAGGAGGGGGGAGGGGGGGGGGACTGATGGGCAGGAGGCCGGAGAGAGAGAGCAAGAGATTTTGAAGGATGGAGGGGGGGAAATGAGCTTTAGGAAGGGAAGGAGGGAAAGACAAATTGAGGGAAAGTGATAGAGGAGGAAACCGAAAGAAGTGAACAAATCTCAAGAAAGGTGAAATATCTTTGGCAAAGGAGAGAGGAAAGGAGCAAGAAGAGAAGGAGGGAGATAGAAGAAACTGGAGAAGAGAAGGAGGAAGGAGATGAAAGAATGGGTAAGGGAGCATGGAGGGAGGGAAGTTAGAGAGAAGAGGAGAAGAGAAGAGGAAGGGGGTTGATTAAAGATGTTTGACAGACTAGAAAAAAGGGGGTTGGTGGGTGGGGATGATAAATGAAGGCGGAGAGAGAACGACAAGAAGACATTCCATCTGTCCATTTATTGTGGAGGAACCACGAGAGCAGGATGGGGGGTAGATAGAGACAACCTGAAGGAAAAAAAGACTGATAGAAAGTGAAAAATCAGAGACAATAAGAGACAGAAAAACAAAGAGAAGGAAAGAAAGAAAAAAGACTGAAAGAACTTTCTTTTTCCATCCATTGTCATATCGTCTGTTTTTGTTGATATCCATCCATTGTAGCATTGTCAATAAAACTTCACACATCACTTGGGCTTACCCTAAAAGGTCAGAGGTCAGCAGCAAGACACCATTCGTACAAGTCCCACATGGGGAAGATCTTTCACTTCTCTAAGGTCAACACTTAATCATTGATAGGGTGCAGGTATCTGCCAACACAAAGCAAAGCCCAAAATTAACTTGTGGGCCCCAAAACCACAAAGGGCCACCAGAGCCCCTTCAGTCGGTGGGTTTTCCGACCGAACGGCACCGACGCGTGTCTCATTCCTGGTCGGCGATATTAGGCCTGTCCTTTGGGAAATGCGTGGGGACTATTCGCTGCTAAATCGGCAACTGTAGCATAGACAACGTTTAGCTTACCGTAGTCTTCAGAGCTGCTGGACTTCAAGCATGTTATTTGCTCTGTTGTGCATAGCCTATATTTGGGTAGGGTTTTTTTTCTTCTTCTTATATTTTCAGACTGGACGGAATAAATTTAGTCTCACCCTGGGACTCGGGCTAAAGGAAACACACAAGCACATTTAGCGGCCGAGACCTGTGACCTATTTTGGGTCAAATGTCATGATTTAAAAATCCCCAAGAAAAATTAGGGAAGGGGGGAGGGGGTGTCACAGCGGGAATTTAAAGAGAAAAATTTTCGATGCAGACAAGAAAATAAAAAAGGTAGAGAAAATAGTTTTTTTTAATTTTTCCATCAATAACAATCTATGTATACATCGTCTGTGAGTCAGAAGACGGGGAGAATTCATGAGAAAGGCAAAGATATCAACTTATCTGTCTATTTATGAATTACTGATCTATCTATCTATCTATCTATCTATCTATGTCTGCCTATCTAGCAAGCTAGCTAGCAAGGCGTCAAGCAATAACGCTAATGTCAGCTAACCAGTCAGTTCTTGTGTGTCAGTAAACTTCTGCGTTGTCTGTGTGTGTCAGAGAGATAAGAGCGAGAGAGAGAGAGGAGGAGGAGGGAATGAGAAGACAGAAAGAAAGAAAAGAGGAATGTCTATTTATCTATCTGTCTATCCATGCGTGCATCTGTCTATCTGTCTGTCCAGGCAGAGTGGTATTGTTGATGTTAGCTAGCCAGCGGGGTTAACACAACCTCAGACACACTGATAATAGAACAGCTGGGGCATGAAATCAGACAGAAAGACTCAGAGAGAGAGAAAGAGAGAGAGAGAGAGAGGGCGAAAGATAGAGCGATACACAGAGGGAGAGAGGGAAAACAGAGAGAAGGCTAGAGAGACAGAAAGAGACATGGTTGGTGAGAGGCAGGGAGACAGAAACTGAGAGAAAAGGAGAAACTGGGAGAGAGAAAAACAAGATGGAAAAGGGGAGAGGGAGAGAGAGATGAAACAAGAGAAGTTATAAAAGAAAAGGAGGAGTGTCTGTGGAGAAAGACCAACAGCAAGAGAAAAAAAAGAGTGAAAAAGGGAAGAGATAAGGGGAAATACAGAAAATAAAAATAAAAAAGATATTTGAGGGGCAGAAAGAAAGAAAGAGAGAAAGAAAAAGAAAGAACGAAAGAAAGAAAGAAAGAAAGAAAACTTGGGTGTAGCATGCAAGAGAGAATGAAACGGACAGATAGGGTCATTAGGCTGAAAGAGAGAGAGAGACAGAGACAGCTAGAGAAAGAGGTGGGGGAGGGAGAGAGACACAAAAAGAAACAGACACCAAATTCATTGTTTTCATTGTCTAATTTGAAACACAGAGAGAGAGAGAGAGAGAGAGAGAGAGAGAGAGAGAGAGAGAGAGAGAGAGAGAGAGAGAGAGAGAGAGAGAGAGAGAGAGAGAGAGAGAGAGAGAGAGGGCAAAGAGAAGATAGAGGGATGGGGTGGAGGAAGGGAGGAGGCAGAGAGAGAAAAGAGGGGAATGTGAGATGGGTTAAGGGAGACTAGCCCACCCTGCACACATTCCACTTTCACAGCTCAGTTTCAAATGAGGAGGTTTTAGCTCCGAAATTAGATTTCCACTATTTGGAGAGAAAAAAGAAAAAGAAGGTCGAGTCAAGTCAAGTTTATCTAAATAGCTCTAAATCCCAGTTACTCTCTGCGAGGGCTTTACATTCCCACACTGAGAAACAGGTGGATATAGTAAACGACAATAGACAACACAAGCTACATGTGTTCCATGCAGATTTGTGAACTCAACAGGTTTCCTACTAAACACTCTAACACGGCAGCAAAGGGTTTCTACACATCCCAAACACGTGTGTGTGTGTGTGTGTGTGTGTGTGTGTGTGTGTGTGTGTGCATGTGTGTGCGTGTGTGTGTGTGTGTATGGTTGTAAACGAGAATGGAAAAGCACTTCCTCTTACAGAATGACTGATAAACCTCTGATTACGTATCTTTAGAGGACGTTACCCGAGTTCTTGGTCTATAAATTGAGAACGGCTTTACAGACTGGATTTTTTTAAGATGTTGCGATGTATTAAGGTAACACTAAAAAGGGATAATTCGTCGATTTTCAACCTTATCGCCATCTATGTGCGACAGGGATAGTGCATGAAAAACACCTGCAGTTGTTCCCGATCGTTTCCGCGTTTCTGGGGCGGCATTGAGGCTGAGGGTCCCCCCCCCTTCGGCCTCCAGGTGACGTATCGTGACGTCAGTCGGCAGCCAGAACAACTAAATACAGTCTAGCAGGGTTTCTAGTAGCTTATCTACTCTAAACATGCCGTTAAAACAAACAAACAAAACCCATCCTCGTTGTCTCGGCTAAGCAACGTTTCCGGTGGTGGAAACGACGTCCCGCAACAGACAACTTTATAAAGTTAAAAACTAAATAAAAGTCTAAATATGAATCTGAATCAACAGTAGTGCAGAGGATTTTATGGACGACGGTACCGAAGCTAGCGTGTAGCAATGCATTCTGGTACATGTAGGCAACGTGGGAAAGCCTGTGAGCGGGAGTACACGGATTTCTTCGTCAATACAGTACACAGTGAGGACTTTATTACTTCAGTCCACTCACTGGTACTGATTGCACATGCACAAAGCCATCTGTGACATTCCCCTTTAAGTGATGTTGGATAAATATGGATATTGTTACTGCAAATTTGATACTCACCATTTTGTAAACGAATACGGCGCAACAGACCTAAACTACGGCTGGGGGCCCAAAAATAGGTTGCAGACCCTGTTTAAAATCGTCTCCCCTGGTTTAAAATGGTGTGTGTTTTTATTAGAGGGGGTCCCAGGGGGAGACTAATTCTATTCATCGTGGGCACGACTCTGAAAAAAAAAAGGGGTTAGGAGCTCCTAAAAGAGGCAAAACAGCAACAAAACGGTTAGTCTGAAGTCATAAGTTGTTTTTTGCCCCGAGTGAAGCTATTCTTTTAAAGAGTCGCAGCTTTTATTATCCGGCGGGGGGCGGGGGGGATTTGATTAGGAAGGTGTGTTTTGTTGTTGGTTTTTTTTTTGTTTTTTTAGCACTGCTCCCATTTCACATTTGGCCACTGAGAGCCGCCCAGCAGAGCCACAATGTCAACCAGGGGGACATGATATATCGGCTAGCTTATCGGTTATTGGGCCAGTAATTTGCTTATCAGCACAAACGTCAAAATTATGATGACGCATTATGTGCAAACAGTGACGGCAGGCGGTGAAGGACAGGCAGACCGCATAACAGCCTCCAAAAAAATGTAAACCCTTTTGACATTAACAACAAAAAAAATGTTTTAACTTGAGGCGATGGTGGAACAGTCGACATTTTACAGGGAAACGTTCAAGGGCTGACCTCATTCAGAACAAATGCAAGAGCAAAGATGTTTGAAAATGTCACGCCAAGATAAATGTTACATGTTTTCTCCATTTAAGATGAACTAATATGTGCTAATCTCCCTCAGTGAACCCAGAAACGTGGGACCGGTGCAGTGTTTTAGCCTTGTGCATCTTGCACCAAGGATCACAGTTACAGTGCAAGGTCAACTCCAACACAATGAATGAACAATATATGCATCGGACGAAATGACCACTGAAATGATCGGTTATCGGACATCAACAACAAATCTCAGCATTACGTATCCTTAATTGTGTACTACTTAGCAGCTTCAATGAACAAAGAGGGTTTTGAACCCTTGTCAAAGCGAAATCGAGGCTGTCTGTTGCAGGAAGGGGGAGCTCAACTCATCCTACGTTCATACTTAAGAACTAGCCCAGTGCAAAACTACAGTCCCACTGCTTGCCACCAGGGGCATTTGGGGCAGCATGGCTCAGGAGGTACAGCGGGTCATCTAGTAATCGAAAGGTCGCCGGTTTGATCCCCGGCTTCTCTGGAGAATGTATTGAAGTGTCCTTGAGCAAGACAGTGAACCCCTAAATTGCTCCTGATGAGAAGGTTGGTGCCTTGCATGGCAGCCTCCACCATCAGTGCGTGAATGTGTGTGTGTGAATGGGTGGATGTGAATGGGTAAATGTGAGGCATCCACTGTAAAAGCGCTTTGAGTGGTCGGTAGACTAGAAAAACACTATATAAATGCAGCCCATTTACCTTTTTTTTTTCCCCCTCCTTTTTCTCCCCAATTGTATCCAGCCAATTACCCCACTCTCCCGAGTTGTCCGTGTCACTGCTCCACCCCCTCTGCCGGTCCGGGGAGGGCTGCAGACTACCACGTGCCTCCTCTGATACATGTGGAGTCACCAGCCACTTCTTTTCACCCGACAGTGAGGAGTTTTACCAGGGGGACGTAGCGCATGGGAGGATCATGCTATTCCCTCCAGTTCCCCCTCCCCCCTGAACAGGCGCCCCAACCAACCAGAGGAGGCGACAGTGCAGCAACCAGGACACATACCCACATCTGGCTTCCCACCCGCAGACACGGCCAACTGTGTCTGTAGGAACACCTGACCAAGCGAGGTAACACGGGAATTCGAACTGGCGATCCCCGTGGTGGTAGGCAACAGAAGAGACCACTACACTTACCCGGACACCCCCATTTACCATTTTTGGGATCTGAGTGCTTTGCTAAAGATGAATTCTCATGGGCATCTCCCCCACAGATTTCGCCTGTCCCGGTGTAAAGTGGTGGCTCGTTCCTCTATGGGACACCGGGGGGGGGGGGGGGGGGTTAGGGTTAGGGGGGACAGCAGGTTGACAAAGTTGAGCAAATGGGAAAAGATAAATAAGTGACAGTGAGCAGGTCCGGGGCTGGCGGTGGCATTTACTACCCAGCAGAGAAAACCACTTGCCAAGAGATTTAACACTTATTGGCTCTGGCGACACCAACGCAAAATCTACTGCTTTTCATTTTCAGCTGCAAAATAACAGAAAACTGCAAAGTTTTGAGACGA
>NC_079230.1:15618017-15635517 GCF_029633865.1 Lampris incognitus
CTTGGAAGCGACCCCCCCCCACCACCCCTGCGTCTCTCACATGCCTCTTGCACTCCCACACTGCCTCCCTCTCTTTCTCACACACATGCGCACGCATGTGTGTGTGTTTCCTTGCATGCACACACACACACACACACACACACACGGGCACATATAAACTCACACACAAACAGACTAATCGCTGTGAGACTTGGCCTGCGTGTGAGCACAGAGAGACATGTAAATCGAGGTTAAACATGTTATTTACATATCAATTACAGGCAGACATTGAATCAATGATTAATGCAAGGTTAGATTAGCGCAGAGCCGGCTAGCTTAACTGCTATCTGCTGGAAAACTAGTGTGTCCACCTTCTGCCAAGTTTAACACCTGTGACTCACATTTAAAATGACTGATTATATATATATATATATATTTACAGTCAATACATTGTAACAGCTCACATCATGTGGGATTTAAAGGCTCTAATTGAGATGTGGAGATTTTTTGTTGAATGAATGAATTTGGAATCAGTGTTGTCACTGAGTCAGTGAATTAATGGCTACATGCTAGTTTAGCTTGGCACAAAACCAGCTAATGTAACCTCTCTCTCTCGCTCTCTCTCTCTCTGACTCTCTCTTTCTCCCTCTCTTGAAATACTGCTAAACAAAACGTAGGTCACTTTTCTTACTTTCCCCGATGAAAGGATGGCCGTGTTAAACGCATCACATGTTGGATTTGAACCACAACCAGCATGCTACCAGTCTGCAAGTTATCCGCGTTAACCAGTCATCAAGGTTGTTTCTGGACGGTTTTTGTCCACACAGTTTCTGGTTTTGTTCCCTCAAATGTTTTTGCTCATAATCCCGAGGAGCAAATCACTGCAAAGCAGACCGAAGTAATGAAGGTTTTGCCTTAATGAAATCCTACTTAATTATTTACTAAGCGCTTTTTGTTATTTTGCTTTTTTTTCCTGATGAATGTTTTAATGAATAAACGAATGAATGAATTGAGACAATATGACAATCTACAAAAAGACTGAAAAAGCACGATAAAAACGTGATGATTCGTAAAATGACAATATACCCATACAAGAGAAAGAGTGTGTGTTCATGCATTTATGTGCATGAGTGTTTGTGTATGTATGCATTACAGTTATGGTGTGTTTCTGTTCATGAACCCAGCAGAACGCCGTCCTCAGACACACTCTTCACTGCGTGTGTGTGTGTGTGTGTGTGTGTTTGTGCGTGCATGTGTGTGTGCACGTGTGTGTGTGAGTCACAGAAAGAGAGAGAGAGAGAGCATGCTTGTGTGTGTGTGCGTGTGCGTGTGCCAGCCTATTTTCAGTAAACGTTCCGTTCAAACTGCACAAATTTGTAATTCAGTTTTTCTCTTAAAATCTTATTTTCACCGTGACAGATTGCACCCCCCCTCTCTCTCGCTCTCTCTCTCTCGCTCTGTGTGTGTTTAAAGGTAGAGACTAATGATTTATTAGTGACACCAATACGTCAAAGAGAGAACACGGGGGGTGGGAAAATGAGATGAAGAGAGAATGGGACAGAAGGAAAGAGAATAGAGAAAAAAAGAGAAGAGCAAGACAGAAAACAGGAACAAGCTCAAGAAAGAAAGAAAGAAAGAAAGAAAGAAAGAAAGAGGGCAAACAGCAAAATCCTAAGGAGTGAGAAAAAAGAAAGAACAGAGAAGGAAACAGAAAGAGATGAAAGAGAGACATAGTGTAACTAAGTCAAATTCAATGGTTGCTGGGACCAACCATTGAATTTCACACACACACACACACACACACACACACACACACACACACACACACACACACACACAAAGCATCAAGATTTTGACAGCGCAGCATGTATTGTTACATTGTTTCCTTTGAGTAGAAAATTACAGTGGAGCAGCTCGCCTTGATGAAAAGCTATCAAACCAGCATCATCTTGTCTACTGTGCCAGTGCCTCCATGTGTATGCAGACACACACACACACACACACACACACACCATGTCACCCTATACTTGTGGGGACCCCTCATGGACTACATTCTTTCCTAGCCCTTAACCCTAACCTTAACCATCATAACTACATGCCTAACCTTAACCTGATCCTAATCCTAATCTTAACCCTTACCTTAACCCTAAACCCAAATCCTAACCCTAAAATAAACCCTTTTCCTCATGGGGACCCAGAAAATTCCCCCACAAGGTAGGTGGTTTCAGGTTTTTTTTTTATCCTAATGGGGACCCCCAAATGTCCCCATTAGGATTAAAAAAAACCTGGTACACACACTCACTCTCTCTCTCGCTCTCTCTCTCCCTCTCTCTCTCTCACACACACACAGAGGCAACACACACAAACAAATGTTAATAACAATGCAATTTGACTTTCACACAAAAGTGCTTATGTTGAACAGAAGGTTTTGATGTCCAAAAAATAATATTTTCAGGAAATCAGAAAATTCTGTCCTTCCTATGGACCTCTATAGATTGTGAAGACAATAGAGAAGGAGTCGCCAGCCCGTCGATCGCAGTCGACAAGTCAATCTTGGAAGTCGATTGTGAAAAGTTTTCAAAACCAGGAAAAAAAATCCCATAAATGTCAAAATGTTTTTATTTATTCATTATTATTTATTTTAATTTCAAATGCGCCCTGTCTGAGCCCTGTGTGTAGTGATGGTGGTCAAGGGACGGGGAAGGGGTATATCTGGCCAATCAAATACAGTTTCCAGGTTAACGGCTGACAAATTACGTCCCTGACTCCCGCCTTAACTAGCTCAGGCACTTCCTGCTACGCTCACGAGCTAGCAAGCTAACGAGACACGATGGCGGGGGCACAACAGAAAAAGCAAAAAACTTGTAATTTTCACGTAGAATGGGAACATCATTTTCTGTTCACCGTAGTAAAGGACAAAACGACTTGCCTGATTTGTTACCAGGCTGTAGCGCTAGCAAAAAAAGGATAATGTGGAGCGGCACCACAACACCATCCACCCCAAGTTCAAAGACACCTACCCGCTGAAGAGCATGCTGCATTCAAGAACGTTGACGAGCTCAAGTCGATATTGAAAGCACAGCAGCCGCTTTTTACCAAACCATAGCTCAGAGTAAGGCTGCAACAGAGGCATCCTTACATGTCAGCTATCTTTTAGCTAAACATAGTGCAACAACCATGGCTGACTAGACTCGCTAGCCCTTGGCTAACGGGTCGGACCCTTTAGTCGACTGGTTGAGGTAGTCGCCCTGGGTTTGCATCCCGGCTGTGGCGGTTCCCGGCTGCCCCCATAATTCACTACGATAAGAAACCATTCACCGATGGCGAGCTATACAAGGAGGCAGTGGCCGTTGCCGCCGAGATGTTAGTCAAAGAATTCAAAAACAAAGAGGACTTTAAAAATGCTGTCGGAAGTGTGCCACTTGGCCCAGCCACTGTGACAAGAAAGGTGGTGTTGTTATCGGAGGACGTGAATCAACAAATGCTCAAGGATTTATCACTTTGTCAGTGCTTTTCACTGCAATTTGAGGAATCCCAGGATATGACAAACACTGCACAGCTGATGGTGTTTGTTTGCATGGCTTTTAAGGATTGAACTACTAAGGGTGGACAAGGGGTGAGGACATTTACAAGTTTAAACGTTATGGTCATGACAACACATTCCCATTCATAAGCTGGTAGCGATCTCTACAGATGGGGCCCCGCCAATGCGTGGGGTTCATTCGGGCTTTGTTGCACTGTGCCGCCGTGATCCCAATTTCCCCAAGTTTGACAACTATCACTGTGTGATCCATCAGTAAGCACTGGCTAGTAAAGCAGTGGACTTGTCTCATGTCATGACAGTTGTCGTTATGACTGTTAATTCGATTCGCGCAAAAGGACTCCGGCACCGCTTGTTTAAATCTTTATTAGATGAGCTTAGTGCCGCACACGGTGTCTTGATTCTCCACGCCGGCGTAAGGTGGTTGAGTTGTGGGAAAGTACTGCAGCGACTTATTGACTTGCTGCCCAAGATCAAATCATTTCTGGAGTCACGAAATGAGGAACTTTTCTTATGATTCATGGCTGCTAGACTAGGGTTTTCTCACCGACATAATAACAAAACTGAACGAGTTTCCTCACCGACATAATAACAAAACTGAACGAGCTCAAATATGAGCTTCAGGGAAAAGACAAAGACATGGCACATACAATCCGTGCTGTCAATGCCTTTAAGGCCGAGGTGGCTGTGTGGGCCTCTCAGCTGAGGAACGGAAGGCTGGCGCACTTCTCCAACCCGGAGAAAATGTCACAAAACAACGGAAACAAAGATCCTTTTCTCCCGCAAGAATGCTGCAGAAACTGGCAACCGAATTCAACGGGCGTTTTCAAGAGTTCAACGAAATAGGGGAGGTTGTCGCATTTATCGCAAACCCTTTCCTCCCCATTGAGATCGAGGAGGTGTCGGCGAAATTCCAGCAAGTATTTGCTTTACCAGTCGGAGCTGACATGGAGATAACTGATTTGCAAAATGACATCGAGTTGAGAGCGAGCTCAAGAGACAGTGAAAAAATTTCCCCTCCTTTCACCTTGCGCACTTGAGGTGAATGAAGGCCTACTTTGGATCAGCATATCTCTGTGAGATGGCCTCTTCTCAGATGAAAATAACCAAGTTAAAGAACAGGTCTTGTCACAGACAGTATCAGACTTGCTGTATCAAACTATGAGCCAGACTACACAGCACTTGTTGGTAGTGTGCAATCACAGTCATCACATTGAATGTGTGTGTGTGTGGGGGGGGGGGGGTTCATCCACAGCCATCGGAGTGAGTACTGCCAGTTTGAAATATGACCTGTTGTAGGCTATTGTTTACAAAAGAATATGATCTGTGTTGTATGTTGTTTAGAAGGGAGAGTGAAACTGTGCTGCACCTGATTGGCTGAGGCCTGTGATTGGCTGAGCTTTGAGGTCATTATGAATGGTGGATGAGTGATAGGCCTGTGGAAATATTGAAAATGTTTAATGACTGTTGTTATAAAATTTTGAATGATAGTCGCACTTACTTCTGATTATACTATTTGTATGATTAAACGAATACTTTGCCTGTTGCCCTAATTAAATTATAATTGGCTCGCTGGCTTGTGATCTTGGTGGGAGAAAAATATTTGAAACAAAAATAATCGGCTTTTGACTGACAGGGAACAAAATAAAGTGTCAAAGTGGAACTACATCGAGGGCTTGTTTTTTTTTCCTCGTTTTTTTGCAAGTGGTAGACGTTGGCTTACATTTGGACTTGGGATGTGATCTTAGGCTTGAAAAGGTTGGTGACCATAATGATTATATATATATATATATATATATATATGTGTGTGTGTGTGTGTGTGTGTATATATATATATTTGTGTGTGTGTGTGTATATATATGTGTATATATATACATATGATATTTTTAAAGATGTGACAGCAAATGTTAACAGAGATTGAACGCAGCAAATCAACTTTGCACAGCATGCTAAGAGATTTGATCCCCTACCGTTCAGTTCAATGGAAAGAAACTGCTTCAGCAGTGACCCCATAACATTTTGTGAGTACGCCACCAAAGTTAACTAACAACTTCTTTTTTTTCTTTTGCAAAGATCATTTTGTGACAGGTTGACTATCAAGAAACCAGTTAGGGCATCAACAATCCACACCAGCACTTGCACCCATGTTCGTGCACACACACACACACACACACACGCTATACAGTCAGACCTGTATGCGCATATATTCACGTCTTTCACACCTAGATAGATGGAAACATATGCAAATTCACAAACCTCTCTCTCTCTCTGAAAACTTAACTTCTTTTCTTCTCTTGCACAAGTCCCAGTCATTTTAACAACTGTTATTTTTCAAATCACAATGACATGTTTTTAAATGGGTTATTATACGTTTTCATTAATAACATGCTGTCTTGAGGAGATTCTGATGGAGGGTTTTGACACACTGGGTGGCAACCAGGCCCACGCACATACAGCCCACACACACACACACACACACACACACACACACGCACACACACACGTGGGAAAAAAAATTAAGCAATGCAGAAAGACAAGGCATACAGAAAAGTAGACATACAGACATCCAAGTAAAAATACACAAAAGTGTGTTACTGTGTGAAGACGCGGTCACAGATAGAAGCACCAACTCAGGTATGTTCATGACATGATAAAGATTGTTCATTATAAATTACAGTAACTTACATTTAATAACACGTCTGGTAAAAAAATTTGCCTGAAGAAGGCTGGATTTATAGATGACTTGCAAAGCGCGCACACACACACACACACACACACACACACACAAACATGCATGAAGCATTAGACAGAGCAAATCCTCACAAATACGACAAAGCTGCAGGAACGTATGTCATCTCTGGTTGTGTTTTAATAGAGAAAGTAATTATCTTTTCCTTAATAACACACTGTCTGTTGGCGAAGGCTGGAATAATAAACACACTGCACACTGACACAAAGGGGGGAAGCAGTACTGACACATGCACACGGACATACTCAACCACATCCATCCATCTATCTATCCATCGCTTAAATACACAAATACATTGGGTGGCAAGATATCCTTTCAGTACTGTCATCAAATATGGACTTGGACATTGACAGGAAGGGGTAGTCACACACACACACAGAAAGACATCACCTGTCACGCCCCCCCTCTCTGCCCTCTCTTTACCCTCACTCCACTCCTCCGCCCTCTCCCTCCCCTCCTCCTCTCTACTCCTCTTTCATCTCGTCGTTCCCCTCTGACCTCCCTCTCATCCTTCTCTCCCTCTTGCTCTCGCTCCCTCCTTTCTCTCTCCCATGTCAGCCATCCTCCGTTATCCTCTTTGATGGTGTCGTTTACGGCTGCTGTTGGAAAAACTGTAAATCTATCACTCTCTTCTGCTTTTCTTTTCCTCTCTTTCTCACTCACTCTCTCTCTCTCTCTGAGTCATCCTACTCCAACACAGGCACACACACACACACACACACACACACAACATGCATACGATACTCTCTCTACATCTCAGCAGTTATGTGGCCGACTGCTGCTTGCCTCGAGAGGAAATCTGAGCATGAAAAGAAAGGTTGTTTTTTTTTAAACTCAGACCTCATTGAAGTACCTGACGAATTATTGTAAATGGCAAAAGTATTGCATAAAATAAGGCATTGCGGTGATCTATATCTATCAGCCAAAATCTGTAATGCCGAACCCATCAGGATGGGACGTTACTCTGTGGACCCTCCACCCCAACAAAATGTCCAGGGGAATGGGAGCTACAGCAGTTTCTCTTGCCAATAGGCAACAAACTGAATTATTGTGACTAAAATAAGTGCTTTTGCAAACACTGACTTCAAGTACTGGTTAATTCTTAGTATTACCATTACAAAAATTGGCTAAATTGGCATAAATTGGCACCAGCGGCACGGTGGCCCAGTGGTTAGCGCTGTTGCCTCACAGCAAGAAGGTACTGGGTTCAAACCCCAGGCTGTCCCAGGTCCTTTCTATGTGGAGTTTGCAAGTTCTCCCCATGTCTGCGTGGGTTTCCTCCCACCATCAAAAAGACATGCATGTTAGGGTTAATACTCCTGTCTGTGCCCCTGAGCAAAGCAATGGGAAGAAATAACTGGAGTTGGTCCCCGGGTGCTGCACGGCGGCTGCCCACGGCTTCAAGCTACACAGCTAGGATGGGTGAATGCAGAGAGTAAATTCCATTTGTAAGTGTGTACAAAATATTCCATTCTATTCTATTTTGAACTGACTTCCATTACATTGCTCGTGTGCTCTGACACCTATTTGTGAGCATCCCACACCTCTGGTGGCAAGCAGAGTTAGTTTTCTATGCAATGTTATGGTCCAGGAAACAGCTAATCAGTTCTTCTCTATATTCAAAATTTATCTAATAGCTACTTCTATCTGTCACAGTTGTATTAATAAAACCTTGCTGGTGCACGCAGCCCAGTGCTTCCTGTGTGTGTGTGTGTGTGTGTGTGTGTGTGTGTGTGTGTGTGTGTGTGTGTGTGTGTGTGTGTGCACGCTTGTGGACCCCGACAACAAATCATACAGTCAACAATTGCAATTTCCTTTTTGGCCAACACAAAGCCCGTCAACATGTGGGGAACGGGGCAAACATGATTTGATCGGCTTCTTGACGTGTTGAGAAGAAGGCTGTGATTTCTCTATAATTTGTAGATCTTTGGGCCTGTACTTTAAAATGCCACGGGACATCATTTAAAATCGTGCAGACACAAATTTCACTGACTGCCTCGGTGTTAATGAAACCGACTACGTTGCTGAACCACCTTGCTGGATTTCAACACAGCCTAAATATTGTGGGTTTGTTCAGAGTATGTTTCGAACAGGACGAAAATCCGATTTGAACCCTTGTCAAATCGAAATAGAGGCTGCTTATTGCAGGATGGGGGCGCTCGCCTCATCTTACTTTCATACTCAACACTTCCATTATACGAGAACGACCGGGATTTCAGTCCTACCTAAAACGACCATGGGCGGTCAAAATGACGGCTGGTTTTTAAACTCTATATTCTGTCAAGGTAAATACCCAACTGAGATATTAATGCACTGCATATGTTAGTATGTCTGTCAGGGAACGACTGACACCAAAATTAACATTTTAACAACTATAATACTATTTTTAACAATTTAAACTTCAGAGAGACGTGGTCGAACTTGACTAGCAAACTAGAAAACGTGAAAATATTACCTGAAAAACAAAACGGAAAACACATACTACTAATCTAACAAACGTAACAAGGCCTACAAAACGTGCAATGTAAAAAAAGAACTGAAAATAAATATTGAAATAGCCCCAAACAATGACCAGAACTTAAAAACTACTACAACAACTGTGGCAGTCATTTTGACCGCCACGGTTTTTAAACTCTAGAGTCTGTCAAGATAAATACCCAATTGAAATATTAATGCATTGCATGTGTTAGTAAGTCTGTTAAGAAACTAACTGACACAAAAATTAATATTTTCACAAATTTAACACTATTTTTCAAACAATTTAAAATGGCCACTGTCCAACTCCTGTTAATGTCTGTAATGCCGTCTGTACCCAGACATGTTGGCAATGATCAACAATCAAGTTTAGACTATTTCTCTGTACTGGAGAGCACTAGTGTGTTTCCAGGACAGAGTGAGGAACTTCACGAAGGAAATGACGCGACCAACACACGTCATGAATAGTGACACGACGCACACAAATGTGCAAATTACGAGACGGTCATTTTGACCGCTCATGGTCATTTTAGGTTGATCTTATCGTAGCTTTTTTTGTGTGCAATGGATCCAAAACTCACTTTAATGCAAATATATCAGGTTTTTTTTTTCAAAGTTATTAAACTTTTAAAATCTGAACCGTCAAAATGACCGCCATGGTCGTTCTAGTTTAAACAAACACCACCCCAGTGCAAAACCACAGTCCTACTGCTGGCCACCAGGAGCATTTGGGTGGCACGGCTCGGGCGGTAGAGCGGGTCCGTCTAGTAATCAAAAGGTCGCCGGTTCCATCTCCAGCTCCTCCGGACAGTGTGTTGAAGTGCCCTTGAGCGAGACACTGAACCCCTAACTGCTCCTGATGAGCAGGCCGGCACATCGCATGGCAGCCTCGGCCGTCGGTGTATGGTTATGGATGTGATTGGGTGGATGTGAGACACACACTATGAGTGTTCAGTTGACTAGAAAAGCGCGATATAAGTGCAGTCCATGTACCATTTACCCGAACTATCTTCGAATGTCTGCATCCATGGACGAAGCCTGGCAGCCCTGCAGGGCTAGCTGCAGCCTCCTCCACCCAGAACTCACCTGCTGTACCAGAACATACCTGCTGTACCATGACTCACCTGATGTACCAGAACACACCTGCTGTGCCATGACTCACCTGCTGTACCATGACTCACCTACTGTACCAGAACTCACCTGCTGTACCAGAACACACCTGCTGTACCAGAACTCACCTGCTGTACCAGAACACACCTGCTGTACCATGACTCACCTACTGTACCAGAACTCACCTGCTGTACCAGAACACACCTGCTGTACCATGACTCACCTACTGTACCAGAACTCACCTGCTGTACCATGACTCACCTACTGTACCAGAACATACCTGCTGTACCAGAACACACCTGCTGTACCATGACTCACCTACTGTACCAGAACTCACCTGCTGTATGTACCATGACTCACCTACTGTACCATGAGTCATCTACTGTACCAGAACACACCTGCTGTACCATGACTCACCTACTGTACCATGAGTCATCTACTGTACCAGAACACACCTGCTGTACCATGACTCTCCTACTGTACCAGAACTCACCTGCTGTATGTACCATGACTCACCTACTGTACCATGAGTCATCTACTGTACCAGAACTCACCTGCTGTACCATGACTCACCTACTGTACCAGAACTCACCTGCTGTATGTACCATGACTCACCTACTGTACCATGAGTCATCTACTGTACCAGAACACACCTGCTGTACCATGACTCACCTACTGTACCAGAACACACCTGCTGTACCATGACTCACAGCAGGAGAAACAGACTTGCACACATGCAAAACAACGGCATCATCACTTGACAGAAAGCGTGGTTTGTGTCTGTTGTTCAGGGAAACATTTAACAGGTTGCTGAAGGCTTAAACCACGGCACCGCTGCACGGTGTCGAAGACCGGTGGCCAGAGTCCTAGTGGTAGGTTTGGGTCGTGTCTGCACATTTCTAAATGATGCCTCGTCCTCTAATACGCTGACGAAAAAGTTGGTATTTTAATATTTTCTAGGAGTACAAAAGGGACAGACACTCTGGCCCCTTACGCTCTGTTTTTAGGTTTCCCTGTGTGTGTGTGTGTGTGTGTGTGTGTGTGTGTGTGTGTCTGAGGGGACGGGTGTGTGTCATTATATATTTCCGATTTTTTTTTATTCTTATCTATAAGATAAGGAGAAAGTGTTTTTTCAAATTCTAATTTGCTCAGTGTGGGAATAAACATGATGTATACATGCAAACTGACACACACACACACACACACACACACACACACACACACACACACACACACACACACACACATATGAACTTAGATGGCCAGGATGAGAGAAGGAATGGAGAAAGGATGAGAGGACTGAAATGAAGGAATGATGTGGGAAGAAGGAGTGACAGAGAAAGAGATAGAGTAAGGATGGGGGTTTCTACAGGTGAAAAGGGATGCATGTAGAGACGAAGGAGAGAAAAAGAGGATGGAAGAAAGTGGCGAAGAAATGAGATGACTTGAGAGATGAGAGGAGGGGAAGAGGAGAGGAGAGAGAGGAGGAGGAGGAGAGCGGTAAATAAAAGGGGGGAAGATGGAGCATAGAAAAACAAAAATAATGTAAGAAGGAGGAAACCAAGATAAATAGAAAATATAGCAGAGGAGAGGAAGAGGAAGGTGTAAAACAAAGAGTGGTGAACAAGGGATGAAAAAGAAAAATGCAACAACAGAGTAGAAATACAGACACAGAGACAGGGGAAGAGGAGAACTGGATGGATGGAGAGACTGGCTGATGAACAAGAGAAGGAAAGACAGCAAGAGGTAAATGACAAGTAACATCACCAGCAGGGAGAGAACGCTGTGCTGAGCAGGAGAAAGAGGAGGAGAGGAGGACCGGGACAAAAGAAGGACCATCTATGGAGAGAAAAAGAAGAGGTAATGAGGAGACGCTACAGATGAAAGGATGAGGGATATGTAGATCACTGAGATACGGAGAGGACTGGCGAGAGAGAGAGAGAGGGAGAGAGAAAGGGGTGAGAGAGAAGAAGTGCACGGAGGGAGAAGAAGGTGGAGGGAGGCGGGGAGCGGTTTGAAAGAGCGAGAGATCACCTGGAAAGAGTGGAGGCAAGCATTCAGCAAAATGATTGAGAGGTTAGAAAAAAAGAAAAGAAAAAAAAGACCAGCAACACAGAGAGAGAGAGAGAGAGAGAGAGAGAGAGAGAGAGAGAGAGAGAGAGAGAGAATCAGGGAGGAGAGAAGTGGAGGTAAGGAACGGAGAGAACGGTAAAAAAGAAGAAAAAGGAGGTGCTAGATAGATAGATAGACAGATAGATGGATAGAAAGGAGGGCAGAAGAAGAGAGGGAGAGACGACAAGAGACAGCGGAGAGGAAGGGAGAATACAGACGGACAGATGAAAAAAGAGGGGAGGAAGAGAGGAGAGATTACCTGGCGAACGAGAAGGGAAGCTGTTGTGACACTCCCTAATGCGATTTCTAAACCAATCTGCTAAGTGCACCTATGAGACTAAGGGTGTGTGTGTGTGTCTGTGTGTGTGTGTCTGTGTGTGTTTGTGTGTGTTCACACACATCAAATAATCTTGTCGCAGACAACACCCCCTCCTCCCCCCTCCCCCTCCTCTCACACCCCCACCTCTCAGTCTCTCTCTACCTCGATCTATAACTGTCTTTCTTCTCCTCGCTCTTGCTGCGGTTGTCTCGATGCATCTCTCTCTCTCCCTCTATCGCTCCCCCTCCACAACTCTAACTCTGACGTTCAATCTCTCCATAGCTCAGACTTCCCTTCTCAATGCTACTTCCCTCCTTTCTTTCTTTCCCCCTTCAATCAACTTTTTTTTTCCTGTTTCAATTCTGTTTTGGTCTCTCTCTCTCTCTCTCTCTCTCCCTCTCCCTCTTTCTTTCCCTCCCTCTACCCTCCCTCTCTTTCTTTGAGTTGAGCCTAAAGTTGGAGGCTGTAAGAGCCTCTCTGAAACATTATCTAAAACACACACACACACACACACACACACACACACACGCAAACCCGCCTCTTCTCTCATTGTTGTTCAATCCACACCCTGGATACACAACACACACACACACACACACACACACACACACACACACACACACACACACACACACACACAGAGGGAGAGGATCAGTTCTTTTCCGTGGTGACAGAGGGTCATATTTCTTGCTTTGATCTTCACCCTACACCCCCTCCTCTCTCTCTCTCTCTCTCTCCGTCTCTGTCATCCCTCACTCCCTTCGGTCTGCTTTTCACTGGGCAAAAAGAATGGGTGGGGGCAAAGAAAAAGAGGAGAGTGGGCGAAAGAGAGCAGGAAGTGAGCGAGGACAGAGAAAGACAGGGGAGAGATAGTGGGTGAAAAGAGAGAATATCTTTTTTCTATCCTCTCCTATTTCTCGTTTATCGCTCTTCCTCCTCCGTGTCACTCCCCTACATATTTTCCCTGTGTTTTTCTTCACCTGTTCCCTGCCGATCTGCGCCTCTCTCTCTCTCGCTCCCTCTCGCTCCCTCTCTCTCTCTCTCTCTCTCTCTCTCTCTCTCTCTCTCTCTCTCTCTCTCTCGCTTTCTCTGGTGGTTGGAAGGATGGGAAGTGAAGCATGAAACCACCTCCTCTGCCCCTGAGACAGACACACACACACACACACACACACACACACACACACACACCTACGCAGTGACACCAGGTGCAGGACAGAAAATGTTCGAAAGCCAAAACTACACAGAGGAGGACAGAGGAGCCCTTTGCAGATTTGCAAGCGTCTCCGTAGTCGCCCTGCTCGTGTTCTGCTGACCCGAATAAAGCACAGTCGTTACAGGCAACTTATCTCGTGCTGCCATGTTCCAGAGTGGCATCTTCTCGCAGCTCTGTGACGATACCATTTATATTATATGTAGCTAATAGAGGAGCTGTGATGTCATAACAACACTGAAATATGAGTGTTGTGGTTTACTGTACTACAGTGGGGTTTGTACATTAGCTGACTGTTGGTAAAGTTAAAATGAGCTAACGGCTAGCTAGCTAGCTAGCTGACGTGTACGGCGACCGGGTGCTGTGTTGGTTTGACTGGTGTTCGGATTGGCGTTGTGGTCCGGGTCAGTCTGAGGATGGTCGCGAGTCGGGCTCAAGGCTCAAGGATTTGCGTGGGAAAAAGGAGAGCTTGTTTTCAGGGGGACAGGTCGGGTTTCGGAGGGGAATGTTCTCACACTACATCATGGGTCATGAAATCAATGTAGAACCTGCATGCCGGGTGTGTGAACGCCCAACTTGGAGGTAGAGATCTTTATCACCTGCCTCCGCAATTACAGGTTTCGCTACTAAAATACAGCAAAACTACTCAAATCCTCATCAAAATGCCATGGCAGCCTTAGACATCATTAGCATGATTAGAAATATTAATAATAACATTAAATAATAATAAAATATGCCCCAGACAATTTGTCAGGGAACCAATCTGATTTTAGAGACCTTTATTTATTTATTTATTTTTTTTGGCTTGTTCCCTCTTTTTTCCTCCCCAGTTGTATCTGGACAGTTACCCCACTCTTCAGCGCTGTCCCGGTCGCTGCTCCACCCCCCTCTGCCGATCCGAGGAGGGCTGCAGACTACCACATGCCTCCTCCTATACATGTGGAGGCGCCAGCCGGGGGGACATAGCGCATGGGAGGATCACGCTATTCCCCCCAGTTCCCTTTACCCCCTCCCCAAACATGTGCCCCAACTGACCAGAGGAGGCGCTAGTGCAGCGACCAGGACACACACCCACATCCGGCTTCCCACCGGCCAATTGTGTCTGTAGGGACGCCCAACCAAGCCGGAGGTAACACAGGGATTTGAACCGGCGATCCCCCGTGTTGGTAGGCAACGGAATAGACCGCCACACTACCCGGACGCCCCCAGAGACCTTTTATTTTACATGCAAATCAACCTTACGGCCCTAAATATATGTAACCGGCACTTAAAAGTGGTTAAATAGCTAGTAATGGGACATTATGTATGTCAGTAAGTCATTAGTGAGTCGTTCTTCGTTTCCTGCAGTACTTCAGATTGAAGCCTCGACGTGTTTCCAGGATCATGGCTGTACCCTTCACCATGTCATGTTGTCACTGTGCGATTAACACAAGATGAAAAAGTTTAACCACGATGAAAGCTGTTAAGAAGATCTGACGCTGCCGTGATAAAAACCGAACATATCACGTTTCAGACCCCTTATAAACATCAACCCGACCTCGCCCGTAGACACACACCCACACACACACACACCATGTGCTGCAGCCCATGGGTTGAAAGTACACGGTGTGCATTGCAACCTGCAAAGGCCACGGCGAGGCCCTCGGGCACGGTTTGATACCATGGTCTGATGACCTCCGCTTCCCACCGCACAACACTTTAACCTTTATCAATTAACCAATGACACAAAGTGGAAGGGAAACCAGATACACACACACACAAACGGCGTTCTCACAATGGCGTCTCAGCACCGAGACACACAAGCACGGGGTTACATGAACACTACGAGACACATACACACGCATTGAGGCACGCATACAGGTACACGTGAACACACACGCATGCGCACTTGCACACACACGCAGACACACACACACAGACACACACACACACAGAGTAACCTGACTCAGTCTGACAACTGATATCTCTGTTTGTGCTAGCTAGACAGTTACAGAGTCACACACACTGCCCATACCTCTGCCATTGAGCAAAACAACTGACCACGCATGTGTGTGTGTGTGTGTGTGTGTGTGTGTGTGTGTGTGTGTGTGTGTGTGTGTGTGTGTGTGTGTGTGTGGTAGTGTCCATATAGGCGGGTCTATGGCAGTGTGTTCGCCCGGCTCTATCTGAGCGCAGCGTTGTAAAAGGTCCCGTGCATGTTACCAGTTAAGATCTAACCAGACCCATGTGCATCCTGAACACAGGAGATCATGTTAAATTTCCTTCTGTTCACTTTTCTTCGTGCGAGGTCACTTCCACCTCGCCGTTTACCGTCCTACGGTTCTGCTGCTTCCACCTCGCCGTTTACCGTCCTACGGTTCTGCCGTTGCTCCTCAATGAGCTGTTGTGAGCAGCCCACCGAGTCCCAGCTCATGCTACACAAACTCACTCCGCCACTAAATCTGATTCCCATGCTCACTCCAAGTATGTATATGTTGTCATTGCTGTGTATATTATGAGTGTGTGTGTGTGGCTCAGTGTGTATATTTTTACCAAAGCCTTGCGCCCCTCCTTAATGCTCCATGTGAAAGAATGAAAACATCTAAAAGGGCAAACACTGAATCGTCGTGAGCATTCGTGTGTGCGTGTGTATTCTTTATGTCATGTGTGTACATGTGCTTTACACGTGTGTGTGTCATTACCTAACTTGCATCCCTATGTTACAGAAAATTGTGCCTCTATCCTGACATGTAGTTCTGGTGTGTGAGAGAGAGAGAGAGAGAGAGAGAGAGAGAGAGAGAGAGAGAGAGAGAGAGAGAGAGAGAGAGAGAGAGAGAGAGAGAGAGAGAGAGAGAGAGAGAGAGAGAGAGAGAGAGAGAGAGAGAGAGAGAGAGAGAGAGAGAGAGAGAGAGAGAGAGAGAGAGAGAGAGAGAGAGAGAGAGAGAGAGAGAGAGAGAGAGAGAGAGAGAGAGAGAGAGAGAGAGAGAGAGAGTGCGTGTGAGTGAGAGAGAGCGTGTGTGTGAGTGAGAGAGAGTGTGTGTGTGTGTGAGTGAGAGAGAGTGTGTGTGTGCGCGTGTGAGAGAGACTGTCTGAGTGATTGTGTGTGGGAGTTTGTCGGTGTGAGAGTCGGTCTGTGTATGTGTGCACGTGTGTGGTCTCTAACAGCCCTGCCGTGATAAGGAGAGCCCAGAATAACACGCCGACATCAGCAACCCTCCCCCCTGTCACTCACTATCGATTCACAGACACACACATACACACACAACCAACAGAGGTGTCAAGGAAACAGAAAAGACACTCTCCTGCCCTGCCTCCCGGCTCTCGCCTGCTACCGGTGAAGACCACAGACGTTTGAACAGAACAGGTCATCAGCTTAATTCATCTGCACCTGACTTTCTGATGAAAATGGGATGTAAATGGTGTTTAATCTGTGGGCGATTAATAAAGTTGCCGCGAGGATTTGCGCCGCTGTGAGTGTTTTTGTGCGCGGTGACAATACGCGACATGGACAGTTGCTCCCGAGAGCAGGAGCTCCTGTTCTGGGCGCCTGCTCCGCGCTGTTAAAGTTGGCCTCAAAGTAAACCGCACTACGGGTCACCGTCCGTTCTCGCACCAGCACGTTTCACTACGATACCGTTCAGCTTTTCCTGAGAACAGAATAATAACAAATCATTGTAGAGTTTTATTTTTTACTGGAGCGTCTTCAGGATGTAGCAGCAGTGGTACATGTAAATACATGTCAGTGTGGCAACGGACCCTCCATATCACAACAAACACAACACATGCAACTCTGTGGGAACACACACACACACACATGCACACACACACACTAGTACACACTAGTATAACAGTGTTCCTAACATTGTGCACTTGAGGGCTTCTTGCACAACAACAGAAAGACTATGTGATATGATCCTGTGATGTATTATAAAAGACCAAGACGATATTGTTTTATCATAGACATCACCATGATGACCTGAACCGTATGCAGCTGGGCTGAAATGAAGTAAACTGACACACATAGAC
>NC_079230.1:15640517-15660517 GCF_029633865.1 Lampris incognitus
AAACAAACAAACAAAATTAAATAAAATAAAACCTTACCTGGCGCTCGTGCAGTCGTTGTACAGGGTCTCGAAGTCCTTGCGCGAGATCAGCTTGCACCGGTTCACGCCGGGCTGGATGGCCCCGAGCCCCCGCAGCACGCGCACTTGCTCCACCGTGCACACCACCGGGGTTATGTCCAGCCGCTTCAGCTTGGTGTAGACGGTGTGCAGCCCGCCGACCAGGTGTTTCAGGAACAGGTCGAACACTTGGGGCAGGCAAATCAACTCCCGGCCGTCCACGTCGAAACTCGCCACCTTGACGCCGTGCACCTCGACGAGTTTACACTCGCCCGTCAAATTCGCGCCCGGGTGCGGGGCAGAGAGCTGCGTCAACCCGGGCGAGCCGGCGGCGGCCAGGCTGGCTGGGTTCAGCGAGGTCAGCCCCAGCGGGCCGAGCGCTCCCGCCGCCGGAAACCAGCGTGGTGTTGCCGTTGCCCAGACCGCCCAAGGTGGCCGTCGGCCCGGACAGGAATGGGCTGAGCATCCCGCCGGTGAGCCGCGGAGACGGCGAGTGGGACTGCGCGGGGCTGCTGCTGGTGGTGGTGGTGGTGGTGTAGAGCGGCTCCGAGCGATAAAGTGACGCCGAGGTCGGTGCGCCGCAACTCGGCGACAGGAGCGGAGGAGAGCCGGGGAGAGACATGGGGGTTTAAAAGTAGAAGTGCCGAGAAGTGAACACGCACACTCTCAGCGAAACACACACACGCACTCCTCTCTCTCCCTGTCTCGCTCTCTCTGAAAAATACTCAATTCGTTTTTCTTTTTAAATTATATCTTGTTGAGCTTTTTCCGTCTTATCTCTTACTTTTTCTGCATTTATCCTCCGCTCTTCGTCCACTCTCCTCTTTCCCCACCCTCTGAATGTTTCCCTACGCCTGGTCCTCGCACTATTTCCCCCTGTTTGCCTGGATGGACAACGTCGGCTGCTCTTATCCGCGGTAATCGTTACTGTCCGGCCACTGCGTGAAGGCAACACCAACTGAATACGACCCTCGGTCAGTCCCCTCTTAGCCCCGCCCCCACCTGGCTTTACTGACAGCCACGGCTGCCAATGAGAAGAGACTCTCTCCACAACTATATGCATGATTGGCGAGCTACAATGTGATGGGAGGACTTTTATCGTGTGTGTGTGTGTGTGTGTGTGTGTGTGTGTGTGTGTGTGTGTGTGTGTGTGTGTGTGTGTGTGTGTGTGGAGATAAAGGGGGGGGTATCAAAGTCATCTCTCCCGTTTTTGCCGTTTCATAAACTTTCTCACGAGCTGTTCGGGTCAGTAACTGCTCGTGCGCGCGGCCCCAGTTAGTGTTACTTGATTCGGAAACGGAAGTTTTTTTCTACAATGTTAAAGGCCGCCCCCCCTTCTGCTTCACCCCCCCAACGCTTTTTGAGAGCGCGCGTGTGTGTGTGTGTGTGTGTGTGTGTGTGTGTGTGTGTGTGTGTGTGTGTGTGTGTGTGTGTGTGTGTGTGTCAGGCAGCTCACATGCGAGCTCTGGTGGCGAGATGGATGCATGTACTTTGCGTTGACCCCCTAATAAAACACAGCCAGCAGGTGTATAATATACTATAAGGAGAGAGGACAGGTACAGTTACGTGCCTTTTGTCTTTTTGAAAAGAATGTGCGCGCGTGCGCGCATGTGTGTGTGTGTGTGTCTTTTGTCTTTCTGAAATGAATGTGTGTGTGTGTGATTATTTAGACACAGAGGTATTCAAATGCCTCTGTATCTAAATAATCCCATATATAAATATTTAACGGAAAGATGAGATCGAATTAGAAAAGGGGCAGATTGTGGAGGAAATGGGTTGATTAATGAAAAGATAGAGGCACAAATAAACGGGACAGACACACAGAGGGACGGCTAGATGGACAGATATGTGCAGATAGTGAGGGATTGATAGACTGTTGACATTACCTAGAGGTCAAAGCGTGGTGACAGATGCTGACAGTGGATACACTGACGCAGAGGAGACAGAGAGAGGAGAGGAGAGGAGAGGAGAGGAGAGGAGAAGAGAAGAGAGAGAGAAGTGACAAAGAGCGATTGGGGGATGTGGGGGAGAGAGAGAGAAAGATAAAAATATAAGGAGGAAGGAGCGTAAAGAGGAGCCGTAAGAAGCAGTGAGACGTGAGGGAGGACAGAGGAGGGGTTGAGTGGGGACAGACAGCTGGATGAGAGAGGGTGAAAGACAAGCAGAGAGAAAATGGAAGACAGCATGGAGAGGAGAAATGAAGGTGCTAGATCATGGACTAATATGAGACGAGCGATAAGAAACAGCAGAGGGAGAGGGAGACTGATAGGAAAGACCCTTACATAGATGTACATATGGATAGCTGTTTTGTTGGACACATTTAAAGACAGATAGATGGATGGATGGATGATGGATGGATGGATGGATGGATGGATGGATGGATGGATGGATGGATGGATGGATGGATGGATGGATAAAAGACAGAAGGAAAGACTAATGCGGTCTATAGCATTACTAGAGGTTAACATGTGGTGACAGGATTACACGTTTCTCACTGAATCAAATGAAGGAAGTGTGGAAAAGAAGTGTTCTCTCTTTTATTAAGAAAGAAAGGAAAGAGTGGGATTAGAAGACGAAAGACGATAGAATATGAAAAGGGAGAAATTGCCGTGTCCAAATGGCCAAGGGTGGAATTAATTAGTGTGTGTGTGTGTGTGTGTGTGTGTGTGTGTGTGTGCTTCTTCGTGTTATTGCCTATTCATTCATGCATCTGTATTTGTGCAATTTTGTGTGTGAACATGTGTATCAATGTATGGGTGAACATGTGTGTATTTGTCTGTATGTGTAAACTTGTATGCATGTGTGTGTGTGTGTGTGTGTGTGTGTGTGTGTGTGTGTGTGTGTGTGTGTGTGTGTGTGTGTGTGTGTGTGTGTGTGTGTGTGTGTGTGTGTGTCCGTGCATAAATAGTGAAATGAGATTGAGCAGTGTGGATTACAGACACACATGGTTTAATAATCCCATGTAATCTCATTTTCACTGACAAACCCTGACTGACTGAGAATTTCCCTGGAGAGCGGGGGAGGGGGGGTGAGGGAGATAGGGAGAAAACGGAGAACTGAGAGAAAGAAAGAGAGACAGACGGACAGAGTAAGAAGAGGATTTAAAGAAGGGGAGAGAAGGGGAGAGCAGAAGTTTAGGAGACGAGAAGCAAGTGAAGTGACAAAGGTAAAGAGAAAGAGGTCAGAGATAGAAAAAAAGGAAGAAAAATGGATGGATTTGATAATAAGAGGGCGAGCGAGGTGATGGAGCAATGAGAGAGAGAGAGAGGGATGGGCGTAAGGTAGACATACAGATAAAAACGACAGCAAGAGAGGGGGGGGGGCAGAAGAGATGATTGAAGTGGAAAAAGGGAAAGGGGAGGAGAAATGAGAGGGGAAGAGGAAGAGAAGGAGAGGAAAAAATGAAGCGTGAAAGAGAGAGAGAGAGAGGGGGACAGAAAGAAGAGAGGGAGACATGAGTGCCAGATTTTTAGTCACAGGGCTAATACTTATTAACTTAAACTTTGAAATGGCGCCAACATGCAGAAACGGAGAGAGAGGGGGGGAGAGAGAGCGAGAGAGAGAGAAAGAGAAGGAAGAAATGAGTAAAAGTTTACCCAGCTTGCACATCACGTGATAAAATCTGTGTGATCTGTGAACAGAAAACATCTGCTGACCGGTAAAACTCGGAGCACTCGGTACAGCAAACAACCTCTCCAGCCCCTCGCATCTGTACACCCATATGACTGGGACCTCGCGTCTTCATCTACCATTTATTATTCGTCATGTTATCGTCACCCTGGTTTTCAATGTCATTTTTAGGGGAAAGATAAGAAGATGGGGGTGGGGGGGGTTCTCTTGCACCGCATCAACTATGAAAGAGTCAAAGAAACCCACTTCCCTGAAATGAAGACTGGATATAATTGCTTTGACAAACTTCAATGCAGTTTACAGGAAACACAAAAGCAGTCATGCAATGACTACTGCAACGAAATATATGTCAGCATGTCTCAACCCTGGACTGTGCAAAGCGATTCCGGTAAAACAAATATTAAAAACGACAAGAGCGCACTCCAGTAGAGTTCAGATCCCATCAGGCGTCTCTCCCTTTTCTCCGGTGCTCGGACTTGGCGACAAACCAGCTGAGGAGTCACAACTCAACTGCAGTATAAAACGGGTTTTTTTCAAAGGTTTTGAATCACCACAACCACGAGAGGTCCTTGGTCATACAGTCATAACCGTGCACAAACCTCATTAGGCGGACAGGCCCAGATGTATGAGAGATCAGCAGTGGACAGATACACACAGTATTTTTCCTGCCACGATGAGACTTTTGCACAGCACCCAAGTTGATCGAATGGGAAATATAGAAAATAAAGTTTTTACTATGCAGCGCTCAAGCTAAAAAAAAAAAAATCTACTTAATAAAAATATTTTGCCTGTCAGTCTGTGGATGTGCAGCTTCCTAGGCGGACCCTCGCACAAACACAACCAAGTCTGATATGAACTTGCACTTTACAAAAAAAAAAAGTTTGCTATGCAACCGTTTTTGGTCAAACCCTAACCCTGTCTTTATTTTCATAATATACCAGGTGGCCCAGTGGTTAGCACTGTCACCTCGCAGCAGAAAGGATTCGAACCCCGGGGTTGTCCAACCTTGGGGGTCATCCCAGGTCGTCCTGTGTGTGGAGTTTGAGTGTTCTCCCCGTGTCTGTGCTGGGTTTTCTCCGGGTGCTCCGGTTTCCCCCACCATCAAAAGAAACATGCATGTTGGGGTTTATACTCCTGTCTGTGCCCCTGAGCAAGGCAGTGGGAAAAGAACTGGAGTTGGTCCCCGGGCGCAGTCCGAGGGCGGCAGGCCACTGCTGCTAGCGACACAGATCACAGCTAGGATGGGTTAATTGGCAGTAAATGAATTTCCCCAAGTGGATTAATAAAGGAAACGTAACTTAATAATAAAGCTGGGGAAACCGTTGACGCTCGCGCATGGGCAACTCACATCTACTGATCAGACAGCGACAAGAACATGCAACACTTCCTGTTTAGACCGCAACCTAGAGGAACTTGTTCCTTTATAACTTTCGCATTTTTTGGATTATCAAAATTCTTTTAATAACTGTTGATCGGGTCGCTGCCCGATCCGGGTCAGCTGTAGATCTGAGCTGCACATGCACGAGCGTAAACGGTTTACGCAGCTTTAAATATTAATATGAAAATAAAGACAATAGTTATTATTTTTGGTTCATCCAGTGCAGTGGTGGATCTAGAGATTTTTTCCTGGGGTGGCAAAGGGGTGGCAAGACTGTGTCCCAGAGGTGGCAGCTGCCACCCCTTGCCACCCCGTAGATCCGCGCCTGTGAGGGGGAGGGGGATTCTAAATCGGTGACTTCTGTTTGAGATGAGTTTGGTGCGGGTCTCATTGACCTTCACCATGCATGTACATAAAATATACTTTAAAAACATATTATCTGATTTATAAATGGGGTGGCAAGACTGTGTCCCAGAGATGGCAGCTGCCACCCCTTGCCACCCTGTAGATCCGCCCCTGATCCAGTGTTCCTCCAGGTCTCCTGTGCTGAGATCACCAGTGAATGATTTGCTGACTTGCGAAATACGATCGACTTCTCGTTTACTTGCAAGACTCATATCCGAATACGTATCCTTTTTCCATTAAAATTGGTGCGTATATGCAGGTTGTTTTTTTTAAACATGGGTAATCCCACTAAAAATAAGCAATTGACTCCTCTCCCATTGTCAGTAAACGAGTATGCCTTTCTGGGTTTTTTCTTTCTGGTGTGTCACGTTTGATGTCACTACTGCGCAGGAAAAGGGGCAAAAACTAACTTGACATGTTTCCGGTGTGTTGGGGGGGGGGCAGCAGCAGAAAGCAGCATGGAGGCCAGTGAAAATGCTATGGTGGTTACATTACTTAATCAGTCTCTGTTTCAAACTCATTGACGACTAATTTGGAACGATGTTCGAGTGCTGCTTGGACGGAGATGGATAGAATTTGGGGCTGAGATGATGAGAGCATCACGGCAGAAAAGTGGCGAAAATTAACACCTGGGTGGGTGTCACGTTTCCATCACTGCCAATCGGAGCTGGAGCCGATAAATACCCATGACTACTGCAGAGGCATTTGTCCCAGGAATAAATGCCGGTTGTAACATGCCCCACTAAAGACAAAAGCCAGATGTTAGTGGGTGTTAGTGGGTTTTTTTCCCAGTGGGAAAGACGCTTAATTGACACTATTATTGCCCGAACTGAGTCAACCACATCCACAGTTGACTCAGATCAGGCAGCGACAGTATTAAGCAGCATTGCTTAAGCAGTTAGACAGTGAATGAGGAGAGGGAGCGGCGGTAGCGAGAAAAAATAAGTTTTTCAAAGGATCTGAATCACCACAACTATGAGAGGTTTGTCATCATACAGTCATAACTGTGCACACAAAAAAATATTAGGCCATTATGCCCAGTAATATGTGAGACTAGCTGTGGACAGATACACACACAAAAAAACAAAAACAAAACACATACACGTGTGCATTACCAAACAAAATATCCCCCATCAAAAAACCTTTACAAACACTTTTAAGTTAATTTAGACGATCTTCCAGCAAATGCTTGAACAATTTGATGAGACATGTTTTGTGAGATTATTTCTAATTTTTTTCCTATCATATTGTCCAATGTGGTCACTGTAATACAGTTTTTCTTGATCGCTTAAACGCAAAAACTGGTTCCTATAGCATAAAAACCCATACCCTTATGTCATTCTCAAAACCACACATTTCTCATAACCACAAATACTATTCACCTGTTTCTACACATGTTTCAATATCCAAAACTCTTTCTGCAAAACTTTACCCAAAAGTGGCCAAATAAATCATTCGTTGCACTACATGTTCTTTCAGCAAACACATGCTCTCAATATAATCAACTCAAGTCATGACAACCTAACTCAACTCAAAGAGCACACCTTTCTCCAGATGCAAACACTAAGCCTCAAAATTGTTAACACACCAATCAGAATTGCAGGGTCAATAAGTACGGTCGAAAGGCATGTCCATGTGCCTTGGAACAATGGATCCTCTAACAATGACGAAGTTGCAAGAGAGCAGAAAGGAAGAGGAAGAGGACGAGGACGACAACAAAAAAGACAAGTAATCTCAGAAGAAATCCGTGCCACCCTAGCTCATCATGTGCTGATACATGGGAGGACTATGAGAGAAACTGGACAGCTAGTGCAACCCAACCTAAGCCGTTACACACTTGCATCCATTGTCCGCACTCTCAGAAGGGAAAACAGGTAATTTGCATTGTTGTTACGGTGATCCATGTCATGTTGTAGTGCATACTGAATCGCCACTTTGTTCTCAGTGCAGTTTTTACCACAGTAATGTGCAACCATAGGTCAGTAATGGTCAAATTTCATTTTTGCAGAACTGAGAGGCAGCCATCCATTGGAGGTAGGCAGAGACTTCTCACAGCAGAGCAGGAGACTGCCCTGGTGAATATGGAGATTACCAATAATGCCATCCGTTTGATGGAAATTCAAAACCCCAATAGTTGAAGATCAGGTAGTCTTCCAAGGAACTGACAGCATCATCATTTCCACCACTGACCGGATTGTTCAGAAGTACCACATAAGGACAAAACAGCTGTATCATGTGCCTTTTGAAAGGAATTCGAACAGAGTTAAGGAGCAACGATTCCAATATGTGCAGGTAATTGCTATACTGTACAGCATTTCTACAGTATGCAGAGTATAGCCCATTTCACCAGCATATCAATACAATACTGTATAGTAATGTGTTACAGAAACTGCAGTACACAATCTTCCCCCCCTTTTTCTCCCCAATATTTTCGTCCAATTACACCACTCTTCCGAGCCATCCCAGTTGCCACTCCACCCCTCCGCCAATCCAGGGAGTGCTACAGACTACCACATGCTTCCTCGATATATGTGACGTCGCCAGCCACTTCTTTTCACCTGACTGTGAGGAGTTTCGCCAGGAGGACGTAAAGCATGGGAGGATCACGCTATTCCTCCCAGTTCCCCCTCCTCCTGAACAGGCACCCCAACCGACAAGGGGAGGCACCAATGCAGTGACCAGGACACATACCCACATCCAGTTTCCCACCCACAGACATGGCCAATTGTGTCTGTAGGGACACCCGACTAAACCGGAGGTATCACGGGGACTCATCCAGCGAGCCCCATGGTGGTAAGCAACAGAGTAGACCACCATGCCACCCAGACACCCAGTACAGTACACTACAGTACTTTATTTTTAGTACAGTAAAATTTGTGTTTTTTTTACTTCTGTACGGAATCTTTGAGCTGGATGCCATGGCTGACCCACATGAGTACATCTGCATCGACGAGGCAAGCTTCAACTTAACAAAAAGGCACAACAGGGGGTGCAACATCATTGGTCACCATCCCATCATCAAGTTCCTCGCCAGAGGGGAGGTAACGTCCCCCTATGTGCAGCCATCAGCAATTGTGGCGTCCTCCACCTCCATGTCAAAGTGGGTCCATACAACACCACACAACTCCTTCAATTTCTAGATCAGCTGCACAATAACATTCCTCAACAGGAAGAGCAGGCAGGGCAACCAGAGCAAGTCTGATATGTTGTCATTCGGGATAACACGAGTTTCCATCGGGCTGCTCTGGTTCACGCCTGGTTCAATGACCACTGTTCTTTTTGCCAGCATATTCCCCGTCTCTGAATCCCACTGAGGATTTTTTTCTCAGCATGGTGGTGGAGAGTGTATGACCGCAACCCCTACGCACAGCAAAACCTCAAGGAGGCAATGGTGGACCCCTGCGGTGATGTGTCTGTGGAGTCTATCTAGGGTTTTCTAAGGCACACAATGGCATTTTTCCCACGCTGCCTGGCAAAAGCAAGCATAATGTATGACGCTGATGAGTTATTAGTTTTTCTCAATTGCTTAGACACAATTCCTGGAACAACTCGCCGCTTTCTCAAATCTTCACAAAACTATTTTAAAAAGTCGCACCCAGCGGTACAAACATATAACTTCTGGGCCCAATATTCAAACTTGGCCCTCAGACAACACACACAAGCGGTCAGAAACACACACTACATTACTGTTTTTTTACACACTGGAGGGATTAACCAAAAACACTGCTAGTAAAATGTTTAGACTAGATTTTCAGAGAAATAATTGGGAACTTTGTAAAATCACAGCGCTGACTATCCACATAACCCTTTCAGGAACAGCCTGGCGAGAGAAATTCAAAACGGTACTGTAATAAATACATCTTACATTAGTGAATGTACTGTATATGCTGTTTTGGTCAAAACCTGACCTTTTACACGTCACATTGACAAAACATGTAAGGAAGGGGCCATGCACAGTAACATACCCAATTTCCAAAAGTGTTGTTTCCAGATAACGCAAATGCACAGGGTACTCAGCATCAGCATCAGCTCATCTCAGGTCTGGGTCAGGATATAGCAGTTTGTATGTGTTGACTTGAATTTGGCAACATGTCCTTTTGCATTTCACGCCAGTACACTGAACTGAGGTGAATTGAACTGAACTGAAATGGAGCTGATTTGGTTTGAAGTGAATTGAATTGAACTGAGTAAAAATCAAGTGAGCTTGAGGGAGGGAGAGAGAGAGGAGAGGGAGAGAGTGAGAGAGAGATAGAGAGAGAGGGAGCGGGAGAGAGAGGAAGGGGGAGAGGGGAAGTAGTAACAGCTGTAAGTGGAAAGAGAGAGAGAGCAAGAGAGAGAGGGAGAGAGAGTGAGTGGGAGAGGGTGAGAGAGAGCAGTAAGAGCTGCAAGTGGAGAAAGAGAGAGAGGGGAGAGAGAGGGAGAGGGGGAGCAGTAACAGCTGTAAGGGGAAAGAGAGAGAGAGGAAGAGAGAGCAAGAACGATAGAGGGGGGAGAGAGAGGGAGGGAGAGCGGCAAGAGCTGCAAGTGGATAGAGAAGGAAGTGAGTTTGAGGTTGGCCGCTGCAAAAGAGAAAAGTGAGTTAGAAAAAGTGATGAGGGCAGAACAGTGGGAGTAAAAAAAAAGACACAAGTAGAGAAAGACAAAGAGAGATGGGCTCTCAGCGGAGGTGAATATCCCTCTATGGGGTAATAATGACCAACATGAACTTGGAGGTGGACATGAGGACAGAGAGCAAAGGAGAGAGAGCAATAAAGAGAGAGGGGAATGAAGGACAAAGATAGATAGATAGATAGATAGATATATAGATAGATAGATAGATAGATAGATAGATAGATAGATAGATAGATAGATAGATAGATAGATAGATAGATAGATAGATAGATAGATAGATAGATAGATAGATAGATAGATAGATAGATAGATAGATAGATAGATAGATAGATAGATAGATAGACAGACAGACAGGGCAGACAAAGTGAAAGGAAATTGATTAAGATGCAAAGAAAGGGAAATGGATGAGAGAGAGAGCGGGGGATGAGGGAGAGAGAGCGAGACTACAGGGCAAGGAGAAAGGACAAAGTGAGAATGGAGAGAGTGAAAGAGAGAATTTACTTAGAGAAAAGAAGGAAAGAAAGAAAGAAAGAAAGATGGAGCACAGAAAGAGAGGTAGATGGGAAGATGAAGGAAAGCAGAGAGGGGGAGAAATGAATGAACAGAATGAGCAGACGGAACGGAGGGCGGGCCAAACTGCTTATTTTCTTTTTGTTTTGATGAGTTCAATATTTGCTCATATGCTTTTCCATTTGTGTGCAAATCATTAACAGTCGCTCCTTCTGTTTTCGTGACCCGTGCCAGTGGCACAGAGATGAGCCGCAGTACTGCTAATGTAACATGTGAGCGATAAAGACCGCCGCACCGAACTGAAAAAGAGACATAAGGATGGTGAGGAAGAGCGAGCGAGAGAGAGAGCGAGCGAGCGAGCGAGAGAGGGGGAGAGGGAGGAGGGGAAGCAAATGTGGAAAAACTTGTCTGCAGAGTTCTCTACATCCCCTGAGAGAGAGCGAGAGAGAGAGAGAGGTGGGGGGTTAAAGAGGGGGTCTCAGTGTCATGTCTATGTTTGGTGTTGTTTTTTTCTTTCACACACACATACATGCACACCAACATGCGCACACGCATACACGTGCATGCACGCACAAACAAATCCAGAAAATAAAACATACGGAGACAGACTCACATGCAAGGAAACGCTCAGAGACAGAGAGAGAGACAGAGAGAGAGAGAACCTTTTTGAATTTCTTTGCCATGATAGAGCAACGTTTTCTATTCTATGTATCTACACAGAAGATGTTCTCGAGTAAATTGAAAATGCAAGAGAGACCCCCAGTGTCGACGGCTTCCTCACATAGATCACCCCGAACATAACACAAACTTCCATCACTCATCTAAGTGACCTCTTCAGTCTCAGCTGACTGCAGGTGTCCCCGCCCTTATGGACAGTACAGTGGTATAACGACCGAAACCAACGATGGGTTTCATATGTAAATATGGCTGTGACTATTAACTGGAGTTACAGCGGCCATGTGTACTGTTCACAGAGGATTTGGGAATATTTGCCATCACAGCATTGTAAGATGGTGACAGATGTACTCTTAGCCCCCCCCCCCCCAGTTCAGGGAGGGTCGTTTGACTCCCCGTTCAAACCAGCGTTCTTCCCTATCAAGGATGTGCACATCCTCATCCTTGAGAGAGTGGCCACTGGCCTGTAGATGGGTGTGGACTGCAGAGTCCTGGCCTGACGTGTTAGCTCTTCTGTGTTGTGCCATCCTCTTGGCCAGCGTCTGTTTAGTTTCCCACACTCTGTTTGTGCCGGGGGACCTGATCCTTGGGGTGGACCAGTTTCTGGCGCAGTGTGTTTTGGGGTTTGAGAGCAACTCAAATGCAGTGTTTGGAAAATACACGTCTCAGCTTTTCCGACACTCCCGCCACATACGGAATCACCACTGGTTTACACTTAGGCAGCTGTCGTCCTTCTCCTCTCTTCGATTGGCTGGTGCACTGTTTGGGCGTCTTCCTGGCTTTGACAAACACCCAGTTAGGATAACCACACTTAACCGGGACCTGTTTATTGTGGGACTTCTCCCCTTCCCTGGCCGGTGTGTCGGTGGGGACGTTGTCAGCTAGTTTGTGCTCCAGTGTTGTGTCCAGATGAACTGATTCTACTTTCTTTGAGAGCACAGAGTTATAAAGCAGCATATATTCTACCCCAGAAGAGACAAATATCAAAACGTTACAACGGAGAATGACAAAATAAGTGCTGGTTCAGTGACCAACAGTGTTGCCCAAATGGAGGAGGGTTTTGCCCTTTTGTGGTGAGTTTGCATGCTCTCCCTGGTGCACATTTCCTCGGCACATTCCTGTGTCCTCCCACTCGGTCCAACAGGTAAATGGGAAATTAAATCACCCACGGGTGTGAAGATGAGTGAGAATGTGTCTCTACTTGTCCCGTGATGAACTGCCACCCTCTCCGGTTACTGCACTGCCCTGTGCCAGCTGGAAGAGGCTTCCTCCCAGCGTGACCCCAAACGGGTTCAGAGAATTAGTACACAAATAAACGAATGAATGAAGATTGTTTCTTCCTGTATGGCGTATGGAGATAGCTGGTGACTGCACGTTATTTCTCTGTGGAGCTTGATTGATTGTATTTAGTGCAGGCTTCGGATTCAAGAACTAGAAATATACAGTATATTGACTCAGATAGCGACAGTTAGTTTTTGGTTTTCGAGTCACTGCCAGGGAGGGAAACTGTAAATGTGATTTGATTGGTCGATCCAATCTATGGACTATCTGCTAAATATGGAGGCAAATCATCATTTGCTTTCGTTGTTAGTGTTGTTCAAAACTTTTGCAAATGGGCATCCAGGTAACGTGGCAGGCTATTCCGTTGCCTACCAACACGGGGATCGCCGGTTCGAATCTCCATGTTGCCTCCAGCTTGGTCGGGCGTCCCTACAGATACAATTGGCCGTGTCTACGGCTGGGAAGCCGGATGGAGGTATGTGTCCTGGTCACTGCTCTAGCGCCTCCTCTGGTCAGTCGGGGAGCCTGTTCGGGGGGAGGGGGTACTGGGGAGAACAGCAGGATCCTCCCACATGCTACAACCCCCTGGTGAAACTCCTCATCGTCAGGTGAAAAGAAGCGGCTGGCGACTCCACGTGTATCGGAGGAGGCATGTGGTAGTCTGCAGCCCTCCCCGGATCGGCAGAGGGGGTGGAGCAGCAGCCGGGACGGCTCGGAAGAGTGGGGTAATTGGACAGGTCCAATTGGGGAGAAAAAGGGGGGGGATCCTAAAGAATGACACCTTTTGCAAATGTCACTTGGTTGTTCAAATGGTGGACAGCCTGTGATCCTACGAATGATCACTTTTTTTCAATGCACATTAGTTACAGTTAAAATGAACGGATCTATTTTGAACCAAATCTATTTTTGAATAATGTATTCCAAGCATTAGATATGGATTTGTTCTTAACCTTGGAACTGTACACACTTGTGCACGCACACACACGCTGGCCTGTATTGGCAAAGCATCACACGCACACACACACGCACACACACACACGCACACACACACATACACACACACACACACACACTCCTTCGAGGGTTGATAAGGGAGCTGAAGATTGGTAGCGCAGGAATCACACTCACACACACACACACACACACACACACACACACACACACACACACACACACACACACACACACACATATGCGTGTACGTGTGCATGCACAGAGGCACACATGCAGCCCTTTGAAATATGACAAGGCAGATGAAAATCGGTAGCTTAAAACACACACACACAAACACACACACACACACAAACACATACACACACACACACACACACACACACACACACACACACACATACACAATGAATGTGGATCAAAGAGCAGCTTAAAGCACTATGACTGAAAAGATGAGACCGACAAGAACCAGAGAGAGAGAGACAGAGAGAGGGGGAGGGTTGGGGGAGAGAGAGAGAGAAAGGGAGAGGAAGATAGGGATGAAAAAGACAAGTGGCAGAAGGGAGGGGGGCGTGAAAAAGAGAGACAGGCAGGGTGTGGTTTGGGAGGAAGAGTTGGAGAGTGAGAGACAGAAGAAGGGAAGGGTTAAGAGGGGAAATATGGAGACGGAGAGAGAGAGAGAGAGAGAGAGAGAGAGAGAGAGAGAGAGAGAGAGAGAGAGAGAGAGAGAGAGAGAGAGAGACATGGAGAACAGTGTTGTAGAAGAGATAAGAAAGAGAGTAGAAGAGAGGGATGAATAGAAGGAGAATGGCGGGAGGGGAGAGCGACCTGGACGAGGGAGACCATGAGGACAGAGGGGACGAGAGAGATGGGCAGAGAGAGAGAGAGGTGAAGTGATGGAGTGGGGTCACATCAACCCTCCGGAGGACAACGCTGCTGTAGTGCCATCTACTTCTTTCATTTCCATCCGCTCTCATCACTCCTTCCCTTCAACAAATAAAAAGGAAAAAGAGAGGGAGCGAGGGAGCGAGGGCCGAGGAGAGACGACAGCGTGTTTGTGAGTGCGTCAGAGAGAGAGAGAGAGAGAGGGCAGAGGTCGGTGGAAAGGGTAGAACGAATACACACAGTGGGAGAAAGAGGGATAGAGATAAGATAAGATGAAATGAGATAAAGAGAGATAGATGGAAATGGAGCGAGAGAGGACACAGCAAAGGTGAAACGGTGAGAGAAGAGCGTGTAGAGAGTAAGAAGAGAGGGTTTGGAGAAGACAAGATAAGAAGGAGAGAGAGGGGGGAGGAGGAGGAGGAGAATATTTTGGAGGCCGGTGTGAGGTGACTTTGGCCCACCCGCTTTCATGGTTTTCCTTTTACTTTGAGACAAAAACTTAACTGAAAACTGCCCCAGTTTAATGCCTCGGGATCCGCGTGTGTGTGCACATGCGTGAATGTGTGTGTGTGTGTGTGTGTGTGTGTGTGTGTGTGTGTGTGTGTGTGTGTGAAACACAGCAGGGGGTAGGCACAGATAATGTGTGATGTTTGTATACAGAGACGATTTCTTCTGAAGTGTGTGTGTGTGTGTCTGTGTACATGTGTGTGCATGTGCATGCATGTGTGTGTGTGTGTGTGTGCGTGCGCGCACACACTCTGTGCTTATGGTAACTGATGTTAATGCAAACACACACATATATAAGTATGCGCTCACACCCTGGCCCAAAGCACTCCTGTATACAAATATTAACACACTCTGTGTCTTTCACCCTCCACCCCCATCCCCGCCCCCATACACACATACACACTCAAAATGCGGGAACACAACACACACACACACACACACACACACACACACACACACACACACAGTACAGTGTTAGCCCAAGGTCCGTTGTGTCTGATTCATCACTAGAAGCCATCGAGATTTATTTAGCCTTTATTTATACAAGCTTCAAGTAAAGCCATCCATCTCACACACAACAGCCCTCAGCTCTCATTACAGCGTGTGTGCATCTGTGTGTGTGTGTGTGTGTGTAAGAGGGTGATGATATGCATGTGTAGATTGGAGATGACAGTGTGTGTGCTTGTGTGTGTGTGCGTGCGTGTTTGTTTGGCACGGGTTTACTCATGTGTATACGGACTTAGACGTGTGCATGTGTGTGCGTGTGTATGTATGTGTGTGTATGCTTGTTTCGGCGTGTCTCTCCCCATCATCCTCGGTACCTCCAGCTATGATGTTGACGGTGGCTAAAATTGTGTTCTTTAATAATTTAATTCAGCAACACAATTACAAAGTGTCAAATTGAAGAGCAAGAAGTCTTAGGGCCAGAGCGCGTGACAGGGACACCACAGCTGAAGCTGCACCCAGAGAGGACACTTTCTCCACAGCCCCACAATGCATCTGTAGTCACACATAGTAGCTCTCCTGTGAATAGCGGATGGATGTGGGAAGTTATGTGACTAACCACAGCCAGGGAGCGAAGATTATTAAGCGGTAAACATTTTTACTGTGATTATTTTAATTTGATTTTTGGTAGACTGTATTAACCCCCGTGGGGAAACTCCTCCTCTCTGCATTTCCCCCGTGGTGCTAGGTGTGTAGCTAGGAGCAGGGGGCAGCCGCCGTGCAGCGCCCGGGGAGCAACCCCAGTTCGTCTTGCCATACCTCAGTCAGGGGCACAGACAGGAGTGTTAACCCTAACATGCATGTCTTTATGATGGTGGGGGAAACCGGAGCACACCCACCGCAGACACGGGGAGACCATGCAAACTCCACACGGAAGGACGACCTGGGATGACCGCCAAGGTTCGAAGCCGGGGCCTTCTTGCTGTGAGGCGAGAGCGCTAAACCACTGCGCCACCATGCCACCCAACTTCCGGTAATCCAACCGGCGTTTGCATCCAACTCAACAAAGGGCAGACCCTACTCATGGAATAGGATTTTTCTCGAGCGTTGTAATCACTGATGCAGTTTTCTCTTGTAGGCGCAGAGGAGGACAGTGTCCCTGAGCTTAATTTTCCTTTCAAAGGCCATGATGCAAACACTGCAGTTTACGTCCAGCTTAGCTCAATTCAATTCAGATTTCACTGTCATTGTTCTGAAAAACCAAAGTACCCGTAGAACGGAAAGTGGTCTTGAGAACTCCCACGTGATGCAAACGGAAGGGGAAAGGAGTATAATAGATTTCAAAAACAAGGACGATGAAAGTACCAGTGTGAATTCATCGCTCTCAGCTTTTGCCCAGATTGTTGTTACACAACTTGCTTTTTGTCGATGCAGTTCCGTTTCTGAGCTGTTACATGGAGCCAGACTGTTGAATCATGACCTGCTCGCATGCTGCTTCAAATCTGTTTACTCACAATCGATACGAACGGAGGAAGACGGGAGAGGTACACGGGGAAAATGTACAGTCGCCGCATCTCATACAACAGCTGCAGACATACAGTTAAACGAGGAGTAATGCAGAGGCATCCTATAGGCCTCCTCTTCATCGCCGCGAAAATGACAATGGGCAGTGCAACACAGTGCAACACAGCGCGCCCGAACGTCACCTGCTTATAATGTCGTCATCCTGCTCCAACCCCTTCCGCTTGCACTTCCGGTCACCCAAGTTACGGAAGATATAACGGACACGCCCACATGTGCTTACGGCTGCATTGATGTTTGCACCCAGTTTCACCAAAACGGAGCCTTTGGTGTTTGATTTGACATGCACTGTTCTGATGTTAGTCTTTACATAAGTGTTGGCCCCATTGGTCTTGAGTCAGACTCACCACCTGAGAGTCTTGTGCCGGGATCAGACTACCCGATATTTTTGCCTTTCACGATGGTCGCCATTAGCCAATCATGGCGCCATAAATTCTTGCCGTGTCTTGGCCGGGAGTCTGGCAACACTACAAGTGCGGCCCCGACCAATCGTTGTATGCTGCCTTTCGCGAGCTTGCGCCAGGTCATAGGTAGTGGGGAGGCGGGACAGGAAATCGTCAGTCATGGCTATAGAAACACCATATATGCGTGTGATGTCTTGTGTTCCGAAGAGAAAAAGAAAAACGATTGCGGACGCTGTTGCGGCTAGTGCTACTGGGGAATGCTAACCTAGTGTAAACTACTAATAAGACCCGTTAGTCCCTAGCTAACGGATCTGAGCCTTTAGCCGAGCGGTTAGTGATGTCGCCTCGTGGTACAGTACACCCCGTATCGAATCCCGCACCGGGCAAGAAAATAACCGGTTACACTAGCTAGCATAGTTTAACCAGCTACTCACCGGGTTGCTGAAGGGCCTCCGCTATTTCTCACCAGCATTTAGCCGTTCTCTTTTGACGTCATGATCCTCCCTCGATGCAACGTCAAGAAGGCCCGCAGGGGTGTTGTTGCCACTGCTCAACGAACCTTTCCTCCGTTTCGTCGTTACTGACAGCAGCAGCAGCATCGCTTTCTCTTTGCCATGTTTGCATATGTGCGCCAGAGAGCACTCTGTTATCCTATTGGTCAACGTCAAGGAACACGTCATATGAGTTGTCAGACTAGGCAGGAAAACTGGGTGTCTGGGTAGCGTAGCGGTCTATTCTGTTGCCTGCCAACACAGGATCGCCGGGTCGAATCTCCGGCTTGGTCGGGCGTCCTTACAGACACAATTGGCCGTGTCTGCGGGTGGGTAGTTGTCCTGGTCGCTGCACTAGCACCTCCTCTGGTTGGTCGGGGCGCTCCCCGGATCGGCAGAGAGGGGGTGGTGCAGCGACCGGGACGGATCGAGGTAATTGGGGAGAGAAAGGGGGGAAATCGAAAAGTGCACCATAAACACCCTGTCATCCTATTGGTCAACGTCAAGGAACGCGTCATATGAGTTGTCAGACTAGGCAGAGAAAATACAAAAACTGGGTGTTCGGGTAGCGTAGCGGTCTATTCCGTTGCCTACCAACACGGGGATCGCCGGGTCGAATCCCCGTGTTACCTCCGGCTTGGTCGAATCCCCGTGTTACCTCCGGCTTGGTCGGGCGCCCCTACAGACACAATTGGCTTGGCCGTGTCTGCAGGTGGGAAGTCGGATTGCGGGTATTTTTCCTGGTCGCTGCACTAGCGCCTCCTCTGGTCGGTCGGGGCGCCCCCCGGATCGGCAGAGAGGGGGTGGAGCAGCGACCGGGACGGTTCAAAGAGAGCGGCGTAATTGGCCATACACAACTGGGGAGAAAAAGGGGGGAAATTAAAAGAATATATATATAAAAATTTCGGACCCAGGGGTGGGCAATCTTATCCAGAAAGGGCCGGGGTGGGTCCAGGTTTTAGTTCCAGCCAAGCAGTTACACACCTGATCCCACTAATCAACCAGTAGAGTCTCTGCTGAGGAACTTGATTAGGAGACACAGATGTGTAACTGCTTGGTTGGACCAAAGACCTGCACCCGCCCCGGCCCTCTCTGGATAAGATCGCCCACCCCTGCTAGACTTTTCATTAGGGTGTTGTGGGGCGTCCCAGACGCCTCATCGCTGTTCTTCACGGTTCGTCGTCCCTGACGTTCATAATCGGGCTGGACTCTGGAAAGGTGTCAGCGACGACGAAATCCTGTCAAAATGGGGCTGAGTTTGTGTAGTCCGATCCCAGTTTACACAGTTGCACAAAAATAAAGACTGATTAAATTCAAGCCAAGAGAGTTGCCCCCCATGGCAATCAATGGCACGTGCTGACAACTGACAAAAAAACGTGAAAAAAAATGGCTCGTGATTTATGGTTTGCTACCAACATAACGGAGCGAGCGAGGAGAGGGGAAATAGGTTTTAAGAGACCTTTTTAGAGAAGTCGCTACATACACCAGTACGTTTTCCTAATAAGATGGTCTTGTGATGTTCTTGGTAGAGGTCACCAGGTTCCTGCTGGAGTGAGTAGAACCGAGCAGTCAGAAGTTGTTGCTTGGTCAGCCATGTTTTTTAGTTTGAGAACAGTCTTGGGGGAGAGATCCCTCCTCTGTTGCGCTCCCTGAGGTTTCTTCCTATTTTTTCTCCCTGCTAAAGTTTTTTTTAAATTTTTAGGGGGTTGTTCCTTATCTGACGAGAGGGTCTAAGGACAGGATGCTGTGTTGCTGTAAAGCCCCCTGAGGCAAATTTGTAATTTGTGATATTGGGCTATACAAATAAAACTGACTTGACTTAATTTTACCCAGAATACCTAGCGAATTAGTCCCATTTAGGGTTAGTCAAGGATTAGTCAGCTTTGTGCAACAAGTGAAGTCAGACGTCTATCTGAAGTCTGGCTATGATGTAAGCCATATAGTCAAAGTCTATCTTCGGGCAGCCTGCTGCTGGTCTGGTCTTGGCTTGGGTGGTACGGACTATAAGGCTAGCGGTAACTGCAGCAAGGGGCCCAGACAGTATGGAGAACAAAGACATTGATGAGGTTCCTTTACCTGTCATTCTGGGGTCATGTTAATGTCGTCCGGGGTCGACATCTGGTGTTTCGTGCAGTTACCAGCTTGCACACCTTGCATCCTGACTGTGAGGGCCACATAACCAGTGATGGA
>NC_079230.1:15665112-15763316 GCF_029633865.1 Lampris incognitus
GCTCTCCCTACAGACACATGTCTGCGGGTGGGTGGGTGTCCTGGCCGCTGCACTAACACCTCCCCTGGTCGGTCTGGGTGCCTGCTCAGGGGGTGGAGGACTGGGGGGGGGGGGAGCGTGATCCTCCCACGCGCTACATCCCCCTGGCGAAACTCCTCACGGTCAGGTGAAAAGAAGCAGCTGGCGACTCCACATAATAATAATAATAATAATAATAATAATTAAAGCCGCAAGCGGCGTTGGGAGGGGTCCAAGCATTGGCACTGTTGCGCCCCCTATGGAGCAATTTGAATGGTTTTGTCCTCATGATCATATACCTTCACCCAACGTAAATAATTAACGCTATGATACGTAGAGGCCTTTTATACACCTAGCCTGTAACAGACTACCGTTTCAACATGAGACTAAACCGCTGTTGGTAATGTAATAAAGATTGAAGAATCTTGCTTCTGAAACAGTAGCCTACCAGAGTTTCCAACTAGATATGACAATGTCAGGTTACTTGGGTCGCCTGTGTCGTAGACGATTACTGTAATTTTTTAAAACGTCGTAACACTTCCATTGCTTCAGAAACATGTGCCAGAGTTTCCAAAACTGGACCAGACGGTGTCTGATTTCTTGTGTCCTAGCCGACTGCCGTAAAAAGAAAAGTATGTCGTTAACCCAGGTGTCCTGGCGTGTGGTCTGTAGAGCTGCAGCGTTTCCACACCAAATAAGTCAAAATAGCGGGCAAACTCTATGACTGACATAGGCGGTCCCAATAGTAAAGTTGTTGAGCACATTGAGATGCATGGGTCGGTTAAGTTTTGTGTTGATCTGACTTGTGCTGTGGGAGTTTTGGCCTTTTAAGCATGACCATTTGTTATAGCGCCACCATCTGGCTGACATGGGTGATTTGTAGTGCCAGAGTAGTGGGGGGCCGTATGAATGCACCTACCAAATTTGGTTGGTCTAGGACTTATGGTTGCTGAGCCTCAGACACTTTTAGCTGAGAAACCGCGCCCAAACTAATACAAGTCAAAATGGCGGGCAAACTATATGGCTGACATATGTGGTCCCAATAACAAAGTTGTAGAGCACATTCAGATGCATAGGTCTGTGCAGTTTTGTGTTGATCTGACTTATGGTGTGGGAATTACGCATGACCCTTTGTTATAGCGCCACCATCTGGCTGACATAGGTGATTTGTGGTGCCTGAGTAGTGGGGGGCCATAGGAATCCACGTACCAAAGTTGGTTGGTCTAGGACTTACGGTTGCTGAGCCTCACACACTTTTAGCGGAGAAAAATAATAATAATCCTAACAAATACAATAGGGGTTCCACCAGCTTCGCTGCTTGGACCCCTAATAATAATAATAATAATAATAATAATAATAATAATAATAATGATAAATTAAACTTATATAGCACTTTTCTAACACTCAAAGTCGCTTTACAATAAACGGGGTGACCCTCTGCAGACCACCACACGCCTCCTCCACACGTATCGGAGGAGGCATGTGGTGGTCCGCAGCCCTCCCTGGATCCGCAGAGGGGGTGGAGCAGCGACGGGGACGGCTCAGAAGAGTGGGGTAATTGGCCAAAATTTGAATGGGGAGAAAAAGGGGGACACATTTTTAAGAAAAAGAAAGAAAAGCAAGAAAAGCAAGAAAAGCAAGGACAGAGGCTGAGTGGAGACTACACGAACACACGTCACACTATGGAGTCATCGACAGAGAATTTCGCTTTTTGTCCAACGTCAGCATGACCTTTGACCTGTCGTGTCCCTAAAGATAAGAGAGTCGGACTCAGCCGTCAGAAACAATATTTCCTCCTTCTCATCCTCTGTTTATCCTTCTCTCGCTCTCTCGCTCGCTCGCTCTGTCTGCTTGTCTCGTGTGTGGGGGTTTGACATGGCAATATAGTATGTATGTGTTTATTTGCATCTTTTGGTCATTTTGTGTAACCCATTGTGTGCGTTGCACAGCATGTGTTCATGTTTGACAGGGTACATGTGTTGTGTTTTTGTATGCAAAGATCTATGTTTGGATCATTATTCAACTCATGTGAGTTTACGTCTAAATATTCATGTCCTTGCTGGGATGTGTATTTAATCCAGTGTGTATAACATTATGTGTGTATGTGTTGGATGTGAATACCTTTGTCTGGGTCGACCTCTGGTTCTTGTAAGTTGTGCCTATACGTGTGTATGTTTTTGTTGGCATGCAGAGTTAGTTATTTGTGCATGAGGGTGTGTGCATATTGTGGAGGTTAGTATCGGGGTTGGTATTTACTGGTGCTCGCTGAACCCTCAACTTAATGAAATGGGGCAGTGTAGATGTGACTCTTATAGGCCATTTTATTACTGGGGTTATTATGTTGAACCTGCAGACGTGAGGGCATCAAAGGAAAAGGCAAGCGGGGCGTCCGGGCAGCATAGCGGTCTATTCCGTTGCCTACCACCACGGGGATCGCCGGTTCGAATCCCCGTGTTACCTCCGGCTTGGTCGGGCATCCCTACAGACACAATTGGCCGTGTCTGCGGGTGGGAAGGCGGATGTGGGTATGTGTCCTGGTCACTGCACTAGCGCCTCCTCTGGTCGGTCAGGGAGCCTGCTCAGGGGGGAGGGGGAACTGGGGGGGGAATAACATGATCCTCCCACGCACTACGTCCCCCTGGGAGCTGCCCAGTACAACCATAGCCTTTATTTGTTGGCAACTGCAAGCAGTGTGTGTGTGTGTGTGTGTGTGTGTGTGTGTATTACAGCAGAGCTAGGGGACTATGAAGATGAGTTGGACTGTCACCACCTGGAGTTAAAGAAATACGTTCCCAACCAAGAGTACCTAGACCACAAGATTATCAAGTTCCACAAGAGACACAGGTATAAACGCACACACACACACAGACACGTGCGGACGCACAAAAATGAGGGGCCGTTTAGACCGTAAATCACATTCTCTCATGTACCCCGTCATACATATAGTAAGTAGTGTGTGTGAGAGTATGATGGTATGTGTGAGAGTACAATGGTATGTGTGAGAGTACGATGGTATGTGTGAGAGTACGATGGTATGTGTGAGAGTATGATGGTATGTGTGAGAGTACGATGGTATGTGTGAGAGTACGATGGTATGTGTGAGAGTACGATGGTATGTGTGAGAGTACGATGGTATGTGTGAGAGTACGATGGTATGTGTGAGAGTACGATGGTATGTGTTAGAGTACGATGGTATGTGTGAGAGTACGATGGTATATGTGAGAGTATGATGGTATGTGTTAGAGTATGATGGTATGTGTGAGAGTACGATGGTATATGTGAGAGTATGATGGTATGTGTGAGAGTACGATGGTATGTGTTAGAGTACGATGGTATGTGTGAGAGTACGATGGTATGTGTGAGAGTATGATGGTATGTGTGAGAGTATGATGGTATATGTGAGAGTATGATGGTATATGTGAGAGTACGATGGTATGTGTGAGAGTACGATGGTATGTGTGAGAGTACGATGGTATGTGTGAGAGTACGATGGTATGTGTGAGAGTACGATGGTATGTGTGAGAGTACGATGGTATATGTGAGAGTATGATGGTATGTGTGAGAGTATGATGGTATGTGTTAGAGTATGATGGTATGTGTGAGAGTACGATGGTATATGTGAGAGTATGATGGTATGTGTGAGAGTACGATGGTATGTGTTAGAGTATGATGGTATGTGTGAGAGTACGATGGTATATGTGAGAGTATGATGGTATGTGTGAGAGTATGATGGTATATGTGAGAGTACGATGGTATGTGTGAGAGTATGATGGTATGTGTGAGAGTATGATGGTATGTGTGAGAGTATGATGGTATATGTGAGAGTACGATGGTATGTGTGAGAGTATGATGGTATGTGTGAGAGTATGATGGTATGTGTGAGAGTACGATGGTATGTGTTAGAGTATGATGGTATATGTGAGAGTACGATGGTATGTGTGAGAGTATGATGGTATGTGTGAGAGTATGATGGTATATGTGAGAGTATGATGGTAAATGGCCTGGCAAGTAAATGGCCTAAACAGCCTCACAGTGTCGTCACAGCTGAAGTTCACAAACACCTCAATACTCACAACCCAAAACCCCTTCATAAAACGTGAATAGATTAACTGGACCTGGCTATAAACTATGTCCAATTCATTATTTCTTTTCCCTTGTCTGAAGAGCATTAAATGATCTCTCTTCCAGCTTGTGTGCAGCTTTTTCTTGATCTCTGTACATACCTACTGACTCAGCTGGCAGAGAAACAGGAGGAAGATTTCTGGTTACGGTGGACAAAACTACCACATGTGTATCAGGCCCCTTTCTTTTTTTCTTTACTTTGATTTTGATATACTTTAATAATCCCCGTAGGGAAATTACGCTCTGCATTTAACCCATGCTAGCTGTGTCGCTAGGAGCAGTGGGCAGCCGCCGTGCAGCACCCGGGGACCAAGTCCAGCTCGTCTTGCCATGCCTCGGCCAGGGGCACAGACAGGAGTATTACCCCTAACATGCATGTCTTTTTGATGGTGGGGGAAACCGGAGCACCTGGAGAAAACCCACCGCAGACACGGGGAGAACAAGCAAACTCCACACAGAGGACGACCTGGGATGACCCCAAGGTTGGACAACCCCGGGGTTCGAACCCAGGACCTTCTTGCTGTGAGGCGACAGCTCTACCCACTACGCCACCGTGTTGCCCATCACCTCTGTCGATGAACCACACAAATCTGCCAAATCAGTTTCAGCTGTTCAATTTCCTTCAAGTATGAGGGGATAAGAACGTAGATGAAAGGGTAGAAGACAGGTTGGAGAAGTCCTCTCAAGTCTCAAGACGAAGGAGACAGACACTTCGATAAACATGGTGCAACTGAAGACCAGGAAAGCTGTTTTGACTTTCACTAAATTCACTTTGACTTTATGCCTTTCATTTCCCATCCTTATTCCCAACGTTTGACATCAGTTTTCCTCTTTTTCCTTCCCTCTACATCTTCTCCTTCTTCATCTCTCTCCGTAGGGGTGTGCCTCCACCGGACTCAGACATTCACCTGCTGGAGGTGGCCAGGAAGCTGGACATGTACGGGATCCGACCACACCCTGCCCACGATGGAGAGGGAATGAGGATAAACCTGGCTGTCACACACTCTGGAGTGCTGATCTTTCAGGTGTGTTATGGACACACACACACACACACACACACACACACACACACTCGTTTCACTATCCTTATGAGGACCCCTCATTGACTACATTAATTTCCTAGCCCTTAACCCTGACCTTAACCACGCAAACTACATGCCTAACCCTGACCCTTACCCTAACCGTAACCTAACCCTAATTCTAACCTTAACCCTAAAACCAAGCCCTAACCCTAAAATATACCCTTTTACGTGTGAGGACCTCTAAAATGTCCACACAAGGTAGGTGGTTTCTGGTTTTTCTATGCTAATGAGGACATTTGGTCCACATTAGGATAGTTAAATATGTACACACACACACACACACACACACACACACACACACACACACACACACACACACACACACACACACACACACATACGTGCATGCATATAGATATGCATGGATAAGCTTGGCTGCCATGAAATATTGGGAACTGGGATTTCTACTAACATGAAACAGGTCCTAACATCTTAACACTTGAGCACATGCACAGACGGACTGACACGGACGGACACGGATGGACACACACACACACACACACACACACACACACACACACACACACACACACACACACACACACACACACACACACACACACACACACACACACACAGATATGCATGGATAAGCTTTACTGCCAAAAAACGATTGGAAACTGGGATTTCTACTAGCATGGAACAGGTCCTAGCATGCAAACACTTGAGCACGTGCGTGTGCGTGTACAAACACACACACAGTGATGTGCGAGGACAATATTTGCCGTCACAAACTATATCGTACAGGGATTTACACACATGCATGAGAAGACACACACACACATACACTCAGGAGGTACCTTTGTCTGCCTTGTTTTGCAGGGCAACACCAAGATCAACACGTTCAGCTGGGCCAAGATCCGCAAGCTGAGCTTCAAACGGAAGCACTTCCTCATCAAGCTGCACGACAAAGTCGGGGTGAGCTCCAGCCGTGGGTTGAGCAGCGTTGCCCAATAAATGGGGTGTTTTGACCCTTCTGGAGTGCTGTATGAGTAATGCGTTTAAAGCTGGGGTGTCCGGGTAGCGTAGCGGTCTAGTCCGTTGCCTACCAACACGGGAATCACCAAATCCGCGTGTTACCTCCGGCTCGGTCGGGCATCCCTACAGACACAAGTGGCCGTGTCTGCAGGTGAGAAGCCGGATGTGGGTATGTGTCCTGGTCGCTCCACTAGCGCCTCCTCTGGTTGGTCGGTTGGGGTGCCTGTTCAGTCAAGCTGACGAGAGATTGATTTTCTCCCTCCTCTTCCTCTTTTCCTCTCTCTTATTCTGTCTCTCCATCCCAGCAAAAGTTCTAGGTGGGGAGTTCTCTAACAAGGTGTGTGTGTGGGTGGAGAGAGGGTGGAGCAGATAATAGAGTAATTGGCCAAGTACAATTTGGGAAGAAAAGGGAGAACACCCCCCTCCCAAGGGAGAACTCCCCCCAAAAAAGAGATTTTAAAGCGGAGTCGCCGAGTGTTTAGACACCAAGGAGATTATTTCATATCTAATTTTAAAATACTTTTCTTTAACTGACAAAAATTAAAATAAATACATTATTAGCATGTGCTATTTGACCCTTGGCCTGGTACGGAAATTTTAATTCAACCAATCAACCAACCAACCAACCAACCAACCAACCAACCAACCAACCAACCAACCAACCAACCAATCAATCAATCAGTCAGTCAGTCAACCAGTCAATATATCATCCAAACATTCATCCATACACACATACATGCATAAAAAGGATTACAGACATTAAATACAGACCAATAAATGATGCTACTGCTGTTTGCTGTGTGTGTATGTGTGTGTGTGTCTGTAAATAAATGTGTGTGGGTGGGGGTATTCATCCATGAGGGAACCTATTGTTCCGGAGGTCCGTGTGTGTTCATATGCTACCTGTTGTGTGTATTAATCTACATGTGTGTACGTGTGTGTGTGTGTGTGTGTGTCTGCATGTGCGTCTGTGGCTCTATGCGTCACTCCAGCCGTCACGCAAGGACACGGTGGAGTTTTGCATGGCGAGTCGGGACGTGTGCAAGTCGTTCTGGAAGACGTGTGTGGAGTACCATGCCTTCTTCAGACTGGCAGAGGAGCCACAGGCCAGACACAAGACCCTGCTGTCCTGTAAGGGCTCCAGCTTTACATACAGGTACACACACACACACACACACACACATGCATGCACGCACACACACACACACACAGAGTTTGTACTTCTAGTTTTGTGAGGACCCCTCATTGACAACATTTATTCCCTAGCCCTTATCCCTAACCTCAACCATCAGAACTACACGCCCTAACCCTTAACTCTTACCCTAACCTTAACCCTTACCCTAACCTTAACGCTTAACCTAACCTTAACCCTTACCCTAACTTTAACCCTTACCCTAACCTTAACTCTTGACCCTTACCCTAACCCATACCCTAACCTTAACTCATACCCTAACCTTAACCCTTACCTTAACCTTAACTCTTACCCTAACCTTAACTCTTAACCCTTACCCTAACCCATACCCTAACCTTAACCTTAACTCTTACCCTAACCTTAACCATCAGAACTACATGTCCTAACCCTTAACCCTTCCCCTAACCTTAACCCTTACACTAACCTTAACCCTTACACTAACCTTAACTCTTACCCTAACCTTAACCCTTACTCTAACCTTAACCCTTGCTCTAACTTTAACCCTTACCCTAGCCTTAACCCTTACCCTAACTTTGACCCTTACCCTAATTCAACCAACCAATCAATCAATCAATCAAGTTACATTTTATATAGTGCTTTTCTAGCTGCAACAGCCATCCAAAGCGCTTTACATTTCTGGTCAAATCTCAGTTTCAGACACCTGCAACAATAGAACACAAGCCGTTCTAACCTTAACCCTAAACCCAAGTCCTAACCCTAAAACAGACCCTTAAAGAAGTGAGAACCGGCCAAAATGTCCTCACTTTCCAAAAATGTCCTCACTCTGGTGGTTAAAAACTCAAAATTAGAGATAGAAATACAAGTACACATACACACACAATGTTTTTGTTGTGACCATTGTTATTTCATGTTGTTATTGCCTGTGTGTCAGTGGACGGACACAGAAACAGCTGTTGGAGTGTATGGGATCCGCTGAGAAAAAGCACGCACACTTTGAGAGGTGAGATCCAGTAACGGCAGTAGTGTTTGTGTCATACCCTTTGCCCTCATGTTCAACTGGCAAACAAAATCTGCATTTTCTTCTGTCATCCGTCTCTTCTCAGTATCGTGCTGCTGCGTCTCTCTCTATCTGACCTCCCACCTCTCAATCTATCCATCTCCCTTTTTCCACCAATCACCCTCTTTCTGTCCATCTATAGGACACACCGTCAGTCGGACTACGATCCTCGACAGTGTCGGTCATCCCCTGATCTCCTCACAGACGTCTCGAAACAAGTAATAACAGCAGCTCAAACACAAGCAAACTGGCTTATCTAAACTGCCCTCTCTCATACTGGATGATGGATTAGGTTTGATCCGTTATTGGTCACATGATCATTCAAACCAAGACACAGTCAAAACCCAGTGTGTAACATCTCTTGTACGTGTGTGTTGTTGTACTAACCAAAAATAACTTTTTTATATAGTCTGATGTCTGGTGTTATGGCTTGTATGTTTTGAAGGGTTGTACTGAGGACGATTCCGATCATCTGTGTTTGTCATGGTAAAGAATTTAATCTTGAGGGGCGTCCGGATAGCATAGCGGTCTATTCCGCTGCCTACCAACACGGGGGTCGCCGGTTCGAATCCCCGTGTTACCTTGGTCGGGCGTCCCTACAGACACAACTGGCCGTGTCTGCGGGTGGGAAGCCGGATGTGGGTATGTGTCCTGGTTGCTGCACTAGCGCCTCCTCTGGTCGGTCGGTCGGTCGGTCGGGGCGCCTGTTCAGGGGGGAGGGGGAACTGGGGGGAATAGCGTGATCCTCCCACGCGCTACGCCCCCTGGCGAAACTCCTTACTGTCAGGTGAAAAGAAGCGGCTGGCGACTCCATGTGTATTGGAGGAGGCATGTGGTAGTCTGCAGTCCTACTCGGATCGGCAGAGGGGGTGGAGCAGCGACCGGGACAACTCGGGAGAGTGGGTAATTGACCAGATACAATTGGGGTGAAAAATGTGGGAAAAAACAAAATAATAATAATAATAATAATAACAATAATTGAAACTTGAATCAAATTGTATTTTATGTGTTAATATTTGTTTCTCTCTCTGTGTGTGTGTGTGTGTGTGTGTGTGTGTGTGTGTGTGTGTGTTCAGCTTTACGAGCACTCCCATCAGTTCCCTCGGTCGGGGCGGGCCCTCGTCGTTCGCAGCCAGGATGAACTGGACCCGCCCTCTCAGGAAGTGCACGACGTTGAATTCGGCGGAGGTGCCAAGCGCAGCCAATCAACCGTCGAGGTTCCGCAGCGGTCGCGCCACTTTTCCCAAGTCACCCCTCTCTCTCCGAATTTCTACCATTCGGCTCCGTGCCCGAAGTTAAGGTCTGCCTCCACGTCTGTGATGGAGGACATCAGAGGCGGGAGGTCGGGGGTGCAGCGGCAAGCCCAGCGGCTGGCCGGTGTTTACGGTAATCGGTCGCGCCGCAGGCCGCACCCCCAACCACACCCAGACGGCGCACAGCAATTGGTTCTTCTCTACCCCAACAATCCTGCGTACCAGTACCACCCTGTGCTTCCCACCTTCCCACTAGCTGGCTATCCGCCACTCAGCCAGCAGGCCTACTTCACGGATCACGTTGCCGTTTCCTCATTAGAACGTTTCCCGCAATACACGAGGGGGGACTACGTGGCCATGGAGGGCGTAGCGCCGCGTCCGTCTCTCTACCCAGCGAGCCGCGATTTTCCGACCCTCTCGCCGCTCAGGAGAAATTTCCGCCCCTCTAGTTCGGGGGCGTTCGGATTGGCCAGAGTCTATCAACCAGGAAGCAACGGCGCGAGGCTGCTGCACGTCGGTCAAACGGAGGCGGGACATTACAGCGACGACTCCAACTTTCTCCCCGGGCTACCCCGGCGTGTGGCCAGCCAACCAGACGTCAAGTTTCACCTCTCCCGCAGCTCTAACCCCGCCTTCAACCCCGCCTCGGAGTTTCGGCCCCTCGGGTATTACCCTCACCTCACACGGCCTTCCAGACCCACCTATCTCCCCCTTAACTCCTCCCCTTTGCCGGATCGGCCCACGTCAATGTGCGTGTTAGGCGGCGGGGCCACGGGAAGCTACAGCGATTCAGACCCTGAGGTGTTCTATCCATATTACTGCCCACCACCCCCGCTGGGAAATGTGGTACGGCCCACCGGACTCGCAAGAATGAGGTTTTCCTCCGGGAGCCTCCAACTAGATGAGGAGGAGGAGGAGGAGGAAGAGGAGGTGGTGGAGGAGGAGGGTGGAATGAAGGAGGGGGGTGAAAGACAGCTGAGAGGTAAAAAGGATAAGAATGAAGAAAAAAGAGGGGAGGAAGAGGAGAAGGGGGCTGCAAAGATCACTACGGTGACACTGTAGCACGGAAACGTACAGCAGCACCCCCTCCAGCACACAAGTATTGATTTCAGCATCCGTTCAGAACTGTCAGGTTGAAGGACTACAAGGTTGTAGTCCAAACAAACATGCTTAGACAATGAGCACACACAGTGTACTGTAAACTGAAGGACAAGCTGGTGATAACAAGACACCCACATAGCGGCGTCAACACATTAATGCCACTTCAAATCCACCACGACCTCGGAAACGGATTTGACATTAACACTGACTCGTAAAATATGAGCGAGGTGAACAAACGGGTGAAACTGTGTCACTCAACGGGTAATTACAAGGTGTTTTATTCAGTCAGGGACATTATTCCAACTGTGCCAACAGCTCCTGGGAAGTGTGACTACATGCGCAACACTGTTTGTCTTCCCAACCCGTGTGATAAGCGAATAGTTGGCAGTCTTTCTTGTTTTCTACTGGTTTTTAATTTGTACATTGCTTCAAGGGTATAAATGCAATCATATAGATGATGATTTGCGTACGTACTCCAGAAGTAGAGTAGCTACATAGTAACGTGTGCTTCCAGATCCAATTTCCAACGGGAGGTAAATTTCTACACTAATTAATTCATAACTTATTTATTTATTTTTCGCCCTTTTTTCTCCCCAATTGTACCTGGCTAATCACCCCGCTCTCTGGGCCGTCCCGGTCGCTGCTCCACCCGCCTCTGCCGATCCGGAGAGGGCTGCAGACTACCGCATGCCTCCTCCGATACATACGGAGTCGCCAGCCACTTCTTTTCACCTGACAGCGAGGAGTTTCGCCAGGGGGACGTAGCGCCCCTCCCCTCCGAACAGGTAAAGTGTTTATTTTTAAGGGGCCGGGGGACAAGGCAGCGATGTAGGGCTATACATGTGTCAGTTAGCTGGACTTTGTTAGCCAACTAGCATCTTTCCACACATGGCGGGGCTTGTTTGGGTCAAGGCCAAACCACGAGGTTCATGACTAAGTGCGTTGTTCATTTACAGGAAACTCATCCCACCTCATGAAGTCCACCTGCTTCCGACTAACTCCACATAAATCTCTGGATTCAGGAGGAAAAGGAGGACGTTAACGATCACCGTCCTCTTTTTATTGCCGTCGACACGGCTAAAGCTAACGCACCTATAGAAATGATTAGCCCCAAAACGATGTTAAACTTTCTGCGTTGGACAGAAACAAGTTTTATTTCCCCCACTGAAATAAAGGAGGTAAAAGAAGCCGGTTGTGCGGAGAGCTTCCGGTGGCGACAAACCTACCGAGTGCTAACTGGCTTATCATTTAGCCATCGTCAAACCCTGCAGGACTTGCAGTGGAAAATCAGCTGCATATGTAGTTATTGTTGTTTAATCGTTTAAGGTTATAAGATGCTGTTGAGGCCACTGGTATGAAAATGAAAATGCTTGTGTTGAGGTGGCGCACGTGACAACTTATGGATCTAACTTGTGTGGCAATGAAGTTGGCAAATGTAGCTTATAGTCGGAGATTCTGTATGAAAATGTGCACTGAATTTCTTTTTTTTGGGGGGGGTTGTTAACTAAATTCATTCAATTCATCCATCCATCCATTATCCAAACCGTTTATCCTGCTCTCAGGATCGCGGGAATGCTGGAGCCTATCCCAGCAGTCATTGGTCAGCAGGCGGGGAGACACCCTGGACAGGCCGCCGGGCCATTACAGGGTCAATTTAGTGTAAATTACAAAAGACTCACTGGCCGATCAGCCCTTAGTCGAGCGGTTAGCGATGTCGCCTTGTGGTGCAGAACACCACGGATCGAATCCCGCACCAGGCGAGAAAATAGCTCGGTTACGTTAGTACGGCCGATGCACCTGACCTACATGTCTTTGGGCTGTGGGAGGAAACCGGAGCACGCGAGAAAACCCACGCAGACACGGGAGAACATGCAAACTCCACACAGAGGACGACCCTCAAGGTTGTACCACCCGGGACTCGAACCCAGAACCTTCTTGATGTGAGGCGACCGCGCTAACCACTGCACTACCGTGCCGCCTCATTGAACTCATTCATTCAATTAATAGTACGATTACAGTGCTGAATCTACCATTCCATTCACATCACAAATAAGTTCAACTGGACCATCAGTGACCGGGCTGTGTAGACGCAAGTCTATTCCAGTGCTTTCAGTACGGTTGGCATTGTAGTAAAGCATCGTTGACCAAATCACAAATGTTAGTTGCAGAAAATGTTCATAGAGATTAGCTGTTGCTTTACAAACTATCATGGTAAACAGAGACGGTCAGTTTTAGCGTTGTTTTTGTTTTTGGTTCGTATCGTTATAAAAGACAATCATTCAATGAAAATTTGGAAACCGTTGTACAAAACCTATAATTTCACCAGTGGCATTGGTTTCCCCCCCTTTTCTCCCCAACTGACTTTGGGTAACTACCCCACTCTTCTGAGCCGTCCCGGTCACTGCTCCGCCCCCTCCGCCGATGCGGGGAGGGCTGCAGATTACCACACGTCTCCTCCGATACATGTGGAGTCGCCAGCCGCTTCATTTCACCTGACAGGGAAGAGTTTCGCCAGGGGGACGTAGCACGTGGGAGGATCACGCGATTCCCCCCAGTTCCCCCTCCCCCCAAAAAAGACGCCCCGACCGACCAGAGGCGCTAATGCAGCGACCAGGACACATACCCATAGCCCACTTCCCACCCGCAGACACGGCCAATTGTGTCTCTAGGGACGCCCGACCAAGCCGGAGGGAACACGGGGATTTGAACCGGCGATCCCCGTGTTGGTAGGCAGCGGAATAGACCGCCACGCCACCCGGACGCCCTACTGGTGACACTGTTTACTGTGTATGTGAGTGCTGACAGTGAATGTGTCCCACACCCCATTGCCTTACCACTGGACCCGTAATGCTGGTACCTGCAACATGCTGATGTATTAACGTTCAATTTCCAGCTACAAATAAATGAAGTAACGGCACACTTTTTGAATCAAACTTAAATATTTATTCATAATATTCTGAACTCCCCTAAAAAAGGTCATTTCTGCAAAATCTTACATCTTTCATTTACACCCCCTCCCTCCCCCCACACACTCTCAAGGGAATTTTTTTTTTTTTTTAGGTTTTTTTGCATCTCTTGCCATATATAAAAAGATGAAAATATACAATGACCAAGCATTATAGTGTCTTTGGTACAAAATATCAGTAAAGTCTTATATTACAGCTCCATCCTCGAGACCTTTAATAAGAGGACTTGAGTTTTGTGTACGGCTGGTTTGGAGCAACAGGGATTCGTGTTATTCTGCCAACAGGCCCCCAAGTTTAAAACGAGACATCGACACAAAGTGTGTGTGTATATATATATATATGCCGTTTCAACCTGTGTTTCAAACATGGGATTGTTAGGAAAAAGAGACGCGTGACCTTTGCCCCAAAACCAGACACATGGATGTGTTGATAATGACACGTCCCTTTAAAGGTTACGCCACAGAAAGTCCCTTTGGTTGTTGGTTCAGAAAGTATTCTGAAATTTCTAATCAACGGTGCGGATCATTATCTTAACATTGCAGTAATCGCCAGACTACACCATCTGGGTTCGATGTGACTGCATGACCGTTCCCTGTATCCTGGTGGAAGGCGACGCACAAATGAACAGAAGAATGACTCCTGAACCAAGGATAACGGTAAACTGGAGGCAGCTTCATCAAGTGTACCGTGATTCGTCCCTGTCATCCTAGTAGTACCATCAAGCCGAAGGGCAGTAACAGAGCGAAAAGAAGAAAACATGGAGTAACAGGAAAATGACGGCCAGGGCACAGGTAGTGGATATTTCCTACGACATCGTTTACGGGGTTTGACTTTTGTTAATGTGGAAATCCAAACCCTGGTCATAACCTCTCGTTCAGTGACGGCGTTTTGAACACGGCTGGTTCTCGTACGGGTCTGGGAGCTGTCATTTCTAAGAGTTTCTGTAAAATTAACTGTGCTGAACAAACAGGGTAACGAGTCTCTGTTGCTACGAATGGGAGGTCATCTGCAAGTGGCGGCAGGTCATGACACAGAATGCATCACTGCTGTTGGGTGAGATAATGGCTTTTCCTTCTTCTCCTCTTGCAGTTGAGGGGCTGAGCAGAGCGTTTCGATCAAAAGCTTAAAACTTACCGACGAAGGTTAAAAAAAAAAAAGGTAAATGAAGGTACTTCTTATAAAAGGATAGTAAATGACATTCTTGGCCGGACTGGAATGTCTATATGTTATGGGTAAACCTTAAGTTGGGAGAATTTATATATCAAAATAAGATTTTTTTTTAAAAATTTGTACAACCCTAAAGGGACAGTAAAACCTGTGTGTCTACATGCATCGCAGTTAAAAGCAAAATAAAGCTATTTTCGTTTTGAGGTCCTGCTGTAAAACAGGCTTATTTTCAGCGAACAGCAGTGAAGAGAAAAAAAAATAGATATGTATTTAGTTTATATATTACAAGTAGTGTCTGTTTCGGAGTGTAATGCGAGGAGACGTTGCACAGCAAAACTCCTCCATTTCCCATCATCCAACAGTCTTCGGCTTCACCAGATGGAGACACAGTCTCCCGTTTCCTGTCACGCTCAGCATACCGCACTCATCCGTCCATCTCTTTCTTCTTCAGTTGGTTGAGAATCTGAGCACGAGAGAGAGAGGGAGCAAGAGAGAGAGAGAAAGGGATGGAGAGAGGGAGAGAGGGAGTGCACGAGAGAGTGAGAGCAAGAGTAAGGGATGGAGAGAGAGAGGGGGGGGCAGTGAGAGAGAGGGAGGGAGAGCAAGAGAGAGAGAGGGAGGGAGAGAGAATGAGCAAGAGAGAGGGAGAGTGAGCGAGCAGGAGAGAGAGGGGAGAGCGAGTGAGAGGGAGAGAGAGAAAGACAGACAGAGATATTTGTTATCGTTGTATTTTGTTTGACCTTGCGATATTCTGCTTTGGCAATGTGTAGCATTTTTGTATCATGCCAATAAAGCTGAATTGAACTGAAATGAGAGAAAGAGAGAGAGAGAGAGAGAGAGAGAGAGAGAGAGAGAGAGAGAGAAAGAAAGTGTCACCTCTTGTTTTATTTAGGTCTCCGTTTGTCGAATTCATGCAAGGAAAAAGAAATGCAAAAAAAAAAACATTGAAAGAAACAGAGAGAGAGAGAAAGACAGAAAGAAAACACAAACCTAAAGAAGATGAGCAGAGATGGAAGTAAAAGAGTGGCAGAAAGGTAAATCAGAGGAAGTGAAAGTAAGGCAACGAAGGCGAACACAAAGGCAAATGAAAAGAAGTGGTGGACGGAGAGGGGACGATGACAACCTACTTCTGGTACCTGGCGATAATGTGTGTGACCATCCTGTCGGTGATGCCCGGGCAGACCTCCTCAGCCAATCGGATGTTGCGTTCCAGCTCCTCGATAGCCAGCCGCTGCTCAGACTGGTCCTTGTGTTGCTGCTTCAACTACATACGAAGGGGATTTAAACTGTAATGAGTGGGTTTTTTTTATTCCAGGTGTCCATTTGTGTGAAACAGAGATCGAGCCCTCAGCTTCAAACCAATGTGTTTTGCAAGACAACAAAGGTCACAGCGAGCATAAGAAGGCAGTATAGGGTTTTTTTGGCAAATTTCTTAAATGATCATTAAAGACTTAAAGCACATGATGTCCTGCAGTATCAGTGAGCTCTGCCCCTGTATTTGAAAAATACAAAAATACATCGAGGGGGGGGGGGGGGCTGGAGGCGGGAGTAGTGCACCATCACAGACAATTTTTTAATTTTTTTGCATGGGTAATGTGTGTGGAGAAAAATACTTTGACCCATGAGCAACTGAAACTGCACACCAATGGAAGATTTATTGTGGGAAACGGGTCCATTATGTTTTCACAGAAATGTTGGAATTTTGAATTTTATCCAGGACCAAAACAAAGCCATGTATCTCACATTTCCCACTCGCATAGATCAATTAAAAAAAAAATACAAATTTAAAGCATGCAGAATCCCTTTATGGCTGAAATAATGCTAACTTCAAGAGGTGAATAAGTGAGAGGGGAGACCATCTGTAACCTGCAAGACACGGGTTCAAATAAATATAAATTTATTTCTGGTTTTTCCCCTTATCCCACCCGATTGACCCAGTGGCATATGGCGGGAACTCTTGTCGAATAACTCCCCTGGCTCACGTTTCCACAGGAAGGAGATAGTCGTAACAGGAGTTTCCTTCAAACTCGTGTCGGCTGCTCTCGCTATTTTACACGCTGAAGCCTCGCATGGATTGCATTACCTTCAGGCCGCGAAGGAGGCGTATGGAGAATGCTTTCGGTTGCTTGGCTGCAAGCGCCCGGATGGGCCAGAGGGGTCGCTGGAGAACGACGAGTTCCCGAACACTACACCGATCTACACCCACTACCCCTCGGGTAAGGGTGGCCTAATGAAGGCCTTACCCCGTGGACGCTCTGGCCGTGACCGGTTACGGCGAGTCTGGGGTACGAACCTCCCAGCCACATGATGAGCGGACTGCAAGAACGGCGGTTTATTCCACTCGGCCGTCAGAGCGGCCTGACACGGGTTCAAACACCACTTAAGCAGTGACGTGCCCTTGAGCAAGGCACTGGATTGCCACCAGGGTATTCTGTGGCTGACCCTTACTTCTGACCCCTGTGTGTGTGTGTGTGTGTGTGTGTGTGTGTGTGTGTGTGTGTGTGTGTGTGTGTGTGTGTGTACCTCAGTGAAAACGGGAGAGATGACTGTTGTCAGGCTGGTGGATTTGCTCAGCTGGTCCTGACCCTGAGAGACGGCACAGAGACACACAGAAAGAAGAGGACGGGCAAAATTATTAAAATTGCTCATATAAAGATAATCAAATGCTAATCACATGAATTAATTTCATATTTCTGTTTTGCTTAGTCTGAGGGTACAGTGATCAAGAGTATTCTTCCATGTGGTCTGGCTACCATTTACTCGACAGGGAATCCCTGTTGATATGTGTAATTGATTCGAGTTATGCTTTTGGTTGAATAGAACAACATTAGGGGATAAAAATCATATTGCTAATTTATTTAGACATGGGAATATCCTCTATGTTAACTTCGCTTTTGCAATGTGGACTAAGGCGCACACTGCGCGGACCCACCGTCCCATTGAGAACCTTCCTGCTCTCCGTCTTCTTCTTGCGGACCGTTGTGAAGGACCACTCCGGAGACTGGCTGTTCTCCTTGTTACTGGACTCACTGGTAAAAAAACAAAACAAAAAAAAACACACACTTAAAACGCTATCTCAACAAATCAAATCTCTAACTTTCAACTCTGTGCGAAACTGAACATTCGGTTTCTTGAGCAATAATCTGTGCTTTTTCCTGTTTTACAGACACACAAACACACACACACACACACACACAACCATGCTTACCTATCCGAGTCGTCCGAGCTGCTGCCGCTATGCCCCTCCTCCTTCCACCTCCGGTACCTGTCAATCAACTCACTGAGGTACGACGTCTTCTTACAGTGTTTGACTATGAACTTGTGTTTGAGCAGCTCTTTCGCGGTGGGTCTCTGGATGGACAGACACACAGACACATAGGGGAGGAGAGGGGACAGTGTTAGGCACAGGTTTTAGGTTAAGTAAGAACTTACTCCATTACATCACCAGGGGGCAGCAAAACGCAACGTCCTAGTTGAGGAAAGCAGCGCTGAGGGCAAAACGTACGCAATCGCATGTTCACTAACACACAAAAACCAACACAATAATTGGGCCAGTGTATAAGTCAGCGAGTGTTTTTTATTCATCTGTGTGTGTGTGTGTGTGTGTGTGTGTGTGTGTGTGTGTGTGTGTGTGTGTGTGTACGCGTTACTCACGAAGCCCGGGTCCTTGTTGAGGCAGGCCTCGGTGAACTCCTTGAAGCTCTTGGAGAAGTCCCCAGTCAGGGTGGGAGGCGGCGACTTGGGGATGTGAAACAAGACCCTCATTGGATGCATGTCAGAGTTCGGAGGCTCGCCTTTGGCCAGCTCGATGGCTGTTATACCCAGTGACCATATGTCAGCCTGCAGGAAAGAGGCGCACAGAGATACACACACACACACACACATTAAAGATGGATGTACACTGCCACCGTACTCACGCACACATTCACCGCTCATTTAATTACAGGACTACACCCAGTTACAGAGAGAGACTACGCTCATATGCAGAGAGAGAGAGAGAGAGAGAGAGAGAGAGAGAGAGAGAGAGAGAGAGAGAGAGAAAGCGAGAGAGAGAGAGAGAGAGAGAGAGAGAGAGAGAGAGAGAGAGAGCGAGAGAGAGAGAGAGAGAGAGAGAGAGAGAGAGAGAGAGAGAGAGAGAGAAAGCGAGAGAGAGAGAGAGAATGGAGAATGTGGGTGAGAGGTAGAGTCCCATGTATAGTAAACAACTGGCACTGGCAAACTTAGTATTCAAATACCCCAGTGTGCACACATACACCCAAAGGCACCGTTACCACACTCCCAGAAAACACTCAGCAGATGCTGCTGCTCCCCAGTTGCGAGGCGCATTTTTTTCTAATTCAATGACTGTGACACCTGCTAAGCATATGGTAACCTAGGCAAGGAGTGAGGACACACACACACACACACTCAGAGGTTGGATGTCAGTTCTTCTTAGCCGGCTCCAATGAACATATGTTAGTCAATGTAGATGCACATGAACACGCACAGATACACAATAATTAGATGGACACACGCACACGCACACACACACACACACACACACACACACACACACACACACACACACACACACACACACACACACACACACACACACACAGAGTAGAGCACATAAAAATAGGATGCCTGGTCACTTTTTGACAGTTTGCCAGCTAGCTGTATTGCTGTTACACACAGACACACACAGACACACACACACACACACACACACACACACACACACAACAACAATAGGATGCCTGGTCACTTTTTGACAGTTTGCCAGCTAGCTGTATTACTGTTACACACACTGACCATATGTTCACCTGTGGGAGAAGCACACACACACACACACACACACACACACACACACACACCTCTATTTAAACTGCTGAAGAAAAAAAAAGTTCAATATCGTAACCATAAATCACGGTTATCAATGTTGTGACATCCTTATCTTGTATTAGATACCACATACAGGCCTCCTCAGCCCACACCCCGGTGTACTGCAGGCCTCCTCAGCCCACACCTCGGTGTACTGCAGGCTTTCCATTCATGCTGCTCCTCAACCATCTAACCAGACAGGTTTTACACCTAGCACAACAAAGGAACAACACTAACTGCCTGGCAGAGGAGAAAACCAGCAGCACACTGCCAACCTCCAGTTTATACCAACCTCCAGTTTATACCATACACATGTATCATGACTGTTATCATCCCGTCACTTTTACTGCTATTTGGGGAGAGAAATGCATTTTAATACATCCTTTACTGAACCTACGAGTTACTGAGAGCGTTAGTCTGGCTGTAAAACTCAAACCTTCAAATGACCCACTACGTGATAATCGATAAGATTATTCATCTTTAAGATATTCTGAGGCCAAAGAATACCATGCCTTCGCTCCTCCCTTCATCTTTGTGTGCCCTGACTTCTCAATTTCTGCCTCTCCCTCCATCTTTCCACCTCTCTTATGCAACTGCACATGACAAATTCCCTCCGTTCAGCCGTGGGAGTGGCATTTACATTGGAAACAGGCGCCGACACACAAACATACCCAGAGGCTTGTTAGTCGACGACTTCTTTTGGACATTTGGGATGTGAGCAGCCAAATTCAGTCTTACCAGACGCATGCATGCAGACACACACACACGGAAATGCAAACACACATTATGTACGCATGCACTCAACTGTGGACAACACAAGCACGGACACAGACCACATGAATAAAACCAAATCAATTAACACACACCTCACCACATCTGTGAGTAAATTATACACACACCCTGAATGACTTTGCCTCATTTCCAAATACACTAAACCAGGCACGCGCAAGAACACACCCCTGGCCATAAAGTCTCCGTCTCTCACTCTAATTAAAGTATGAGTCAAACCTGTCCGTTATGTGTGTGTGTGTGTTTTACCTGCTAGTGTGAACGATTTTGTGCGCTACATGAACCTACGGCCCACCTTAGAGTCGTACGCAGACTGCTGTATGACCTCGGGGGCCATCCAAAATGGCGTGCCCACGAAGGTCTCCCTCTTAATCTGTGTGTCTGTCAGCTGCCCGGCCACCCCGAAGTCCGCCAGTTTCACCTGACCGTGCTCTGATAGGAGCACATTAGCAGCTAGAGGGAGAGAGACGGAAAAAGGGAGAGAGGCGGAAACAAGAGAGCGAGAGAGACGGAGACATCGGGTGAGAAAGAAAGTTATTAAATCACCATGTTAAGATAACGGATCATTGACAGCTCAATTAAAACTGCTGTTATGTTTAATGAACTGGAGTCGCCCCAATTCATCCATCCATCCATTATCCAGACCACTTATCCGGCTCTCGGGGTGGTGGGGATGCTGGAGCCTATCCCAGCAGTCATTGGGCGGCAGGTGGGGAGACTCCCTGGACTGACCGTTAGTCCAACACAGGGCCGACACACACACATTCACAGCTAGGGACAATTTAGTATGGCCGATTCACCTGACCTACACGTCTTTGGACTGTGGGAGGAAACCGGAGCACCCAGAGGAAACCCACGCAGACACGGGGAGAACATGCAAACTCCACACAGAGGACGATCCGGGATGACCCCCAAGGTTGGACTAACCCAGGGCTCGAACCCAGGACCTTCTTGTAGTGGTTAGCGCATTACATTGCAATTCCTATTGACATGCTAGCGGTTAGCATAAGGCTATGAAATTCTTCAATTCAGTACAATTCAATTACACTATAGCATAAAATGACAGAGAAATGGTTGTGATCAATAATGACGACAAAAATAAATGATAGTGTCTAATAAAACCACAACATTAGAACAAATTAATTCTCACAAATAGTCCATTTAGATATAGACTAAAGCAGAGTTTTCCTATCGACACATCTGACATCAATTTAACCTTCGTATTGGTGAATATACAGCATGGTCCCATAGAGCAAATGGCTTAGACTGCAGCAAGATTGAAGGGGGCAGGTTCATCCCATCTGTACCTTTAATGTCTCTGTGAATCTTCTTCTCTGAATGCAGGTAGTCCAGTCCTTTCAAGATCTCCTTTAGCATGGTAGCAATCTGAGACTCATCAAATGGACCTGCTCGAAGCTACACACACACACACACACACACACACACACACACACACACACACACACACACACACACACACACACACACACACACACACACACAGTATCATAAAGCCAAAGGCTGCATGTGGATATATAAACTGATCCTGTGTCAGTGCAAGCAAGATCTGACCTCTTGCCAAAAATTTAGCAAGGATTACCTCAAAAAAAAAAATGGCCGCGGGACATAAATTGTTGGAAACTGATCATTTGAAGGTGAAGCCATCTGTGATTCAACAAATGGCAACACCTAGGTGAAGAAGCTGCTGCAGTTAAACCAAAGCTCGCTATTAAATGCTATAAAAGAGAAAAGCCTTCATGTGTTGCTGGAAAGAATGGAAAACTCCACATCAGATAACTTTTCCATTGTGTTTTGTAACGAGTCCCTTCATCCGTGCTTCTTACACTGGATTTCATCATCTGCAAATGTCAAATGTCCACCATGTAAAAAAAAATAAAAATCTGGCTTTGCCAGCACAACCCATTTATTATCATATTCTCGAGTCCTTTCATTCTCTGCTAACTTCATACATGTTCCCTTCGGGGAGCAATAAAGTTCACTTCACGCGTGACTCATAACTTCATAACTTGTTTCACATGTTATGACACAGCGGGATGTATTTTGGCCACAGGGATCAGGTGAAACAACTGCCTCCGCACTCACCAAATCCAGAGCCGAGCCACCACCTAGATACTCCATGATGATCCATAGTTTACTGCCCTGAGAGGGGGAAACAGGAAGAGCAGTAAAAAAACAGATGGACAGAGAGAGAGAGAGGGAGAGAGCGAGTGAGAGGAAATTAACTTATTGTTCTGTATCCATGAACAGTGAATAAGCGAAATCTTTCAAGTACATTCAGATATGCCTTTGGTTATATATAGCCTCATAGGAATGAGTCTCTTATCCATGCCCCCACACACAGACATGCACACAACACACACACACACACACACACACACTCATCAGCAGTCATTCGGGGTCGAGTATGACCGTCCTCCCTCTGGGTCCTCAGATGGGTGTAGAGGCTGATCCTGGAGTCACATAACGGGACAGCTTTTTATGTGGAATGGCTGATGCGCCTGCAGCCACCACACGGGGTCCTTGGCAGGGGGTGGCCAGAGTTCAATGGCATGGGGAACCAAGATGATCGGGGACCACCCTCTGTTGCAGCCTTCATCCGCCTTCACTACTGCTGTGACCTGGAGACATCTTCCGCCAGTTCTGCCGTTCAGGTCTTTGTTGGATCGCGCTTCGTCTGGAACCTCCTCCTTGACCTGTCCGCCTTGGGTGACCCTACCAGGAGCCAAGCTCCAACACACGCACGCACGCACACACACGCACACACACACACACACACACACCCCTCTTACCTTCAGATACGAGCCGTAGTACTTAGTGATGTAGGGACTGTCACACTGACTGAGGACTGTGATCTCCTGCTGAATGTCCTCGATCTCATCCTCAGCCTCCTCCAAGTCAATGGTCTTAATGGCAACAACGCTCGTACTACGATTATCAATACCCTTAAAGACCTGGGGGGAAAGAAGAGGATTTAAAAGGTTTTAAAGGTGAAGGAAGGAGGAACGAGCAGAAGGGTAGAGAGGTGATCAGATGATGACAAAACAGAACCATCTTCACTGCAAAGCCCAGCGACACATACACACCGCCGTGAAAACACACGCAGCATCTCAAAAACAATGCGTAAAAATAAATAAAAGGGTTATTTTTTCTTTTGTTTCACAGTTAAAGATCATCTGTCGTCATGCAAACACAGGTATGTGAAGGTCTTACCTCGCCGAAGGATCCCTTGCCAATGCGATCCAACTTGGTAAACAACTCTTCTGGATCAACATGAGAACTCTGATGGAGAGAAGAGGAGATATGAGAGAGAGAGAGAGAGAGAGAGAGAGAGAGAGAGAGAGAGAGAGAGAGAGAGAGAGAGAGAGAGAGAGAGAGTCAAGGACCGAGACAAAGATACAGAGAGCGAGAGAGAGACACACACAGACAGAGAGACACACAGACAGAGAGAGAGAGACACACACACACACACACACACACACACACACACACACACACACACACACACACACACACACAGAGAGAGAGAGGGAGTCAGACACCGAGAGACAGACAGACAGAGAGAGTGAGAGACACACACAGACAGAGAGAGACACACACACACACACTCACACACACACACACAGAGACAGAGACAGACAGAGAGAGAGAGAGACACACACACAAACACACACACACACACACACAGACCGAGAGAGAGAGAGAGAGAGAGAGAGAGAGAGAGACAGACAGTGAGAGAGAGAGTGAGAGAGGGAGTGAGAGAGTGAGAGAGAGAGTGAGAGAGAGTGAGAGAGTGAGAGAGAGTGAGAGGGAGTGAGAGAGTGAGAGAGAGAGTGAGAGAGAGAGAGAGAGAGAGAGAGTGAGAGAGAGTACTACATAAGAGAAGCATACAAATTAAAGCAAGTTGCAAAAAAGAAATGTGGATTTTGAAAGCAACTGGGGAGAACTGAGAATAAAACATTGAAGACCACTTAAGAGAAAAGCAGAGATGGATGAAAGAACAAAAGGAGCGATGAAAACGAATAAAACTACAATCGGGGAAACGGTCGAGCCGGTTTAAAAGAGAGCGGTTTGATCTGAACTTTAACAGCACTTTAAAGCATCGCGTCAGCTTCAACAAACAACGGGACCAAGAAATCAAATCCGGACACGTGTTTTAAATGTGGGCGAAAGGAGGAAAAAGAAAAAGAAATATTTTAATTGGCACAAGACTCAAAAGGATGGGCGACCTTAACATTAAAACGCTACACTTTCTTTAGAAAAGCTTCTGAAAAGAAAAAGAAAAAGAAAGAATAAAGCTTCTGTTTCAGGGAGACAGAACACCAAAAATGTTTGCTATTTGTTTTTGCTCTCACTTGTTTGGTCGTACTCTTGTTTTTGCCTTGTCTGGGTTTTGTTTTTTGGGGTTTTTTTTTGTTAAGCACTTTGTGGCATTGTTTTAGAAAAGTGCTATATAAACAAATTATTATTATTATTATATTATTATTACTATTAATAAATGTACTTTAAAATTAAAAAAGTACAAAAATTATCATAGAATTGACAACGTTTTACATTTACAGCCATTTGAAACACATTTCGAGCAATTGCCAAACCCTTACAACACACACACACACACGCACACACACACACACCACTCACTTCCTCCTGTGTGTGTGACGGTTAGCGATAAGAGGAATCATCCTCTCACAGTTACACCACAGACAGGAACTCCAACATCTTCTGGAGGCTTCCCATTAGCCGGCACATCCCAGCTCCCGCCCCTCGGGGCCAACAAACCGCACCACGAAACCACCGAGTCACACGCTTGAATCCCAGCCCGCGACAGCGCCCTGTACAGAGCGAGGACACTCCTCGCCCTTCTGTACGTGTCAGGACGTGCGACTCCAACAGGGCCAGAGTTGCAAAACCTCCCTGTCTCAGTCTGTCTCAGTCCATTCAAAACCTCCCCATCTCAGTCTGTCTCAATCTGTTCAAAACCTGTCTGTCTCAGTCGGTCTCAGTCCGTTCAAAACCTGTCTGTCTCAGTCTGTCTCAGTCCGTTCAAAACCTCCTGTCTCAATCCGTTCAAAACCTCCCCGCCTCAGTCTGTCTCAATCTGTTCAAAACCTGTCTGTCTCAGTCTGTTCAAAACCTCCCCGTCTCAGTCTGTCTCAATCCGTTCAAAACCTCCCTGTCTCAGTCTGTCTCAATCTGTTCAAAACCTCCCTGTCTCAGTCTGTCTCAGTCCGTTCAAAACCTCCCTGTCTCAGTCTGTCTCAGTCCGTTCAAAACCTGTCTGTCTCAGTCTGTCTCAGTCCGTTCAAAACCTCCTGTCTCAATCCGTTCAAAACCTCCCCGTCTCAGTCTGTCTCAATCCATTCAAAACCTGTCTGTCTCAGTCTGTCTCAATCCGTTCAAAACCTCCCCGTCTCAGTCTGTCTCAATCCGTTCAAAACCTCCCTGTCTCAGTCTGTCTCAGTCCGTTCAAAACCTGTCTGTCTCAGTCCATTCAAAACCTCCCCGTCTCAGTCTGTCTCAATCCGTTCAAAACCTCCCTGTCTCAGTCTGTCTCAATCTGTTCAAAACCTCCCTGTCTCAGTCTGTCTCAGTCCGTTCAAAACCTGTCTGTCTCAGTCCATTCAAAACCTCCCCGTCTCAGTCTGTCTCAATCCGTTCAAAACCTCCCTGTCTCAGTCTGTCTCAATCTGTTCAAAACCTCCCTGTCTCAGTCTGTCTCAGTCCGTTCAAAACCTGTCTGTCTCAGTCTGTCTCAGTCCGTTCAAAACCTCCTGTCTCAATCCGTTCAAAACCTCCCCGTCTCAGTCTGTCTCAATCCATTCAAAACCTCCCTGTCTCAGTCTGTCTCAATCCGTTCAAAACCTCCCCGTCTCAGTCTGTCTCAATCCGTTCAAAACCTCCCTGTCTCAGTCTGTCTCAGTCCGTTCAAAGCCTCCCTGTCTCAGTCTGTCTCAGTCCGTTCAAAACCTGTCTGTCTCAGTCTGTCTCAGTCCGTTCAAAACCTCCTGTCTCAATCCGTTCAAAACCTGTCTGTCTCAATCCATTCAAAACCTCCCTGTCTCAGTCTGTCTCAATCCGTTCAAAACCTCCCCGTCTCAGTCTGTCTCAATCTGTTCAAAACCTCCCTGTCTCAGTCTGTCTCAGTCCGTTCAAAACCTCCCCGCCTCAGTCTGTCTCAATCTGTTCAAAACCTGTCTGTCTCAGTCTGTCTCAGTCCATTCAAAACCTCCCCGTCTCAGTCTGTCTCAATCTGTTCAAAACCTGTCTGTCTCAGTCTGTCTCAGTCCATTCAAAACCTCCCCGTCTCAGTCTGTCTCAGTCCGTTCAAAACCTCCTGTCTCAATCAGTTCAAAACCTCCCCGTCTCAGTCTGTTCAAAACCTGTCTGTCTCAGTCCGTTCAAAACCTGTCTGTCTCACTCTGTCTCAATCCATTCAAAACCTCCCTGTCTCAGTCTATCTCAATCCGTTCAAAACCTCCCTGTCTCAGTCTGTCTCAATCCATTCAAAACCTCCCTGTCTCAGTCTGTCTCAATCCATTCAAAACCTCCCTGTCTCAGTCTGTCTCAGTCCGTTCAAAACCTGTCTGTCTCAGTCTGTCTCAGTCCGTTCAAAACCTCCTGTCTCAATCCGTTCAAAACCTCCCCGTCTCAGTCTGTCTCAATCCATTCAAAACCTCCCTGTCTCAGTCTGTCTCAATCCGTTCAAAACCTCCCCGTCTCAGTCTGTCTCAATCCGTTCAAAACCTCCCTGTCTCAGTCTGTCTCAGTCCGTTCAAAACCTGTCTGTCTCAGTCCATTCAAAACCTCCCCGTCTCAGTCTGTCTCAATCCGTTCAAAACCTCCCTGTCTCAGTCTGTCTCAATCTGTTCAAAACCTCCCTGTCTCAGTCTGTCTCAGTCCGTTCAAAACCTGTCTGTCTCAGTCCATTCAAAACCTCCCCGTCTCAGTCTGTCTCAATCCGTTCAAAACCTCCCTGTCTCAGTCTGTCTCAATCTGTTCAAAACCTCCCTGTCTCAGTCTGTCTCAGTCCGTTCAAAACCTGTCTGTCTCAGTCCGTTCAAAACCTACTGTCTCAATCCGTTCAAAACCTCCCCGTCTCAGTCTGTCTCAATCCATTCAAAACCTCCCTGTCTCAGTCTGTCTCAATCCGTTCAAAACCTCCCTGTCTCAGTCTGTCTCAGTCCGTTCAAAACCTCCCTGTCTCAGTCTGTCTCAGTCCGTTCAAAACCTGTCTGTCTCAGTCTGTCTCAGTCCGTTCAAAACCTCCTGTCTCAATCCGTTCAAAACCTCCCCGTCTCAGTCTGTCTCAATCCATTCAAAACCTCCCTGTCTCAGTCTGTCTCAATCCGTTCAAAACCTCCCCGTCTCAGTCTGTCTCAATCTGTTCAAAACCTCCCTGTCTCAGTCTGTCTCAGTCCGTTCAAAACCTCCCCGCCTCAGTCTGTCTCAATCTGTTCAAAACCTGTCTGTCTCAGTCTGTCTCAGTCCATTCAAAACCTCCCCGTCTCAGTCTGTCTCAATCTGTTCAAAACCTGTCTGTCTCAGTCTGTCTCAGTCCATTCAAAACCTCCCCATCTCAGTCCGTTCAAAACCTCCTGTCTCAATCAGTTCAAAACCTCCCCGTCTCAGTCTGTTCAAAACCTGTCTGTCTCAGTCCGTTCAAAACCTGTCTGTCTCACTCTGTCTCAATCCATTCAAAACCTCCCTGTCTCAGTCTGTCTCAATCCGTTCAAAACCTCCCTGTCTCAGTCTGTCTCAATCCATTCAAAACCTCCCTGTCTCAGTCTGTCTCAATCCATTCAAAACCTCCCTGTCTCAGTCTGTCTCAATCCATTCAAAAACTCCCTGTCTCAGTCTGTCTCAATCCATTCAAAACCTCTCCGTCTCAGTCCGTTAATTTCTGACCTATGGAGCAGGAACGGTGCTCTGCAGGCAGGTCTTGGCTTAAACCAGCACTTGTTGTTATGCAAGCCACAAAACACACAGGCGTGTGCACGTGTGCTCCGTGATCATAGCCCCCTTCTGCGGTTCACAGCAGGATTCAACCGCTCGTCACTATCCGGCTCCTGTGCAGATGCTCCTGCGTGCAGCGAAAGGTGGTCGCGCCTACGATGCTGCTGACGCCTTGACAACGCAGCCGAACACTCGTTCATCCACAGGCCTTGGTCTCGCCTCGCGCCGTCTAGCGCTTCTTGTTATTGTCTTACTCTAAACCGTTTTGACTCTTGTGGAGCGCTTTGTGACCTTCCTCTGTGAACAGTGCTTCACTAAATAAGCTTTACTTTCTCACTTACACAGGAACTTCCTTCTGGATAGTCTGAGATGCTTTCTGAGCATCGCGTCCATGCTGTGCTCTTTATGATGGCCAGCAGACTAGTCAAACTTCTCATAGGTGCAAAAATCACTGGGCTGGGAGTGAAATAAAAGCACTCAACACTCAAATTAGAGCACACACACACACACACACACACACACACACACACACAATTCCTATGCCATTGGCTAATCTTTCAAACAGACTCAAAATAAGCAATAGTGCCGGAAGGGCTGGAATTATTGCCTCAACGAAACCCTTTATTACAAAAGAAGTCCCACACACACGCACACACAGACACACAGACACACACACACACACACACACACACACACACACACACAGAAACGGGAACAAAGGCACCTGCAAAGAAAGCACCCACGCAGCAAATATATGAAGACTAAAAAGGGACACAGACTGGCACATAGACATGGCGCCCACAGTTCTGCCACACCCTGTCAGTAAACACAGCGGTTAGTGTCTAATGATACTTCTTAGAGAGAGAGAGAGGGGGAGAGAGAGAGAGGGAGAGAGAAATACAGAACCTAAAAAAAAGTCTTCAACATTTCCTTGTCATCTTGCATGATTTGGGAATGGATGAATGGTGAGTGTGTTATGTCCACAGCAAAAGCCGTGTCTTGCCTTCTGACTCATTTGCAGCCAATAAGGAAGTGTGGCTGCTGTGTATTTAGATATCTGCCATGATGTAATAATATGCGTGACTATAACACTGGCGGGGCCTTTCGCGTAACTCCGGGCCAGTAAACATGGACTTGGGCCTCTTACTGTGTGCATCTCACACTGGATGTGTCACACACACCATGGTCCAGTCCTGGATGCAAAAAGTAAGGTTACCATCACAAAACTGGCTTCCCCGCAGAGGAGCTTCTTTTAAAACTTATTTTTCCCTCATTTCACTTGCTTCATAGCAAGTTTTATTCCCGAGGGGCGTCCGGGTAGCGTAGCGGTCTATTCCGCTGTCTAACAACACGGGGATCGCTGGTTTGAATCCCTGTGTTACCCCCGGCTCGGACGAGTGTCCCTACAGACACAATTGGCCGTGTCTGTGGATGGGAAGCCGGATTTGGGTGTGTGTCCTGGTCGCTGCACAAGCGCCGCCTTTGATCGGTTGGGGCGCCTGTTCGGGGGGGAGGGGGAACTGGGGAGAATAGCGTGATCCTCCCACGTGCTACGTCCCCCTGGCGAAACTCCTCACCGTCAGGTGAAAAGAAGCGGCTGGCGACTCCACATGTATGGGAGGAGGCATGTGGTAGTCTGCAGCCCTCCTCAGATCGGCAGAGGGGGTGGAGCAGCGACCGGGACGGCTCAGAAGAGTGGGGTAATTGGCTGGGCGCAATTGGGGAGAAAAATAGAAAAAAGTTTTATTCCTGAATCTCAACACTCCCCCGGTTTGTGTCATGGCTGCATTGGACGAGAGTCCACCCGGCAACCAAAACATCGCAAGTTTGATTCCTGCTTCTGCCGCATTCATTTGTACGCCAGAAATACACGTAATCTCCTGCCTGCTTCCCTCTCACCGGGTCACTCCAGATAAGACCACCAAAGACGTGATAACATGGACCAGATGAACACCCCATCACCCCGCCCCAAAGATAAACGCAAAAGATTGGAATAACGCTGACTCGATTCCGACACCAAACCTCTGAACAGGGAAGCAGTCGGAGTTCATCAGGGCACCTTTTATGAGCTGAGTGAGTTTACACACAATTTGTACTGCTCACATGAACCACATAGGACATCTGCATTATAACGCAGGTTATCTCAGCAGGCGTGGCGGCAAGGCCACTTAGCATGAGGGTCTTTTCTTCATAGAACGCAATAAACAAATGTCTCAAACAGTAATATATTAAAAAAAAAAAGCAAATAGTTGGTCTCTGCTGTATTCGTGAACACAGAGTAGCCTTCTCAAGTCAGGTAGAACTTTATTTTGGTTGCGTAGCAGTAAAGACAGTAAAAACACACAATCATCACAAAAACACACACGTAGTGAGTACCACTAAAATTAAAGCAATGTTGACCAAGTGTGGTTGGGCGGTCAGATGATATTATTATTTATATTATTATTTGAAGCCATAACCAGAAGGCAAGTTCTGAGTCTCTGGGTGCTGTCAGACAGGATGTATTCTGATTTCCTTATAAACTGCTCATTATGGAAATCAGACAGACTTTTCTGCTGAGTACCTGTGACACCGCTACAGACCTTGGTCACCTTCGTTGATGCATTTTCTTATTTAACATTGAGAGCAGCATGCCTACAGGTAGAATGTAAAAACCGACTCAATAGGGCGTCTGGGTAGCGTAGCGGTCTATCTCGTTGCCTACCAACATGGGGATCGCTGGTTTGAATCCCCGTGTTACCTACGGCTTGGTCAGGCATCTCTACAGACACAATTGACCTAATCTGCAGTTGGAAAACCGGATGTGGATATGTGTCCTGGTCGATGCACTAGCGCCTCCTCTGGTCGGTCGGGGCGCCTGTTCGGGGGGGGAGGGGGAACTGGGGGGAATAGCGTGATCCCCCCACATGCTACGTCCCCCTGGCGAAACACCTCACTATCAGGTGAAAAGAAGCGGCTGGCGACTCCATATATATCGGAGGAGGCATGTGGTAGTCTGCAGCCCTCCCCCTGATCGGCAGAGGGGATGGAGCAGTGACCGGAATGGCTTGGAAGACTGGGGTAATTGGCCAGGTACAATTGAGGAGAAAAAAGGGGGGGGAATTTTCAAAAAAGAAAACCCGACTCAATAAAAGATATGTAAAATAAAGTCGTCGGGGACCAGTCAACACTGAACTTTGCCAGCTTCTTCAAACAAAAAATGCCCTGCTAGCGCCCCCCCTCCCCAATATTGGTATTACAATCAAAGTTCAACTTATTATCAATTATAGGGCCCAAGTACTTGTATGACTCGATATCAACCTCCTCACCATTTTTTTGCATGGGTACGACACATACTAGAGGACAATTCTGGGGTGTTTTTTTTTTACAACTTGGGTGTTATTTTTACAGTTTTTTTTGCCATTGTGCATGTTGGTTATGATACCATTTTACTCTCAGGCTTCATTTTGGAGATCCTGATGAGCTACTTCCTGGTTCAACGTGCAGGAACAATGACTGGTTCACACCACCCACCGGTAGTCAGTGACACACTACCTGGACAGTACAGTGTATGTTTCACAGATGAATGGAAGTCATGTACACGGTCTAAATGAGCCATTAGGCTTCATTTTGTCCTGGCTGTTAAAAGGACAGGTTTATGGCTCCTGTTTGGTCGCCCAGTAAGATGCCATCAGCTGTATCATGCAGTGGTCCCCTGTCCCAAAATGGTCCCGTGTCCAGGTCTTTGGGATAGCTGGCTTTATATACCATGTATACAACAGCTTAGATTGCTTAATATACATGGGTAGCCTATGACGAGCGAAATATCCAAACGCAGAGAGAAACGAGGAAGAAGATGACAGATTACAAGAGGGAGGGGCTCACGCAAAAACACGAACTCCCAAATGTGAACTTTGACCCCTCTCCCCGTCTCATCCCGGTAAGGGGACCGTCGTGGAAGGGAGCAAGTTAGATCCAAGTTTGCATATTCGACTGCAGAATAGTCATAAAGGACCACAGAAGGGAACTTTGTTGTGGTAGATAAAGCATCACTGGCATGCGGGACTTTAAACTCCCACAGCACCACATGGGAAACCTTGTCCTTCTTCCAGCTTCTGAAAGGCATTACAAGTTAATGGTTAGCTTCAAGTTTGTCAAAAGTTAGGACTACCGAGCCGGTCCGGGATTTTGAATTTCGGCTCATCAGTTCAGGAAACTGCGGTGCGGATTTAAGTAAACTTCTGAGATACACTAATATTCACAAACCCCCCTTTCCAGATTCAGATAGGGTTTGAAATGCTGAGCTATCTCGAGTCACAATGTCAAACATACACGCTGCACATTTTAAAATGCTCAGTTTGAACGCTGAGTCAAGGCACTCCTCAAACTGGCAAACTACATAAGATAATATTCAACAAGTAAATTCAATTGGATCTTTAATCCCTCTCTCCTCATCTCTCCCTCGCTCTCTCTCAAACACAGATACGATGTTTCACAAACACACGGAAACACAATCTCTTTCTGTCACGCCGCCGCTTCTCTTTCTCGGGGTGCAGCACATGAAGGATCTGAAAGCATTGGAGGACAGGTGCAAACCATTAGTCGCTGCATGGAAAGTCAAATAGCAGGACCAAACAAACACACACATGCACACACACAAGCACACAAACACACACATACGGGAAAAGCAGACTGTGTGTGTGCACACACATGTGCCTGTGTGTGTCGCCAATCCTAGATAATCCTCCATACCGTCAATGTCTTTCCCTAGAGCTTGATTACTTGTCTGATCGGAAGATTTCAATCAGATGTATTCATGATTGCATATTGTACATGAAATGAAACGAAACATTGTTTCCCCCAGCCCATGGCGGTGCAACACAAAGACAAAAACACATATCCAAAAACTACAAGAACGACAAGAACACATATGTCCAAATTAACATATATTCCAACTAACCCATATATATCCAAACTAAACAAAAATCACTGTCCCAAGAAAATGAATGCCAGCCAGGATGACTGCTGTAACTGCTGGTCTACATGGGCTAGCAGTTAGCTTAGCCTGCCCTGCTTCCACGTCCTGTCAGACCGCCCTCGGTGTTCACTCCTCGGGCTTAGCTCCAGGCAGGGCCATGGTCCTTGGGTCCACCGGACGCAGCAAACCAAGCTCCCTCAGCCAGTCCAACGCCTACTCTCCCAGCCAGACACCTTCGACACACCTCCCCGCACTCCACACGACGACACTAAAAACACAGTCAACACTAGGCGAGGCCGCCGCCAGACCACCCTTGGTGTTATCGGAACTGCCGGTCTGTATGGGCTAGCAGTTAGCTTAGCCTGCCCCACTTCCGTGTCCTGTCAGACTGCCCTCGGTAATACCTCCTTGGGCGCAGCTCTGGGCAGGGCCGTGGTCTCTGGGCCCACAGGACACAGCAGATCAAGCTCTCCAAGCCATCTGGACAAAGGCACTGCATGGACGATACTGGGTGAGGCCGCCACAAACATGAATTCGTGCCGCCATCTTCCCACACCGGTACCGGGTAAGGCCACTGTAAACGTGAATTCGCGCTGCCATCTTCCCACACCGGAAGCGGAACAAGCATATAAGGCTTGAACATGCATTTCATAATGAACACATAATATGATGTTAGCGGTTAGGTAAACAAAGTAATAAATTAAATGAGCTTTGTTTTGCAACTACACCATAGTGGCCATACGTGCATTGGAATGGAACAATCTGTACAATACCCAAACTTTAAGATTTTATGATTACAGATTTTTCATTTAATTCAAGACCTTGAGAGCTGTGGCCTGTGTTTGCATTTTCATCCACATCTCCCATCTCCATTGCTCTCCTCCAGACCTTAAATCTTAACTGGATGTTAACATTTTTGTTGGTATATTATAGGATGACAGCCACTAAAAATATGACTGTCAGCTAGGCTGAGTTTCCGGAGCTGGAGATTATTCTAGCCTATGTTCCAGCCACAATATCACAATATGACAATTACATGCCATCACACCATGGCCAAAAATTATTCTTTGCAAGACTACCATGCAGTAATGTGGTACAACAGTTGCTCTCAAAATACCAATATTTTGACTAGAGATACAAAACAAGCTGTGATTCGAAAAGAGGAAAGACTAAATGGTAAATGGACTGACTGCATTAATATAGCACTTTTCTAGTCTACCGACCACTCAAAGTGCTTTACAATGGATGCCTCATATCCCCCCATTCACACACACATTCATACACTGATGGAAGGCACCAACCTGCTCTTCAGGAACAGTTAAGGGTTCAGTGTCTTGCTCAAGGACACTTCAACACGCTCTCTGGAGGAGCCGGGGATCAAACCGGTGACCTTCCCATTACCAGAGAACCCGTTCTACCTCCTGAGCCACGCCGCCAAAGAGCAACAGCTTAATAAATGCATTCAAGGTGCAACAACTTAAGAAAATAAACCCGCAGACTCTAAACAAGTTAAGTCTGGGGTCTTCCAGGAGGTGAAAAAAGAAAACGTTTCCCACGGGACGCATTTCGCTGATGCACAACTTCCTGCGCTTTCATGCCAACAGCAGCGCGGCACGGTTGTATGAGCAGAGCATATGATGCATGTGATAATCTTGCATCACCTGCTGCTTGTTTTTCATGCAAAACACGAGGCAAACTTTAATCCGTCGACGAATAAAACTTGATGTTTCTTTGTTTTGTAAGGATTTACGCTGTGACCCCCCCCCCCACACAGACACACACACACACACACAAGCATTTTAGGTTCAACTGGTTCATATCAGCGTGGCACATGGTCAGCGGCCTCTTCCGGTCATCTGGCCAATATGAAAACTGTGTTTAAGATACATTACTTCATGTGTTTGGCGTCTGCAGATGAGAGAGAGAGAGGCAAAGTATGCTATCAATTACAGCCGAGGTTCCTTAAAATAAAATCGCTGGCATACTTGGACGCGAGCGCACAGCCACACCTGACGTTTAGTGCGGTGTGTTAAATAGTAACAAGGCCGAGATAAATGATAAGGTGCAGATGTGGGTCAAAGCTAGAAATAAAGAGCAAAGACTGGAGATGGGGGGGGGGGCTATTATCATCTCTGGTGCAGTGTGTGTTGTGGAGAGGGGGGGAGCGTGGGAGTAAAGTAGAGCAAAAAAATAGGAATATATCCATTTATTTTTCCTATTTGTACTGTATGAGAGCGAGAGAGAGACAGACAGACAGACAGAGAGAGAGAGAGACGTTTTAGAGGTCAATGAACTCTGCCTGGTCTGTTAAACAAGCAAACATTCTGCTGCCTAGGAAAACTTGGATAAGGCTGTGGAAACTTTGTGTGTGTCTGTGTGTGTGAGAGATAGAGGGAACCGAAAGAGAGTGAGGGGCTGTGAGAGAAAAAGCTTTGTTTTTATTAACAAGTGATGTCCAAACATCCTCACAAGGAAGAGGTGCATGTGTGTGAGTGTGAGTGTGTGTGTGTGTGTGTGTGTGTGTTGTTTGAGGTCATAGGCTACAGCTGCTAGGGGAGGAAGCAGAAAGACAGAATTCCCAACACTGACCTCTGCAGCACACTGTCATGTGAAAGCACAACAACACCGTCATGAACCAAAATGAAGAATGAACTTCCTTACTGCTTCACACTATATTGTTTCATCTGCTGGCTTTTTTTAATCTGGAGTCGTTTTTTTTTTTTTTTTTTAGTTTGTGTCGTTCTTCAAAACAACGGTCGCACACACGCGCCCGCACACAGACGCACACCCACACAGCTCTGATATCAAAACAACGGTCAGGAATGAGCTTCAACATCACTTTATAATATGGGCCATGATGAATAACTTTGACCTTCCTCCAAACTTTATCTGCCAAGATGGCAGCTGTGGCTTCCATCTCTGCTGCTCGAACTATGTGTACAAGTTTTTCCTTCTTGCAACGCTCCAAACAATTCAAACTCAGTTCAATATTCTCCATATCTGTATGTATTGCCACTATGGCGAGGGTTACTGCATCCGTAGCTGTCAAGCTATCAATCAATTAACCCCCCTCCTTTTTTTTCCTCCCAAATTGTACCCGTCCAATTACCCCACTCTTACAAACCGGACCGGTGGCTGCTCCACCCCCTCTGCTGATCCGGGGAGGGCTGCAGACTACCACATGCCTCCTCTGATACATGTGGAGTCGCCAGCTGCTTCTTTTCACCTGACAGGGAGGAGTTTCGCCAGGGGGATGTAGCGCGTGGGAGGATCACGCTATTCCCCCCAGTTCCCCCTCCTCCCCGAACAGGCGCCCCGACCGACCAGAGGAGGCGCTAGTGAAGCGACGAGGACACATACCCACATCTGGCTTCCCACCCAGACACAGCGGGATGCCCAACCAAGCCGGAGGTATATAAGCCCGGGATTCGAACCAGCGATCCCCGTGTTGGTAGGCAACGGAATAGACCGCCACGCCACCCGGACGCCCTATGATGAATAATTTTGACCTTTATCTGACAAGATGGCAGCTGTGGCTTCCATCTCTGTTCATGCTGTTCAAATTACGTGTACAAGTTTTTTCTCCTGGCAACGCTCAAAACAATTCAAACTCAGGTCAATATTCTCTAGATCTGTATATATTGCCACTATGGCTCGGATTACTTGCATCCATAGCTGTCAATCAAGTAGACTCTTATTATGGATCTTCCATTCAGTCAGGTGTCAACAGAGAATGTGCCTATTGTAAAGAGATCATCAGAGATTTGTAACTGAATCTTATCCAATGATCTTACCCAACTTTTTTAAAACCAACTTTTGGAACTGTTTTTGTTACCTTATGTTTAATTCATAATGAATTAATGACAAATTTGCCTGTGTTTCTGTGTGTGTGTGTGTGTGTGTGTGTGTGTGTGTGTGTGTGTGTGTGTGTGTGTGTGTGTGTGTGTGTGTGTGTGTGTGTGTGTGTGTGTGCATATCTATCAACACAAATAATCCATATCCAACTACTGAATGAGATCAAACATCTGTGATTTAGCTGTGATATAACAATACTTTGTATAACTACCAAAATAACCAGAAATTGTTTGAACATTATTTGCAATGACTTCATCAAAAGTGCGAGTTTGCTTGATAACTGGTTCTCTGTACTAGGGTCCAGCCAAAGTGGGGGTTTTTTCTTCTTCTTCAATCTGGCATCTAAATTACAAAACAGAAATGAACTACAATCCATGTGAACAGAAGTAATCTGAGCCATCAGGAGCAGCTGTCACAAGTTCGTCTATTGTGTTTTTTCATCAAAGCACAACTTCTCATAGCTGGCCTCAAAAGCAGGAAATATAAATTTTGTCTACATGTCATGGCAGCCAGTGTATTCTTAAGTTCATCAGCCATTTGGACCGCTGCATCAGCCAGCTCAGTAGCATTACAAAACAATGTCTAATTGATGGCTGGCAGACAGGTAAATCACCGTTACAGGTGAAGAGGATTTACATGGAGTTTGCTGGTGGCCATTTCCCACCCTCGCACAGGTGTACAAACACAGTCCCTTTCAATCTAGTCTGACACAGCCTGCAATTAGGACGTCACAAAAGAGAGGTCTAATCATGAGAGAACCCAACTTCTGAGAAGAGGCGCAGCCGTGGAACTACAAAGGATAGAAAGGACACACCCCGGTGCATCACCAAGGCTATTTCCCTACACATGGCCTCTGCAGAATTTCCACGACAGTGTGATGATGAGTGAATGTGCATGCGCACACAAGCAGTGAATTAGACTGAGAAAGGCTGTGTTAAGACACAAATACCACTCTGGTAGAGCATTAATGTAGACCAACAACACTTTTCCCATGGCAATGCAGCCACCCTCTTGAGCCTCATGCAATCTCCCAGTTTGGTTTCATAACATTCAAATCAAAAGGTCCTGAGTCAGTTTGAAAAGCCAGCAGGGGAAGATGGTCACACTGTCATGCTCTGGCAGGCTAGTGCTATTCGTTTCAATAGGCTGGCCTAGTAAAGCACGCAGCCCTAACTTCTTTTGGTGCATTTTCTTGTGTTTTGCTTATTTTCTTCACTCCATCCAATTAACGTTTGCATTTTCATTTAGTTTGTTCTTCTTTTATCACTACTGTCTCTATCTGTGCACTATCACTTAATGTAAGGCAGATTATATTTTAAGAGTACAAAATGTGCCATCATAGATAGGGTTTGGTTGATTAGTTTTTAAGGATCAAAAGGTCATGGCTCTGGTTTCAGATTTCATATTCGTGAATGTTGTTGGAAGGTTTGCGCAGTGCTCGTCTGTGCTAACGTTTCTCCTGTGAAGGCCGGAGGTGCACTCCGACGCCACTTCTGACAGTTTCACTACTGTTTGTTTTTGCATCGCAGCAACGGGTGTGTAGCAGCTGTTAGGTGTTGAGTGACGTCATAGCAGGCTTTGAAACCACTTCCGCTCCGCCCACCGGAGAGAAACAAAGCAGGCAAATCAGGCTCTCACTAGCAGGCCCGCGAGCAGGTAGACACACCTGGGACTCTAACAACAGCTAAGTGTTGTTAATTTGGGCGGGATGATTCATCCAAATCATTATGTTGTACAATGTCCTGACAGTAGCTTAGGTTGGAGTGAGAAAATGACAATGTTGAGGTTTTGTAATGGGAAAAATACCCTGGATTCACCGTTTCTTTAATTGAGGATGAGTCCCAGGACTGTACTATACACACTACACCGCTGACAGACTGTTTGGGGTGGTTGTAGCAACGCTTTAGAAGGTAAACGTGGGCCAAAATCTTTTGTTGCAGCGTCCACCTTTAACTTACCTGCATACCAGGAACTTCCATAGTTACTTCGATGTAACTCCGACTGTGGTCTCTTCAAAAGGCACTTATCCTCCTCCAGTTTTTAATCCGCTCTCTCTTCCGCGCTTCTCTGAACTCCAATCAAGCTTCGTCGCAAAATCCAACAGAAACGACGATTTACTCTCCTTTTTAAATGGGGACTCAGACCTACGCACACGGCCACGGCAACACACACCAGCAACAAAGTGCTCGACAAGAGGAATGACGACTTGGTCACTGCCCACTTTCAGGGAGGAGCAACAGACAGACGCGAGCGCGCGTACGTGCGCCCAGAAAGAATCCGAGAGGTGGAGGAGAGCAAAACAAAGACGATCTGTCACTGTTGTTCAGTTTGGCGCCACCTCATGACTGAGCAATCGTGGCGCTTCTATCTATCTATCTATCTATCTATCTATCTATCTATCTATCTATCTATCTATCTATCTATCTATCTATCTATCTATCTATCTATCTATCTATCTCACGCAAACGCGCGCGCGCGTACACAAACACACATACACTACTAGTATACGTCAGCAGCAACAATGAATCGGATGAATGCACATGGACACACACAGTTGGGAGTCTGTTGTCGAACACACACCAACTTCACTCTCTGGAATCATATTGGCATTTTTCTAATGTCTCTCATCATTCTGTGTCCTTAAACTCCCCTTTCTTTAATTCCACCTTTTATCCATCTATCTATCTATCTATCTATCTATCTATCTATCTATCTATCTATCTATCTATCTATCTATCTATCTATCTATCTATCTATCTATCTATCTATCTATTACGTTGAAGATTTGCCACTTAACGAATAAAGGAAGTCAATGTGAGGAAGTAATAGGCTCACAGGGGACATTAAAAGGAATTAACCAAAGACGTTTGAGCCGCGGCCGTCTGGTGTCGCGAGCCCCCCCTCTCCTCTGACGTCACCCCGGAAGTAAGGGGGACGGGGGGGGTGAGCCCAGAAAGATGGCCTTGCTACGCTGCAAGCGAGACCCTTGCGGCTTTATTTGTTTAATTTTAACGTATTTCAGCGTTTTTTATGCCGACTACGTGGTGATTCAATATGTCCTCGTCCCTGCCTATTCTGGGAGGTGAGTGTTTGCGCGTTTACGCGAAAGTCCTCGCGTTTTTACTCCTAAAGCGACATGGCGTCGGTGTATTTCTGGTGCTTCCATTCATCCGACACTTGTCAGTTATCGAGAGATTTGATAGCTTGTCAATTATCGGATGCTAATGATATGTTCTCTTTCGCCTGCTTCGTGTTAATTTGTTCCTTTCTAAAATAAGAAAAGGATGGATATCGAACAATTCGCTCTGTGCTCTGTTGACGTTGCTATTGAACTCAACACAAGATGCCTGAAGTTGGGTATTCGCTTTATTAGCTGGGCTTTTTTTATATGAAACGGCTGCAAAGCTAGTTTCTAAATTATTCCAAAATTGACAATGTTGTACCCTTGCCGTCTCGATTCATCCATTCATCCAACCATCCATCTATCTATTATTGGCGCCCACTTAATCCATTTCAGGGTCATAGGGGGTTGGAGTCTATCCCAGCAGGTATTGGGTGGAAGGCAGAAATACCCTGGACAGGTTCCAAACACAGTCACTTACATACCATTCACAACTATGGTCAATTTAGAGACTCCAAACATGCAAGTCTTTGGACTGTGAGAGGTAACCAGACTACCTGGAGAAAACCCCACGCAAACATGGTGAGAACATGCAAACTTCACACTGGCTGGAAGTGAACCCAGGTCCCTCTTGCTGTGAGGCAGCCATGCTCAAGACAGTCATTGTGTTGGTTAAATGTTGTCAGCAGTTTGCGTTTATCCCAGTTATTGTAAACAAATTGAACTGGCCAGCCACCTCCTTTCACACAGGACAGAGCTGTTGACACTTGCGCCGTAACTAGCTACCTTCTCTCATCTCATTCGACAAACCTCTGGCCATTTTCAGTGGGCTCATCCATTCAACAGTTGTGAAACAGAGAAAGAGAGATGTCCGGAAAAGTAATTGGTTTTGAGGTGTGAGAAATCTTTCTCTCTTCTTTTCGATAGCATATGGTGCAGTCTCCACGGATCAGCGTTCAACCTGATTCTTCTGCTGCTACTGGCCTGTCACTCCAAAGCAGTCTTCTCAGATCCTGGTTAGCATATGTGTGCACACACATGTGTTTGTGTGTGAATGTGCAAGAGTAAGATAGACATACAGTGTTTCTTTCTGTGTTTGGTTGTGAGATGCGTTTGTGTCTCACAATGCATTGCATATTTGCATGTCTTGTGTGTGCGTGCGTGCGTTCATGTGTTTGTGTTACATACAATTGTATGGAGTCGTTGAGGGTGCTTAGGACAAACTACAAGACTTAAATGATCTCATAAATCATATCTGCAAACTTTTTAACTGTGTGTATGCAGGTATGGTACCTCTTCCAGAAACGGCCATTGACTTCTCAGACCTGCGGTCCCAGTCTTCGCGGATGAATGAGAGGGTGAGTCACTCAATAATAATAATAACTTATACAGCACTTTTCAAAAACAAGTTAGAAAGTGCTTTACAAAGACGTTAAAACAAAAGAAATTGGCAGATAAATAATAAACAAAAGTAGAAATGTAACAGTAATAGCGACAAGGTATGAGTTGTTAACACACATTAAAAACAAGCAAGTAAAATGAAAGATTCAGAAGGGAAATAATTATTTGGGGATATTCTACCTGTCACAGTGGTTGTCGCCTTGGAAAAACCTTTTGTGTGGGCTCTAGGCTGTCAGATAATGGAGAAATGACTTTCACACTCCAGTTAGAATCGCCTAAAGACACCAGTGTTCACTTCCAATCAATTTAAGATTCTGGAGTTAGCCTTTGGTAAAAATGTCCTTTGAATGACATCAGATATCAGTTGCGCTACATTGATTCAATTCATCCTATTACTCAATAGAATTGCACAGTTATGAAACAAAATGTCCACTAAACCATTCCTTAATAACAACTTGAGCGGACTGTAGATATTTCAGTTGCAATATTTAGATGTTCCCCAATTTATCTGTTGAGCTGGTACATCAACTGGTCTTTCCTGGAGTGTTACGTAAGGCTTAACTATCTCCTGCAGTGACATTCTGTTAGTCATATTTTCAAGAACTAAATAATGAAATTAGAATTAGGTCTAACATTTTCACAGTTCTTATTTGTCCTCTTATTGTAGTCATTATTGGTTGAATGGCAAAAAAAGAAAAAGTTATTGACAATTTCACTAGTAGTTTATGTCAAGATCAACATTGACTTATTGCGTAAAATGTCATGTTATGTTGCTCTGGTTATGAGTGATGGCAAGATGACTGAAATTGACAGCTACTCTGTGGGAAGACATGTGCTATTCAAATACGTAGTTGTGGCAACCTGAATTAGCTACATTGGTAGTGTAATGACCACGGATGACTAGACTCGCTAGCCCTTGGCTAACGGGGCGGACCCTTTAATCGACTGGTTAGCGCAGTCGCCCGTGGTCCGTGCTACCTGGGTTCAGTTCTCGGCTGCTGTGGATTCCCGGCTGCCCCCTGAATTTGCTACATTTATGCCAATGTTAATACATGTCTGTCTGTATAAGACTTTTCTCAAGTCTGTGTGACCTCGTTATAAGCATTGATATTAGTATTCATGAGTATATTTGTCAAGTATGCTATGCCCTTTTGTTATTGTAAAATGCGGTGTCTCACATTTTGATTTGCATATGAGTGAGAGGGTGAGCCACACGCTGATGTAAACTTGAGATTTTCTGGAACCAGTAGCTCCCATCATGTCTCCAGATCGGTCAGGAAGTGCTGCTTTTCAGCATCCCCCTGCTTCACATTCATGCATAGGATTTTCCCACTATAAGCACCCTAAGTCGATGTTATGAATGACTCTTTGTGTTTCCTGCGTCCTCCAAGGGTTGCGAAGGTTGGACGGTGTGCAGTCGTTGTGAGACCTACAGACCTCCCAGAGCACACCACTGTCGGGTGTGCCAGAGGTGTATACGCCGCATGGACCACCACTGCCCATGGTGAGATTGCACGGCTATCGTGTCATGTCATGTCTTTCCACTTTCACCACTCCCCTCCTCCGACAGCCCCATTGTCTCTGCTAAAACACCATTATTCCATCTTTTTTCCCCTTTTTTAAATAGTGTTCTCTTCTCTCTGCTCTCGTCTCCTCAGATCTGCTCTCCTCTCTTTTTCAGAATGTCAGTGTCAGAATGTTTTGTAAGCAAAGGTGGCTTGTATATACATGAAATTCACTTTGAGGGTTGCTCACATGAAATGTATAAGAACATAGCACATCATTAAAAGAGTAGAATATCTAAGTTTAAAATGACAATTTTGAAAATTTACATCCCAACAAATGTAATCTTTCAAGTTTTTTGTCACTGGCATATTCAAAACTATAGCTAATCTAGTGGTGATCCACTGGTGACTTTTATTTGGAATGGATCTCTGGGATTTAGAGTGGTCACATATGAATACAGTTACCACCACCACCATTTGTGTCGGTAAGTTAAACATAAATGGCAGTCTTCAGGATTGTAACATTAAGTAGGCAAGGGAACTAAATCATTCAAGATTCAATAGGTCTCTTCTATGTAGTGTGCAAATGAAAAGTCAGGAGATGTAAGAAGTATCTAACAGGGTCACAAGAAGAACAAGTTTGAAAAAAGTGCTATAAAAGTGCAACTTGATTGATTGATTGATTGATTGATTGATTGATTGATTGATTGATTGATTGAAGCAAGTCTCTACTGTGTTCTTATGTAGGATAGTTGCGCTGATAAGAAACATCACCAGAAATGAATACAGCTCTGAGCAACATTGTCCTGAGTTCCCTCTCTTACATCCTCACCTGTAGTCCCATAATCCCCTCCTTTCTTCCCATCCACTTTCTTTTCGGTCTCTTCCCCTCATCCACACAATACCTTTGTGTGTGTGTGTGTGTGTGTGTGTGTGTGTGTGTGTGTGTGTGTTTAGGATCAACAACTGTGTCGGAGAGCTGAACCAGAAGTACTTCATCCAATTTCTGTTCTACACCGGTGAGTACATGTGCAAGGCTCTTAAAATACTGGTACTATGCTCTTTAATTACTCACACTACAGCAACCACTGTGCCACCAATACTTCAATTAGCATCACTATAGCTTTTATTACTATACTACCAATGCTGGTTTTCTTACCGCCATTACAAACATTACTTGTACCACTGCTGGTTTAACTATGATTCCAGCATTGCTACAACCACTACCACTGGTATTACTACTACTGCTACTACTGCTACTATCACTGTTATTGTGACTTAAAATTACTGCTACTACTGCCACTGCAGACATTGCTTCTTCTGCTTGCATCACTGTTAATACTTTAATTCTAGTTATTCTCACAGCCTTAAACATTTCTATCACTGCTCTAAGTATTATTATTCGTACTAGTATTAGGTACTCTTGCTGTTAGTGTTATAGGGCTTACTGTTAATCTAAACAATTTTCTATTATTTATCCTCTGTCTCATCACCAATCTTTCTTCATAACCCTCTGTCATTCCCTCCTTCTCTATTTAACCTCCTGTCTGTGTCTCTGTCTGTAGGCATGGCCAGTCTTTACTCAATGGTGTTGGTGGTGTCTGCCTGGGTGTGGAGGATCCGCAGCGAGAGGGATGGGGATGAAGAGAAAGAAGGAGAGGAGACTCCCAGCAAGCACCTGATAGTGTGAGTGTCTTAAGGCCTTAAGAACAGTGTCCTGCTGACCTCGGATTAAAGCCCACCAGTACACTGTCGTGGTGTCTTCCTTTCTCTGTATCCCTCTCCATTTTCCCATACTGTCTAAACAAATATACAATTTGTCATTTAGTCCATAAGTCGGCCAAGTCAATCACTTAGCCTGTCTGTTACGTACCTAGTCATTACATTTTAGATCACTGACCAATCCTCACTATTTTATACAGCCTATGTGATGCTGCAATCATGGGGCCCTTTGAAAACCCCTTGGAGTAAGGTGTTCTGATGATAGATATGACTTGTATTTACTTTCTGTCCGTCTCTGTCTTCATTTTTCTCATTCTCTTCCTCTCTCAGTGCACACTACATCATTCTCCTGGTGGAGTCCGTGTTGTTCGGTGTGTTTGTTATGGTGATCTTCTATGACCAGGTACACGCATGCATGTGCAGTCCATCTCCACACACATACACTCACTCACTCACTCACTCACTCACTCACTCACTCACTCACTCACTCACTCACTCACTCACTCACTCACTCACTCACTCACTCACACACACACATTCTTGTCTCTATTTCCTGCCTACACACTTGTACACCAAAGAACACAGTCTGTCCAGTCTAACGCCTCCTTTAAATGGACACATCTTTAGAAGCTAGCTGTTCTCTGTTGATTCTAATAGGGAATGCAAGGAAAGCTATTTTCATGGTGACGTCAGAACAAATGGGGTCTTTCTTTTTCATTTTTTTTTCAACCACGGGTTTAAAGTGATTTTGAAGAAAAATTAGAAGTTAAAATCTACTACTACTTTCGGCTGCTCCCATTAGGGGTTGCCACAACGGATCAAATTAACAGTTAGGATTATGATTGTAAAGTTAAATAACAATTTTAAAGGAAACGGATGGATGGATGTTTTTAGCTGTTATATATAATGGAATCAAAGAGCCCTCACACTCTTTCTATCCCCTGTGTCTTTACTTCTATCTCTTTTGCTTTTTAGCACAGTTAACATGTTTATTTCCTCCTTAACTATCTCCATCATCAACCTCCCATCCACCTTCTCTGTCTTCACCCCATGATCTCCATATTTCTTTCCCTCACTTCTCTCTCTCTCTCTCTCTCTCTCTCTCTCTCTGTCTCTCTGTCTCTCTATCTCTCTGTGTCTGTCTCTTTTTCTCTGTCTGTGTCTCTCTTTTTCTCTCTCTAGTTAGTGTCTATCATTACTGATGAGACTCCCATAGAGCAGATGAGGAATAGGCTGATGATGAAGGACAGAACCTCCTCTTCCTCCCAGCCCTCCCATCACCCAACACATACCCGCAAGCCCAAGCTCGCCCTACTACGGGAGGTCTTTGGAAGAGGTACGCATGCTGGTCAGTGTTTTGCGGTATCTGTGTGTAGGTGTGTACTAGTGATGTACAAATGTTTGGGGTTCAACAAAGTAATTGTTATTATCTTGCCTGTATCTTTCTTTCCCCCACTCTTGCTCCATGGCTTCCCATCTGTCTGTCTTTCCTTGTGCCTCCTTCTTTCTCTCTCACCCAGGCTCTGTTTTTTGCTGGCTTCTTCCTCTCCACTCCAGTCCTCCGTCTGTTGGCGGAATCAGCTACTCTGCTCTACCCGATTATGACGTCTGACCTTTGACCTGTGCAACAGAGACAAAAAAAAGATGTGGGAGATATGCCAAAATGGCAAGTGCGTGTGTGTGTGTGTGTGTGTGTGTGTGTGTGTGTGTGTGTGTGTGTGTGTGTGTGTGTGTGTTTTATACATGTCCGAGTGTGTGATGGCAGCTAGAAAGAGGAAGTAGCAAGTTCTTCTCAGACTGTGGTCTTAGAAATTTAACCTGAGAGAAGGAAAGGACTCGGATGTTCTGAATGATGAGAAATGATATGGATTTGTGTGTGTGTGTGTGTGTGTGTTTATATGTGCATGCGTGTGTGTGTGTGTGTGTGGGGCGGGGGTGCCTGCATGTGTGTATGTAAGACAGTGCAAGATGGTGGTGTGCACTTGTATTCCACCCCATGGCCCCCAAAGCAGATATGAAGTCTGTCATCCCTGGGACCTGAGCTCATAAACAAATACCTTCACCTTCTCATGACGGAGGGGACAAGCAGCCTTTGTTTTGTCCCCAACCACAGTTTAGCAAACAGTGGACCTCAGCTTTTTTTGGCACCCAAACACCTGGAAAAGGATGCTGTGCCTTCTCACCTGCTGTAGGTGGAGGGGGGGGCCGAATGACCAAACAGTTTATTTGATTTTTCCCTTCAGGGTTATGTTCTGTATTAATGTTATTGTAGAAAATGGGAGGGACTGCATATATATATTCATGATATTGTGGTGGGGCTGAGGGTGCCAGCCGACAGATGTTATCCTTCGGCAGACCACATTTACACCATTGTGACACAAGAATCAGCCCCTCTAACTGTCCCTCGCGGGTAGAAAGGATGTTGAGGGGGAAGGATTTGGCTTGAGATCAACTTCCTGTTTCATCAGGAATTTGACTCATTTAGCCCTGCAGTATAAAAAAAAAAGCTACAACTAAAAGAAAAGCAATGTCAGCTAAAGGGGATTCCACCAAATCATTTGCGTAGGTTATTTTTATTTATTTTTGTAATATGTGTTTGTGTGTATATGTGTATGTATGTATACATACTTTTTTTTAGCGTTGTATAGAGTGATATCTTTTCTTCTTTTTTTTATTATTTATTTTGAGGACAGTCAGTTTGCAGTACAGTGTATTAGAAAGACAATGTAGATGTTATTACGGGTAAAGAAACACAATTGTCCAAAATGTTGTCTTTCAGTCATCTCAGGCGGCGGAGCTCATTGATGCTGTAAATCAGTGACAATGTAAAGGCTGATGAGTACATTTACTCCAATAGTAACAGAGTTTTTTAAGTTGATTGAGGCAGTAGGCTCACTAAAGCAACTGCCTCATGAACACCTTAGTCGTACCTCAGTCCATTTAAGATCCAACTGAAACATAACCTAAGAGAGAGAGATTCCTGTTCAGTCTTTATTTTAGACATGAACAGTGATGCAAAAAGCTGGTTTCATTCCATTCTCAGAGGTCTTAAAGGAGGTTGACCTAAATGAGTTCATTTATACAGACAACATTTCAGCTAGAGATGGCCGCAAAATCCAGCATTTTTGAAACGACGACTCCATATGAATATAAAAACATATCTGGATTCAAGGAACTTTATTGCCACACAACCAGGTTGGTGGTATTTGCTTACGGTAACATACCCAACTTCCCAACATAAATGTGCAATAAATAGATACTTAGGATCCACATAACAACAATAGCGTAGTCGTTAAGGGGTACCAGGGGTCCGGTTAGGAGGGGATGGAGTTGAGAGTTCTTATTGCAGTGAGGGAAAAACCGTCTCTGAAACGGGTGTTATTTGAACTGATTGACCTGCAGCGTCTTCCTGATGCCATGAGTTTAAAGAGGTAGTTGGGCCGGGCGGGAGGGGTCATCAATGATTTTACCAGCCTGGTTGGCTCTGCGGGTGCTCAAGAGGGAGTCCAGGGGTGCAAGGTCACATCCTATGATTTTGGAGGCCTTCTCCACTATCCGTTGGAGCCTGGGTTTGTTGATTCTGTCTGAGGTTCTGTACCAGACTGTAAAGGAGGATGTGAGGATGCTTTGGATGACGGCGGTGTAAAATCAGACCAGCAGCTGTTTATTGACCCTCTACTTCCCGAGTTGCCTCAGGAAGTACAGTCATTGTTGTGCCTTTTTGATGATGGAGTTGGTGTTGATGTTCCATTTTAAGTTATTGCTGGTATGAGTGCCGAGGAAAGGGAGTCTGTCATGGTTATGGGTTGGTCAGCGATATGTATGGGTTCTTCAGCAGTCTTGTTTTTGTTCTGAAGTCAGTGCTTATTTCCATGGTTTTGGAGGTGTTGAGCAGGAGGTCGTTGTTGTTATTGCACCATCTTACTGCCCTGGATCTCATGATCTCTCAAGTTAGCTACATCTAATGACTTAATTTACTCAGGAAAGGATATTATCTATGAGATACACCAATGTCAGCCTGCACTATTAGTGGCAAATATGGTTACTCTGATCTTTGTAATCAGAATATTACCTGAATCTGATTATTCTCTAATAACCAGGGTACGGCATGAAAGTAACGCTAAATGCCTCCAGTTTTGGTGGAATTCCCCTTAACTGTTGATGTGATGCCTCTCCATCCACATGTATGCGGCATTCCAGATATATTTGCCAAGCTTTAGTTGATTACTGTTTTATTAATGGGTTAGGTTAGAGGCCTATTCCTTTGTCTGAACAAAAACAAGAAATTGGAGCCTCAAAGAAACAAAATTAAGGTATATATTTTTTTTCACTGATATCAGTCAGTCTTGCAATTCCAGCTGCAGACTTTATAAAGTATCTAAACTTTTTTAACATCACATTGTTCATGAACACAACTTTTCAAGTAATAGTCAATGCAAAATACTTTTTACATAAATGCTCTACCAATCTTGTGCATTATAATATACATAAAAGACATATGTGGAGAAAAAAATCCAAATATGAGCTTTAAAGAAATGCCTTTAGGGTCAGCAAATGGTAAACTGAAGATTTATACAAGGATTCTTTTTTTTTCCTTCCTGTATTTATATTGAAATGTGAAGGATTGCAGTTCTGATTGTTCAAGTGACAATATTGTGGTATACATATTCATTTGCACCACTTCACACACATTTACACTGCCATCACTCAAACAGTAGGTGAGTTGCTTAAGTGTAACATGGGAGATATACAGGCAGCACATTGATAGGCTACCATCAAGTTTTCCTTAAGTTTAATTTTCTACAGGGAGAGGTGAGATTCAGTATTTTTGTGGTCAATGGGGGGATGCTAACCTCTTCAAATTACCGCAAACACACACACACACACGCACACACACACAGAGCAGTGTTCTACTATTATCTCAGTGAAGGGACAATTCTTAACTTATTTATTTCTAACTACCTGTGTGGCATTAACTCCACCACTGGCTGTGTATTTTTATGTGAAGGGTTGAAGTTGTCTCTCTACACTAAGCTGGGTTCAGATTTGCTGTGTCCTCGTTCACGGTTAATGACGTCCTTTGACTATGTAATATCTGCAGTTGTGGACACACCCCGTACTCCCAAGTCCGGAGACAGCCACGAATAGGGGCTGTCTGGGCTACCCGTAGTGATTTCACCGACTTTATATTTCCATAACTGGAGAGACCCACAACCTTGAGCCCCATAACTGAAATGTCCACATAACCTCAAGTGTCCTTGAGCAAGACACTTGAACCCTTCCCTGCTCATTCACTGTAAAATGCTCAGGACAAGAGCATTAGCTAAATGCCTCAAATGTTACTGTGAAACGCTCAAAGGGTGTTTTCAAGGTGATTTTAATCAGTCTAAGATCAGGTAAGATTGCAGCAAAACTGATTCCTCTTCAGTTGCTATAAAGGCAACTTCACCCTTTCATTTTTGGTTACCTACATGTATATAGATATTCTATAGATGTGTCAAACCTGGGCTACAAGGGTGGTGAATAAGTTTCAAATTTATAAGGTAAAATCATGGGGGGGGCTTCATATATACTATATACTTGAAAAAACACCCATTTAAAGGTCTTTACTATGACCTGTAAAATGTTGTGTTGCAAGAAAAAGACACATGACTACTAGGTTTAGTTCACTTTATTTCAACTGTAGCTTAAATTGCTATCAGCCAGCTATTAATTGTCAGTGCAATTTTATTTGTGTAAAATATCTGTACAGGAGGTATTCATGTACATCTTGATGATGAGAGATGTGAACGGCTTTGAGGCCAAAGGTTCTCGTGAGTTCATTCAGCCGAACCTCAGCTCGTATCCAAATCCGTCAAATGATCATTCAGGTGCAGAAGAACCGAGTCAGTGATCAGATGTCAGCAAAAAATGAGTTCACGTTCACAGAATCATTTTACCAGCTTTTGATGAGATACCTGTTAAAATACATTTTGATCATGACACTTAATAAACATGTACTGTCTCTTTAAGGCTCAGCACTACTGGGCCCCAACTAGTGTGAAAAGGACCCCCCCCCCCCCCAATGTGGCTGGTAATAAAGCATAGAGAAATTCAATTGGCTGGGTTTCTACACATACAGAATTGGCTTTGTGATTGCCCAGGTTTGGTTTGTTTTAGCTGTACATAGAGATGTATGTATTTTGTATTAACATGTACAATTCTCATGAAGGGAGAGTTATTGAAAAGTTACTGAAGCTCTTAAACATATTTTCTTTCTTTGAAATACTGGGCAGAAAACAGTCACAGTTTGAAATGTGTTCTTCCTGCATGTTTTGTTAAAAACATTGCTAGGTGCACTGGGTATAATCTTAATTTTCCCCTTATTGAATTTTGCTTTCATGGAAGGATAGAGGGATTACTTTAAATTTTACAACAGCGGGTGGGCCAGGTGTAAAGAGTAATATTTCCGTGTCTGTTTTTCAGAATATATCTTTCAACCAAGGCACATAAGGGAGAATTTACAACCACTTTCCATTTAAGAAGTCACGATCGCTCAACATACTCCTTTCATCCCATCTCAAATCACTCAGGTTGATTATTGTAACGTAGTGCATCTCACATTTTGACAAATATCTAAGAACATTTCAAACTGTGAATGTTTGGTTTTTGGTTTGTTTTGTTTTTTTGTCCAGTTGTGTGCTAACTATCAGGGTACTGGCTTGCCGGTTTGATTCTGTTGAAAAATTTGTCGTTTTGTTTGTTTTTTGTATCAGTGTTAATTATCAGGGCGCGCTCGTTTTGTTCCACCGTGGATCGACGGAATTGCCTCTTCACCACTATTTTCCTTGGTTTAATATCCGCTCACTCGTTGGGGGGGAAAAGATGAGCGTACCCCATTGATGTTTTTTTCTTGACAGCGAGAAGGAATGTGTGTACAAACAAATAGGGCATGAAATTAACACAGTCCACCAGCTAAATGCTTGTAAATGACACCTGTGACTGGTCAGCCGATCAATTCTCCCAGCCACTATATTGAGGAGTTCACTTGGGATGTTTTCTACTGTGAAAACTACAGCACGCATACAAACCATTAGGAGCACCTCCCTCATATTGGAGTGTAATTCATTTACTCAATCCATGGCTGCGTTGTGTCATGTTGACCCAAATCAGGAATCAAATTTAATTTTTTACATTTAAAAACCTTAAATACGATTTGATAAAACAGTCAGGATCATATTTTTATTCTTAAATGAATAATATTGTTCTTTATACCTTCATATCCATAATTGTTCTCAGTTGTCTCAATAACTGTGAGGGTGTGGTCTGGTCATAATTAATATTCATGAGCTGACCTTTGAGTGACAAGTACAAACGGGTGCATTTATGGTGGGCGGTTTTGTAGTTTGATGAGGTAATCTGATAGGCTGTATGTCTGATGACGGGTGTTGGGGGGGATGGTCGGTTGAGAGAAGCTTTTAAAGGGAGAATAGAAAAACTGACTTCTACCTGAATTAATATATATTTTCTGTCGAAAGAGAATACAAAAGGCGTGGAGATTAAAGTAAAAAGGGATGTTTAAAAAATCCGGCCTGACTTTGAAACGTTTTAAAAGCATACTTTTGTGTGGTATAGTGATACCAGACAATCTGAGATATCCGCCTGGAGGACTTATAAATGATAGAACTTTGCTACAACGGCGACGAGAACGGCCGCTAACAAACCTAGCCCCCTTTTTTTGGAAGTCTAGGACACGCCTTACCGGAAATGATGCCTCCCCTCATCCTCCTCCGTAGTGAAACAAACTGGCGATATAGCGAATGCCTTTGTAACACGGAGAGAGATTTTTAAAACATTGAAAATGTATATCCAGAGCAACGTTAGATTATTTGATTGTGCTTGTTTTTAACCGATGAATATGTTTCCCCACAAACGCGACAGACTTCAGCAAACTTTGAAGGCGTTTTCTTCGGTGACAGCGGCTGTGCCGTCCTATAATGCACGTGTTGCTGGTACGACAGTGTTCACAAGCACACGACTCCTGCACGTCACGGCCCAATATAAAGGGCCGCCATAAAGACTTCGGATTGGTTTTGCAATGCAGGCTTGTTTCCACCCGGTTTTAGCAACGAAAGCTGGGAGATTGTCCTCCGTCTCTAGTTGAGAGAAGCGTTTAGAGACTGTCTTGTGAGTCCAACTTTTGTGAGATGGACTGCGAAAAGAATTGGCTTAGAGGTGCAGGTTTGACTTCTTTTTTTTTTGCTCACTGACGTCAGACTACCTTGACGTCTGCATTACTACCTCACCATCCAGGGTGGGAACGACAGTGTGGCCGGGATGGAAATTTCAAATTGAATTCGGTCCATGTTCCATTTGTCTCAAGACTTAAGTTACCGGAACCTTTGCCATAGGACTCTCCTGCGTGCCTGCAATGGATTTAACAGGTCAAATCAATAAACGATCATACGTTTCACCTGTATTATTGCTCATTACCTACCTGCTCATTGTATTTTGTGGACTCAGGGGAGGTGACTTTAATGTTGTATGCGGGATTGCTACACTCAAATTGGACAGTACTTTTTTTTCTTCTTACAGCAGTCTGACTGACTGGCTGGCTTTACAGACCAGCTTAATTTCATGCCCTGCAAATAAACCAAGAAACGGCTTCATATGTCGCTCCGTGATAAACAAGTTTACAACTGACTGATGTTTATTTATCGTTACTATCTTGAAACCGTGACCTGTGTATTAGTCCTATCAAAATGCTGCTCTGGCTTACAACTGGAAGTAAAACATGATGTCTTATATGAACTTTATGTGATCTGTTTCATTTGTCTTTTTGTTCGTCAACTTTATCTTAACCTTTCCCTGTCCACTGCTGGGAGATGCTCACACAACCGGCACATTAATAATAATAATAATAATAATAACTATTTATATAGCGCTTTTCAAAACAAAGTTACAAAGTGCTTTACAAGACAGAAAAAAATGTACTGCTGCACGCTGTTTGCATGTTTGGAAACTTATATTAGGATCAGCTAAATGATGAAAATGTAATGTGACCTCCCTGCTGTTATTTTGTAGTTACAACGAAATGATTCTTTGGCGTGGTTGATGAATTAGGGGGTAAAATTCAATTACATTTAACAGTCAGATTTAAGTAGGTAGCATTTATAGCTCCTCATTAATTAGCCTCATGATTATCCTCATGGAAATTGTAAACACAATTATAAGCCATTACATGATTCAAGATCGGTTGTAAGTTATATATTGATTACTGGACTGTAAAGTCAATAGCTTGTGATACAAAGCATATTCATTAGGTGTCAAACTACATTATGGTGCCCACTAAATGAGTTGGCAGAGGGACACATTGTTTGAAATACAGAAACTTAATTTGAAATTTATACTGTGCCATTTGTGTAAAAAATTTATATGGCAACGGAAAATTTGAAATGAGACCTTCTTGGGCATGAAAACTGTCTCCTCAATTTATTCATAAACATAAACGATGCAACAACACAACCACAACGGCTTGACCAAAAGGGAAATAAAGGACAGTTAGTGCTATAGTTATTGTTTAAAGTTGATAAGAAACTATTATTAGACCACCACCAAAAACCAGAGTGGCATTAAAATCAAGAGGTAATGTAAGAATTTGCCCAACAAGGGGCGCTACATGGCCACACTGCTCTTCTACGAGATGCTTTTCAGTCGAAGAGCGATGTCTGCGGGTAGTCCTTGTCCAACCAGTTGTTCTTTAATCTGGAAATGAATAAGGAAAAAAAGTTACTTAACAAGAGAAAATAGAGAAGGACGACTGACCTGTCTGATAGTTATGATGAAATGATTCGAAGGCATCAAGATGGCATTTGATAACACCACGCAAACCTTCACACTGGGATTGATGCCTGCCAGAATGTTCTATCCTTTTTCCTTTTGACTGTATTGATGAACATGAACACCCAAAGATGGGAAGATGTTTCACAATCACTCAAGCAACTAGTATGATGTTTGCTGTTACTGGTGGCTTGCTGGCCTTCTCTTAGGCCTTCCCTAAAATTCAGTGACTTTCCTGTTTTGATAAAAATGCAAACTGCATTAAGACCAAACCTATCATGTTTAGCTACTTCTTAGACTTCTCCCTTGACATGAGTTGACACCTTGTACAGTCCCTGAAGAAAACTGTGATTCCTACTGCACGCCAAGGAGCCAGGTAACTTCCTGACAAACTCTTCTCGACAGGACCAGACCCATTTGTGTATGGGCAGAAAATTTCAGGTGTTTGACCATCAAGTAGTGCGTGTGATGATTGCATGGCACCTCATTGTGTGTGAATTTAAAAAAGGGAGACAGACCTGTTGCAAAACGACGTTCCCGATGTCATCGTCAGTCAGCGGAGTTGTGGAAGACAGCCTCACCCTCAGGCCAACGACGTAACCTGGAGGCAAAGTGACTCAGTAATTACAGTGCAGTTAGGCTTATACAAGCATAGGAGTCATTCCCTGTGACACAGCTGCAAAAATAAATCCAATATCACTTGTCGTTCTACCTTACACAATAGCACTGGTGACACGAATAACTTTTTCCTGAGGTCGCAATGTACTCAAAGCGAGATTGAAGTGGTGTTCCTATATAGTTACTACGGATTGAGATTTCAAAGCTCACGAATAACAGCTGCAGCAGTAGCACCACGGTGCTGATTTGGAGGACTTATTTTAAGAATCTAGTTTGTTGGCAAAAGTTGATCTATCTTTGCTTTTAATAAACATAAGATGAAAATCTACTCACAAAGAGCTAAGGTACTATCTTAGCTACGTCTTTAGAGAAATAGTGGCACTGAGAACTAAGACAGAGGTACCTGCACTTGCTCTTCAAGATGTTATCCAGTTTGGAGGGGGGGGGGGATCAATTCAATTCAATAGGTAGGCCTATTTATTGGTCAACTTGAGCAAACCCTCTAATTATAACGTACAAATAAATACAATTTTGTAAGTACAGGGTTTTTCAAATACTGCTAACCTACCATACCTGATGTGCCTTTGCACTGTCTTGTTTAGGCCAGTTTGTGCTGCTCTTGTTTCTAATCTAAAACATTTAAAGTAGGCACACCGGGGCCCTCATCTGCTGGCTTACTTGTTGCGTTTCCCGGTGGGACGGTTGTGCTCGGCTCGGCCGTGGTCGCGGGTCCTGCAAACGGCGACGCAGAAAGATTATGAGCAGTCAACCCGAGGTCTTGCCAAAACAGGAAAGCAGCATTTGTATTCGAAACTTGGAAAACGTGACTGGCTTTGGCTACGCACCGATTCCCACGGTCACAATCACACAACGCAGCTCCGAGTGGTATTTGCGTGAGCTGAAAAGATATACAAACAGGTTTTATTACAAAATATTAATGTCTTTTTTCTCACACAATTAAAGTGACACATGGTTCATCTCTAAGAAAATGACTGACAGCGTATAGATAGGTTGTAATCAAAGACAAGGTGTGCGTTAAAGCGCACGATGCGGGGGCAAAGTTAGCTGCTAAGCTAAAGCGTTGAGAGCTCACTGGTGTAACCGGTTATTTTCTTGCCCGGTGCGGATTCGATACGGGGCGTACTGCACCACAAGGCCACATCACTAACCGCTCGACTAAAGGGTCAGATCCGCTAGCTAGAGGCTAACGGGTCTTATTAGTAGTTTACAGAACGTTCCATAACTTTGCAGCCAGCGTATGAATTTAAAACTTTGGTTGACCTTGACTCGAAGTACGTGTACGTAAGACAGCTTTTAATGTGCACCCTCCAGCCAATCAGAAACGAGCATTAATCTGTGACCAAGGTGTGGAGATTGTTATTCTCTAAACGTGCGATGTGTAAATTCTGCATCCAGGTAAGATTTTAGCCATTTTTAAATGCCCTCAGCGGACACCTTTTGATGTGTTAGCTGCGTTGTTTGCTGAGGAGCGCCATACAACGACAAAAGCAACTCAGCCTGATTCTTGTGTTTTTAAAGACAGGAGTTTGGAGAGTCCGCCGTTATTGACATTAGATCGTTTGTTTAATGAAAGCCGACACGTTGCACTTTTAATGGACAGTCAACAGAAAGACAGGCCTGCACATGTGCCCTGGGATTTATCCTATAAAAGAAACTCACTTTGCAAAGGCCCCATCTACTGACCTTGTCACTGGTGATCAGAAGTCTGTTGAAAATACACACTAATACAGTAAAACATTTAATGAAAATTTGCTAAATAGGCCTAAAACTGACAAATCTGTATTAACGCGATTAAGGCACGAGCATTTGCATACTTAGAAGCCCACATGCCTCATAACTCTGCACCGTGCATCATTATTTTCTGTGGTAATCCAAAAGGGTATTTCTTATAGTACTTTAAAGTCTTGCCACAAAAAGTGGATTGCCAAATTAACTTTTAACAGTCGCAGGCCATGTTAAACACTGACTTGTTGAGTGCCTGAACGACGAAGCAGATGGGCTGGTTTTCCCCATTTTCAGACTCCGTAGGGGTCCAACTCAGGATGAACTGTTCCGGGACCGACGTGTTCGATTTAATGACGTTGTGGGGTCCACTAAACAGCAGATCTGAAACCCTGAAACACAATGGTGGGGGTGTGCATTTTTGTAAATGATTGTGGCAAACAGGCTGACACATGAAAGTAATCACAGGTATTTTATAGCCAAAAGAGTATCGTCAGAAATATGTGTGTGTGTGTGTGTGTGTGTGTGTGTGTGTGTGTGTGTGTGTGTGTGTGTGTGTGTGTGTGTGTGTGTGTGTGTGTGTGTGTGTGTGTGTGTAGGATTCAGTCTGCAAACTGAAGACTGTCCCAAAAACACAAAAAGGTAAAAGTTGCAATCATACAGGTCACAACTCGGAGGACTTCGGCGCAAAGACTTTTAGAATTCACCCAAAAACAAAAAAACCCCACTTAAATTTAGTCCAAGAAGAGCTTGACCATATGAACTGAAATAGGACTAGGACTCTGAGACTAGCAGCAGCCCACACCTGGCGTGCACTATTTTTTAAGTCATGTTATTTGTCTTGCATGAACAAATCATGTTACCTGAGTATCTGTTGTATTTGGCAACTAAACGCAGTTCTGATTCTAAAGAAACAGAGCTGCAATAACAACAAGAATGCCACCAAGTAAGTGTAAGGTTATTTATATATATATATTTTTGCTATAACGATGAGGAAGAATATATCTTTAAAACAGAAAGTCAAATATTTCGGTTTTAATTTAACCATTTTTGATGACGTTATAGTCCATTTGTTTTTTTTTTCTTTACCTTTTTTGCGATGTTGATGATGAGCTGGACCCCTCAGCTCATTGAGGGACCACTGCCCACCTTCACTGCACATTTCGTGGCTTTGCTGTTGCCGTTTTTCCGTATAATTGTCGACAAAGAAGCAAATAAATACACAGCACCAAAAACACGTCTCAGGGAACGGAAGTTAGGCTGTACATACTTATCCACTATGTACAACTGAACTGTATGATTAGCCTAGATAACCTTTACCTTTCAACAGATAAGATTGGACAACTTTTTGGCATGATAAATTGAGGGGGGGGGGTTGAAAATTTTCTCCAAATGAATGGTTTGAGTCTGATCCTGTTGAATAACAGGAAAGCCACTGTCTTGAGAAGAAGCAACACGACGTTTTGTTCTGGTCTGCAAATGATAAACAGTGTACAGTGCCTGTCAAGACTGAGTTAGGTGAGTTAAAAAATGGTGAAAATGGTAACTTAGGGGGCATCTGGGTAGCATAGCGGTCTATTCTGTTGCCTGCCAACATGGGGATCGCCGGTTCGAATCCCCGTGTTTACCTCCGGCTTGGTCAGGCATCCCTACAGACACAAATTGGCCGTGTCTGCGGGTGGGAAGCTGGATGTGGGTATGTGTCCTGGTCGCTGCACTAGCGCCTCCTCTAGTTGGTTGGGGCACCTGTTTAGGGGGGCAGTGGGAATAGCGTGATCCTCCCACGCGCTACATCCCCCCTGGTGAAACTCCTCACTGTCAGGTGAAAAAAGGCGGCTGGCGACTCCACATGTATCGGAGGAGGCATGTGGTAGTCTGCAGCCCTCCCCGGATTGGCAGAGGGGGTGGAGCAGTGGCTCAGAAGAGTGGGGTAATTGGCCAAGTACAATTGGGAGAAAAAGGGGGAACCCCCCCCCCAAAAAAGGGAGAATTTTGTCTGTTTTGGTTTGTGTTTTGTTTTGTTTTGTTTTTTTGTTTTGCTTTTAGCATCAGGTCCAAATAGGACACTAGTGTTTACAAATAAGCTCTTACCACATGAGGAAAATCACCTGATTTTCACAGTTAATGTGGTTTTGCCTCCGGCAGTTCAGACGTCACGCTAACAAGAACTGTCATCTTCCCCAAACTCGATTTTTCACTTTCAATTGAAATGAGAGGATTGTGACAGGACTGGTTGCGTTCCAGTTTTTGGAAAAACCGCCCCACAACCAAAAGGTCCCAGGCATCAGACATTGACAATGAACCCTGGAGGAGGTGTTTCCTTTCCAAGAGGCCTTGAAAGTGAACATCTTAAAAACACATACGTCACGTGTCACTCTGGAAACGAGCATCAGCTGAAACACCAAAATCAAACAATTTGATCAATTAAGGTGTGGGAATACCGGATAAAGCTTCGAATCCTCTCAGTATAAATGAGCTAACAGGCAATAATTAATATCATCCATCGTGTGGTTGAAGACCGTCTAGTTGGTAGCATGTAGTAGACCTTTTGCACCGTACGTGTACATTGCATTGCATTTAAAACCAGTGTTGTTTGGAACCACCCGTTAAGGTGAATATCCGCTCTGTACATAGTATACTCATATGAACACAATTTCTTACCAAAGCAGTACTAAACCTGACTGTAGAGTCCTGCTGTTGAAGGATCTTACCGATCTGAGGATGCTAATTCTATGCTTTTTGTTCAGAAAGATACCTATCATTTTCTAATTTCCCCCCTTTTTCTCCCCAATTGTATCCGGCCAATTACCCCACTCTTCCGAGTCATCCTGGTCGCTGCTCCACCCCCTCTGCCGATCCGGAGAGGGCTGCAGACTACCACATGCCTCCTCTGATACATGTGGAGTCGCCAACCGCTTCTTTTCACCTGACAGTGAGGAGTTTCGCCAGGGGGACGTAGCACGTGGGAGGATCACGCTATTCCCCCCAGTTCCCCCTCCCCCGAACAGGCGCCCTGACCGACCAGAGGAGGCGCTAGTGCAGCGACCAGGACACATACCCACATCTGACTTCCCACCCGCAGACACGGCCAATTGTGCCTGTAGGGACGCCTGACCAAGCTGGAGGCAACACGGGGATTCGAACCGGCGATCCCCGTGTTGGCAGGCAATGGAATAGACCGCTACACTACCCGGACACCCAGTCTAATTTTTCTCCTATTTGCCAGTTTAGATATTTAGATCATAGATCTCATAGTTATTGGATCATTTGTGGTCAGACTTACTGGGCAGGTGATACAACTTGAACTTAAAGCCACAACCCTGAAGGTTTACATGCAAAGGAAAACGATTCTGTGAAAAAATATCGCTGAGATATTTGACTAAATCCTCATCTTTCTCCCATCTTTTTTTCCCCTTGACTTGACCTAGCTTGAAACTCCAAATTTAAATGTAAATATCTTGGACCTTTGCATGACTTATTCCTCCTCTTAACCCGCAACTGAGACGCACAACGCTGTCGACCAGGGCATCTCCAGCCTATGTTGCTTTTTAAAACACATACATGACATTGTCTTTTCCATGGACTGTCTGACGACCATGGATCATCTCTCTCTCTCTCTCTCTCTCTCTCTCTCTCTCTCTCTCTCTCTCTCTCTCTCTCTCTCTCTCTCTCTCTCTCTCTCTCTCTCTCTCAACTGCCTGATGACCTCAGAGCCTGTTTGTGCTGCGTCCTGTTTTCCCTTGGTCACAGGCTCACCCCCCTGGAGATTTATGCACTGTTCTCATTCAAAACTGCTTTGATGCTCTTTGTTTTAGCTATGACACCTTCGGCATCTCTCTCATCACTTCTCTTGTCTTCTTTCTCTCTCTGTGCAGATGCTGCGTGGACGTCTGCCTCGCCTCTTGTGAAGTCTAGTCTCTCTGCAGGGCCTCGCTGTGTAGAGCTGGGTTTGTCCCTCCGGCTCTTGACTACAATTGTGGGGTTCCTGATGTTGTCTTGGATGGTCACAGATACACTAAAATTGCCTTGCACTCTCTCTACAATTTTATTACCCTGCACATTTACATTTCTCAAATTTTATGCATTAACTGTTGCTCTGTGTGTAACTACGATGTTTCATGATAATAAGTTATTTTTGTGTATTTTGTGCATTTGACACCTGTTGCATGTTTGTCCGTCCTGGAAGAGGGACCCCTCCTCGGTTGCTCTTACTGAGGTTTCTCCCATGTTGTTTTCTCTGATAATGTTTTTCTTGTGAACTTTTTCCTCATTTTGGGTCTAGGGTCCAGTGATAGAGGGTTTCGTATGTCATGTACTGTTGTATATTGTCGTATATTGTACTGATATTGTACCAAAAAGCTCTTCGGGACTACCTTGTGATTTTGGGATATACAAATAAACTTGAGTTTTTATTTGCTGGTTTTGATTGATTTGTTTCACTCACGTGGAATGAGTTGCCTCTGTGCTGACGTTGATTAGCAGGGTGTGGCCAACAGGGACGTACAGCTGGGCTCTGTGGGCAGGCGTTGGGGGTAGGAACCGGGGCAGATACTGTCCCTCGCTACAGGAAGGCACCGAAGGATCCACTGGAACAGCAAAGTGAGGTAGTTTGTTGTTTGCTAGTCAACCAATGCAAAATATATCCTCCGTGGTCTTTACGCATGCTCAGTAACCCAGGTAAGAAAATCAAAGAAGGTTGGATCAGTTCATCTGGATACAATGTTTATTTGACAGACGTTACATCACTCATCTAAGTGACCTCTCCTCTCTGATCTTCTGTCTTATCTTCGATGAGGTATTCAAGATGAATACATTGTTCACAACAAATCATGTCAGAAGTGGGATTCGAACCCACCCCTTCATCTGGAGACCAGAAGTCTCACATCTGTGAAAGGAGATAAAACCTTGAGTTTGGCACCTTCGACCGCTCGGCCATCCTGTCTGAAGAGGTCATCTAGATGAGTGATGAAACGTATCTGTCAATAAACGTTGTATCCGTCCGGGTGGCGTGGCGGTCCATTCCGTTGCCTGCCAGCACCGGGATCGGCGGTTCGAAATCTTCAGTTTACCTCCGGCTTGGTCGGGCATCCCTACAGACACAATTGGCTGTGTCTGCAGGTGGGAAGCCGGATGTGGCTATGTATCCTGGTCGTTGCACCAGCGCCTCCTCTGGTCGGTCGGGGTGCCTGTTCAAGGAGGAGAGGGAACTGGGGGGAATAGTGTGATCCTCCCACGCACTATGTCCCCCTGGCGAAACTCCTCACTGTCAGGTGAAAAGAAGCAGCTGGCGACTCCACGTGTATTGGAGGAGGCATGTGCTAGTCTGCAGCCCTCCCCGGATCAGCAGAGGGGGTGAAGCAGCGACCAGACCGCTCGGAAGAGTGGGGTAATTAGCCGGATACAATTGGGGAGAAACGAGGGTACCCCCACCAAATAAATGAATAAATAAAACGAACGTATCCAGATGGACTGATTCAACCTTCTTTGACATATCTCCCATCCCTTTCCGTTTACCCTCATGATGATAAATCAAATCGACTAATAACTGAAATAGGTCAGCCACTGAGTTATTAATTGTGTGATGAGTTACTAATGAATGACACAGATGGGGCGCCCGAGTAGCACAGCGGTCTATTCCGTTGCCTACCAACACGGTGATCGCCGGTTCGAATCCCCGTGTTACCTCCGGCTTGGTCGGGCGTCCCTACAGGCACAATTGGCCGTGCCTACGGGTGGGAAACTGGATGTGGGTATATGTCCTGGTCGCTGCACTAGCGCCTCCTCTGGTCGGTCGGGGTGCCTGTTCAGGGAGGAGGCGGAACTGGGGGGGTAGCGTGATCCTCCTGGTGAGCTCCTCACTGTCAGGTGAAAAGGAGCAGCTGGTGACTCCACATGAGGAGGCACGTGGTAGTCTACAGCCATCCCCGGATCAGCAGAGGGGGTAGGGTGGAGCAGTGACCGGGATGGCTCGGAAAATACGGTAATTGGCCAATTGCAATTAGAGAAAAAAATGGGAGGGGGTAATGACACAGATGTAGTGAGAATGTTTGGGCAATAAATACACCTCTCCCCTACCTTTTGAGAAACCAGTTAGCTATCTTACCCCTGACAACAAACTGGACCGGGAGCTTGCTGAGCGGGTCACTTGTTGTCTTGTTTGTCTGGGAGCCACTGGTATGGGTGAGAGTGACAGATTGGTTGGGAAAGTCTTCCATCACAAGCTGCACCGCGTACGGGCCTTCCCCACTGCTGTTGGTGGGGCGGAACGACAGCGTACAGGACTGAGAAAAGAGGGAGAAGAGTCGACTGTTATTTGTCAGTGTTCGCTTAAAGTATTGGGGATGCAGTCTGGAAAAACTAATAATTGTGTAATATGAAGAACTCACAGCTGTGACACAAAAAGGTTTATATGTAATCTGTGTCTGCACATTTGCACATAATCAGAAATGACTGACCTTTGGGTTTCAAAGGGTTATGGGAAGCTCCATACTCTCCAGATTCTCTCATTGTCTTTGTCTGTTTTATATTGTTAGTACTGTGTAAGGACGGAGCTTCGATACTCACTGGATCAAGGTTCAGAACAGAGGGCGGTGTACAAGGGTTACACTCCCCCGCTGTTGTGCTCCCATTTCTGCATTTAACCTGATCCCCATCGGGGTCAAATGTCAACAGGCTGAAATTTCTGGCACAGTTTGAAGGAACTCTGAAACAGAAAGACAGATGGAAAGGAGGGATGAGGCAGAAACAACAGAAAGAGAGCGAGAGAGAGAGAGAGAGAGAGAGAGAGAGAGAGAGAGAGAGAGAGAGAGATGCCACTTATTGAGACAGCAATGGCATGTGGAGTGGTGCTGTTTTGGGTGACGTCTTGATGCGTGATCAATGATTCAGGTAAAGAAATCACAGAAAGTGGATTCAGTTCATCTGGACAAAATGTTTATTGAGAGAAATGTTTCATCGCTTATCTAAGTGACCTCTTCAGTCTCAACTGACTGCAGGTATCTCCATCCTTATACGGTGGCATAACGACCAAAACCGGTTTCATATACAAATGACCATGACTATTAACTGGACTTACAGTGGCCATGTTACACTTACAATCTCATGTAGCAGACGCTTTTATCCAAAGCGACGTACACCTGAGAGTTAACACAACACAAGCAAGGGTCTAGTCAGGAGGTGACAACACAAGTAAGTGTCAAAAAACTAGGTTCAAGTCCGATAGGACACAGGCGTCAACAGGCAGTGCACAAAGGCAATGCATAGGGTGCATAGAAGCATTTTTTTTAATGTGTGTACTATTCACACAGATGTACTCTTACCCAATTTGATTACCCAATTTCCACTCGGGGATGAATAAAGTATTCTGATTGATTCTGATTCTTACCCCCCACCCCCACCCAGTTTAGGGATGGCCATTCCCTCTTCACATCCTCTTTCAAGGATGAGGATGTTGATAGGGAGGAACGCTGGTTTGAACGGGGAGTCAAAGAGGCCATCTATGCGAGGCAGGAATGACCACCCCTTAAGCCTTAAGAGGACCTAAGAGAAAATGATTCGGATAGATATGCCAACTTATATGGAAGCTCACCGTATGGCAGGCAGGATGGTAGTCTGTGGAGACCTGTTGGCTCTTCCCGTGTCAGACCTGTTCCTCAGATCCACCAGAGTCAGGGCTCTCCAGGCAACAATGCCATTTTGAATTGAACTTATCCAGTTACCCCCGCTTAGCCTTTGGTAGAAGGGGATGACAGATAGGCTTGTTATTTTGTCATACAGAAACATGTGCATATGTTCAGGATCAAGTGCCTTCATAGATTTTGGGTGATATAAATAAAGGTGACTTGACTTGACAATAGACAACAGACCACCAAAACAGCTTTATGGCACCCGGACAAATAATTTCCAGCTGTATGGAACTCAGCTGGATGGATGCCGAAGCTTAAGCATGCCGGAATGTGAATCTATGTTATGAATTTAGGGACCACAACTGTGTGCAAGCACCTGCTTTCATAATAATTCATAGGCCCAGTGAGCTCAGGTGTTTCCTCATTTTTGTGCATTGGTAAATCCTTCTTCTGTGGGACAGAATGGGTGCACAAGCACACTGCGGTGGCCTTTACATAGAGCAGGCCCTCCATTTTTGTTATTGTTGTTGTAATTTTCCCCCCTTTCCCTCCCCAATTGTACTTGGCCAGTTACTCCAATCTTCCGCTGCTCCACCCCCTCTGCCGATCTGGGGAGGACTGCGGACTACCACATGCCTCCTTCGATACATGTGGAGTCGCCAGCCGCTTCTTTTCACCTGCCAGTGAGGAGTTTCGCCGGGGGGACGTAGCGTGTGGGAGGATCACGCTATTCCCCCTAGTTACCCCTCCCCCCTAAACAGGCGCCCTGACCGACCAGAGGAGGCGCTAGTGCAGCGACCAGGACACATACCCACATCCAGCTTCCCACCCACAGACACGGCCAATTGTAGACTGCCAAGCTGGGTACAATTGGGGAGAAAAAAAATCAAAATAAATGAATAAATTCAGAGACTCCCTCCGTTAACTCAAGCTATGGTAGGGGTCATGAAGCATCGTTTACTGTTGGCACTATTGGTTCCCTGAAAACTATGGAAAACAGATTTTTGGAATGACACCTACAGAAAAAGAAGGTGGTCGACATCCTACGGAATTCAAAGTGCATGCTACATTAAAATCACACTACACTCTAAAATATGCTGGGTTGTTTTTGTTTTTACCCAGCCGCTGGGTTTTTGTTTTGCCCCCCCCCCCAGGTAATTTTAACCCAGCATCCTTGTCAGAATGAACCCATATTCTCTTTGGTTGAGAAAGCCAGCGTCTGGGTTAAATTAACGACCCATCTTGTTGGGTTCTTTTAACCCAACGTGTGTTCGGTCCAATAGTTAACCAGCACCTGGGTTGAAAACAACCCAGCATTTTTTAGAGTGTAGGTTAATTGAGTTTAAGATAATGAGCCGAATGTATCATTTAATTTGAGGAGCTGAAATGATGTGCTGTCATAAGTGCTGTAAAGAATTTGTAACCAGGTTATTGGAGTTATTATGGAGACCTGTCTGGCGCGTTATTCGTATATAGATCTGCACAATGCCCGCATACTGCATCATGCACATTGTTGACGTTTTGAGCACACTATTTGCGTTACGTACATATAGCACATTGGCATTTGTGTGTTGTTGCTGGTTTTTGCTTTATGTGTGTGGGTTTTGTGTGTTGTTGCTGGTATGGCACGTTGCAATAGAGGGGCAGCGTAGTTGTTTTTCGCCTGGAGCAGCAGAGGTGCGTGCACTGGATTAGTGGACTGTTCTCAGAATTTGTCTCACTCTTCCGGTGAACTGTGTGTGTGTGTGGGGGGGGGGGGACTGTCATTGCCCGATCCGTTCCGGAAACACATGCGTTAAACAAATCGGGACAGGAACATCCAGCTTTTGATGACGTAATACGCTAATTAACTTGTTTCACGTCAAATTCCCTTCGTTCTCAGCCTAGCCTGCCAGTTCTGCACAGCTAAAATATGGTAAGAAATACATTCTGTCTTTTTGTCAGGGTACTTCCAGATCAAAACGGGAGCAGCTTTTTATTTTTGTTTCTTTTTTTCTTCAGAGCAGTGGTCCGTCAAGAAAAAGGTTAGACTCAAAAGGAGTGTCCTGGCTCCTGTTAATACACACCCTTATGTTTTGCCCTCTTACAACTGTTACACTAACCAGTGAACCAAACAGCCAGTCAATATGGTTTTTATGGGTTTTGTTTTTTACATGTTTTTTTTAGGTTCGAAAGAGAAACAAAACCCATACCCGGAGTCTTTACATCCAATATGCCTGCTAACATAGTGTAACGTGCATGGATAAATACTAGACACGTTGGTCCTTGACTTTAGTGGACTGGTTAACGTTGTTGCTTGAGGAGCGGGAGACACGGGTTCGCATCCCGGCTGTGGCGGTTCCCGGGCTGCCCCCCTAATTTGCTACATTGGTGTCAGAAGTGGGATGGTGAGACCGTGAGATCATCGGAAGCGCGTGCGCCCAGAGGCGTGAGGGAGCTGATATGCTGAAGCGCGGGGACGCGCTTCCCGAAGGAGGGGGAGTAGTGTAACGTGCATGGATAAGTAGATACGTTGGCCCTTGACTAACGGGTCGACCCTTTAGTCGACTGGTTAACGTTGTTGCTTGCGGAGCGGGAGACACCGGTTCGCGTCCAGGCTGTGGCGACGGTCTCCCGGACTGCCCCCCGAATTCTCTACAACACAAACAGACAGCACCGTAGCAGAGTGAGGTTTAGTCCCTACATGTGACACTATGTTAATCCCTTCAGCACCAGCTGATCATGTCCATTATCCAAACTGCTTATCCTGCACTCAGGAATGCTGGAGCCTGTCACTGCGAGACACCCTGGACAGGCCGCCAGGCCATCACACACACACACACACACACACACACACACACACACACACACACACACACACACACACACACACACACACGTTGGACTACCCCGGGGCTCGAACCCAGGACCTTCTTGCTGTGAGGCGACTGTGCTAACCTCTGCGCCACCGTGCCGCCCTCGTGTATTATATGTCCAAATTGTACTTATTAACGCTGAGAAAGTAAATGTACGACCTGAAAAGCAGAAAAGTTTGGTCATCATGTGAACTGGTGGTAAATAAAACATTCAATTTAACATTTAACATTACAAATGGCATTTTGTAATGAGGAAACGTGACTAGTAGGCTTCATACTTAAGTGTTCTGCAAGCAGAGTACATCTAATAATTACCCCATGCTTGGCTGCATGTCTGTCATCAAATACTGCTGAGAGCTGCACTAAGAGGAACGAGCGAGGTTCAGTCCCCCTGTCATCTTCCAGAGTCCTGGGTGCGCCTGTCCCTCCCAAAGCCACATCTAGTCAACACATTGCTCATGTCCACGTCATCAGTCGGGGCTTTGTAGAGGTGCAGGAAAAGCAGGTTGTCAAGCCGTTTCGCCGTCGTGATGGATCGGATGCAGGTCTCCGAACGATGGACACACGAGAAACTCCGCTCAGCTGGGGCGCCGGACATCGGCAAAGTGAGGAGGAGATGCAGGCGCTGGTCTACCTGCTGCCGCCGCCGCCGGAACCTCAGCAACGGTGGTGGTTCTGGTGACTATTGCGATGTGTGTAGAGCTGAGCACAGAGTCGTGGGCTGAGGAGCAGCGTCCAGGTAGCGTCTATTCCGTTGCCTACCAACACGGGGATCGCCAGTTCGAATCTCCGTGTTACCTCCGGCTTGCTCGGGCGTCCCTACAGAAACAACTGGCCGTGTCTGCGAGCGGGAAGCCGGATGTGGGTATGTGTCCTGGTTGCGGCACTAGCGCCTCCTCTGGTCGGTCGGGGCGCCTGTTCAGGGGGAACTGGGGGGGATAGCGTGATTCTCCCACGCGCTACGTCCCCCTGGTGAAACTCCTCACTGGCAGGTGAAAAGAAGCGGCTGGCGACTCCACATGTATCGGAGGAGGCATGTGGTAGGTTGCAGCCCTCCCCGGATCTGCAGAGGGGGTGGAGCATCCAACAATGGCGGTCAGCCTACGCACCACCAGTCACTGACTGGCATAATCTGCTTGCTAGGGTGGCAGCATGAGAACGGGTATCCTTCTGTCTGCTGGGCAGGATAGAATGGGAAAAGATTTCTTCTCTACCTTAATGGTCCTTAAAGACAACCTCATGGCTTAGCTCCCCTCCATGCACACACACACACACACACACACACACACACACACACACACGGTCTTAACCACAACACAGCCTCTTTTCTGTTCTTTTTTCACTTATAATTTAATTGAATTCTTCTTCTCCACCAGTTAATGTCTTGATCGTCTGTTTTCAGTTGTACACATCTCCTTGTTTTATGTTTGTTTGTATTCTCACGTCTTGCAAAAATTCAGTAAAATGTCAATCACGAAAGAACCCCCCCCCCCCCCCCAATGAGACATGCAAGAGAAGAAACAACAGGAAACAGGTAGGCGAGTAACCTGTGTCTAAGACAGTAGCATTACTTGTTAAGCCTTTTTTTGGGTGGGGGGGGGGGGTGTTGGCACAGTCACCTGAGCTGAAACGGAGCGTTGTTTGGAAGCTGTTGAGTCATGACTCCTTCCCTCTGACACCACTCCCCGCTGTCCTCCTCATCCACCACTTGCAGGGTTGGCCTCAGGGTCCCACAGTTGCCACTCAAACACCCCCAAGAGGTGCTGTGCCGGCACTCCCGAAAATTTAATTTGTAGCGAAGCTTCACCTGAAAAATCATGTTGTCATATCATGCCGTTATCATATACACACCTTATCATATCGTGCCGTTGACTGGTTGTGTTGCCAACACTGTGTCACGGTAGGAATGCTTGATGAGTTGATGAGTGTTGTATTGATCATTCCTGTCATACGTGACCATACTTTAAATTGTTGTCCTTGACTGGTGCTGCCATATTAACCTCTCTTTCCGGTTTGTTGCTGTGGATCTGTATCGCTGCTCTGAATTCCCTTTGCTTTTCTTTTTCATGCCCCCTCCCCCCCTTTTTCTTTCTTTCTCCCCAATCACCCCGCTCTCTCCGAGCCGTCCCGGTCGCTGCTCCGCCCCCTCTGGCCGATCTGCAGACTACCACATGTCTCCCCCGATACATGTGGAGTCACCAGCCGCTTCTTTTCACCTGACAGTGAGGAGTTTCACCAGGGGGACGTAGCGTGTGGGAGGATCACGCTACGCCCCCTAACAATTGTACCAGAGGTGGCGCTAGTGCAGCGACCAGGACACATACCCACATCCGGCTTCCCATCCGCAGGCACGGCCAACTGTGTCCGCAGGGACGGCCAACCGTGTCCGCAGGGACCAAGCTGGAGGTAACACGGGGATTCGAACAGGCGATCCCCGTGTTGGTAGGCAACGGAATAGACCGCTGGGCTACCCGGACACCCTCTCGTGTTTAGTTAAACCGCTTTTTATAATGTGGTGTTAAGTCTCGTGTGTGTTCACGTCACAGTTCACCTTCTCAATCCAACAACCGAGTCTGATTCTGATCTAGTTCGCTCTCTTTCACCTCTAGTTTCCACACTTCTCTTGGTCCCTGCTTGAATTTAGTTAGTTTAGTTTAGTTTAGTTTAGTTTGGATCAGTTTATAGTTCATGTTAGTTTAGTTTAGTTTAATTTAATTTAAGTTGTTCAAATGATGAGTTGAAGTACTGAAACCAGCATGATAAAATACGGTGGTACAGAAATAAAAAAAAGCTAATTTGTGCAGGTGAGGCAAAAATGTAGGTAGAGAAACACGCGTACAGCAGACACCTTTATACAGAGTGACTAAGCCAAATATTCAGAGGGGCGCCTACCGTGACAGCCCCATTAAGCTGTGTGTCTTTGGGGTCGAAAGTCATGACTGTCCCATAGAAGTGGGTTGCTCGTGAAGCATGAAGCAGTAGCAGCAGAAGAGGAAGCACCAGTGGAGAGATGGACATCCTGAGTCAAGAGGACAAGGCCTTGATACAGACAGCGTCCTAATACCAGCACCAGCGTGTTGTGTGTCGCACACGGTCCTCCTCTCCGTCTTTATCTCTCTTATCCTCCCATGCAAAAGCAAGCACTTCCCTGGAATGAGGAACTTTTTGGAGAAATCAAGCAAGCCATAGGTGGGCAAACACAGTCAGTTTCACAGACAGGGGAGGGACCTATTTTTTCATACACAGACAGACAGCAGTGCTTGCTTTGATTCCACATTTCCCAAATACCAGCCAAAGAGACTTGCATCTTCAACAGACCTTCAGATGGTAATTTGTTACCCCCCAAAATGGCTGGTAAACTTGGCCCTGTCACAGACATGATGATGATGAGGAGGAGGATGATGATGAGGATGAGGATGAGGATGGAAATCATCATTAGCTCCGTGACCATCCATAGCAGTGGTTATTATCATAATTATAAAATTACATCTGTGAAAATGTGTTGTACAATAATAAAGCAGTGATCCTTTGCTCTGCCAAAATTGGGTGAATGCCTACGCAGAAGTCTGACTGAAACCAATCACTAACAGTTGTCATAAACTACATACTTACTATGAAAATCATCACCGCAGACTCAGACATGCTGTAGAAAGCAGTCAGACCAGTTCTGAGCATCTGCATGGAAGGAAGAAGCCAATGGATGAATGCCAAACTGACTACTTCACATAAAAATCACAACCAGAGGTAGAAAAAACAATCCCAGCTATGATACCAAGTATGTGCAGCAGATACCTTTAAAATGACAAGAAGCTGGATTACTCAATAAGTGGATGGAGTAGCAAATGAACCCTTAAAAGTATTAAATGTACAAAACAAAGAAAGATTAAAAGTTAGAAAAAGAGGAGAGGAAGTTAAAAACAAATATGACGTTGTCTGAGTTCTTCAAAATGAAAAGGAAAAAACAAAGATAAAGAATAATCCCCTCACCCACCACTTACTGAGCTGCTCCTGTGGCATACTAATTTAGACAGGTTCCCTTGTTTATGTAGCCAAGCCAAATTTCTTATTTTATTCTATTTCTTTATTTTCCCCGAAATCTTTTTAATTGTTGTGGATTTCCCCAAAATTAGGTCCTACCTGTAAATCGGATCCACCCTAGCAGTTTTCAATGCATAGCTTTTGTCCCACGGGGGCGCTGTTCTGGTGTGACGCCTCTGAGCATAGTTGAGTGGCATGATTTGTTTTTCGTACCCGTTTTCCGGGAACTCTGCCTCTGATTGGCTAGTACTCGTTGTGAGAGCGTTCACCTGGATTCCGGGAAGACCCGCCCCTACTCTATCTCTGATTGGCTAACCCTATCCCTAACCCCACCCTAACCCTAACCTTAACCAACCTAATCAACGAAGGCAACGAGTACTAATCAATCAGAGGCAGAGTTCCCGGAAAATGGGTACGAAAAAAAAATCACGCAGTTGAGTGAGACACATACACCGGAGTTGGAGATCTGTGAGGTTTCATTTCCTTCACAAGAAAAAGAAAAAGAAAAAAGAAAAAACACGGCCATCAGTCACTAGCTTGTCCTCTGCATCTCTCCATACTACAAAAAATAAATAAATAATAATAATGCAAAACGTCATATGAAACACCACAAAACATTGCATCGCCTATGAGGAGACGCCATTAAAACCCACCCTTGCGTGATGCCTATTAACCCTTTCGCCGTAAAGTGAGTAACTCAGTTGCAAAAGGTGAGTGTACGGGAGTACTCTGTGTAGTCTTGAGGTATCTTGGTGAAGTTCGGGGGGGGGGGGGAAATGTAGCCAAGCCAAGTTTGTTATTTTATTCTATTTCTTTATTTTCCCTGAAACCTTTTTTTTAAATTGTTGTGAACTTCCCCAAAATTAGTTCCTACCTGTAAATAGGTTCCACCCTAGCCTTTTGTTCCCCGGGGGCGCTGTTCTGGTATGACACCTGTGAGCCTAGCTTCCATGAGCGCGTGTGCCCGGATCAGGCGATTCATGTTTTCTAATGCACTCTCCATTATCTTACATACTGTCTTCATTTGTTTGTTTAAAGTTACACTATGGTGATACACACAGTATTGTAAGGTGCTAACAAACGTATTGATCTATGCTCCATTGTATAACTGATTTGTAATTTTGATTTGGACCGTATTGTTCGTGTGTTTGGCTAATTTTATTAGCCTTGTGCTTGTGCTAGCGTCAACGGGGTTGTTGGTCTCGTGAGTTAATAGGCAGCATGCAAAGGTTGGATTTTAATGGCGTCTCCTCATGGGTGATGCGATGTTTTGTGGTGTTTCATGTGAAGTTTTGTATTATTTTTTGGTTTTGTAGTATGCAGAGATGCAGAGGACAAGCTATGTGACTGATGCCCGTGATTTTTCTTTTCTTGTTTTGTGAAGGTATGCTGGTTTGAAGTATTTTTTTTTGCCTGTTTCGTATATTTTGTACTATAAAAAATTGGTTGATGTGGGTAAAATAATTTAATGATTTGTACCATGATAAATATTTTATACTGTTTTTATGTTTATTATATATGCTTATATTTTTTATGTTTTTCGAGTGAGCGCGTATGCTCGGAGCTGAAAGGAGAGATACAGAAGACAAGCTACTATTTGACTGATGCCCGTGTTTTTTCTCTTCTTTTTCTTGTGAAGAAAATTAAATCCCACAGATCTCCAACTGCAGTGTCGCAGAGACGGAAAGCAGTTATTAGTCAATTTGCGTTTACATGCGCCAAATGTGCGTGCGCAGATTGTGAGGCAAAAAGGGGCCACGAGTCTTGTGTTTGTAAACATTACTACGTTCATTTTGAAGAGGTCATCACGGAGAAATTGATTTAAGACGAAATGAAATGCCTCACAGTTGTTACGCTGTCGGTTGTACAAATCGTAAAGATGGTAAAAACCAGCATCTGCGTTTTTATCGCATGCCAAAAGGGAAAACGCCAATCAAAAACGAAGAAGACAGGCGTGGATTCATGCGATCCGTCGGGAGGACTGGAAGAGGTGGTCAGAAAAGCAAATATCCAACTCGAAGATTTGCGGAGAAGATTTCATATCTGGTATCAGTAGCGGGTCTGGCCGGGGGGGGGGGCTCCAGGCCCCATAATGCTTAGGGGCCCACTGGTGCTGTCATTAATTAATAAATTATATAATTTTTAAAATATATTTTTTTAATTACTTTTTTATTTTGAAATTCACATTTATGTACAAAAAAGTTATTAAAAACATTTATGTAGGCCTATATTTCATATTATCCTTATTCTTAGGCTATCCGGTTGAACTGACATGACCCTGTGCTAGCTAACTGCGTTAACCGTCGTGACTCTGAACTATAAGTGAAAATGGACAAAAAAAAGCACAAATCTGGTGCACAGAAGCGCAAAGAAAGGGAAGCTAAACCAAATTTAACGGCGTCTTGTGCTCCCATTTCACATTTTTACTCTCGGGCCTCCTCATCCAAACAAGATGAGCGTCTGACCGCTAATGCTATTGCTAACGTTAGCGGTTTCCCGCTTGATGAAAATAATGGTGGACCCGAATCAGAAGCAGATATTCCCCCAAACCCCGTGGATGTACTGGACACTGCCGACACACATGTGGACGTTTTACAAAAGGGTGAAGCCTTTGATGCCATGGTGGGCGCAGCGAAACAGATGGCAGAAGAGAGCAATGGGACCGCGGAGTTTCAAGAAGAAAGTGCCCGAAAGAAGAAACGATATTTTGAGGAAAACGCAGAGGATGAGCCAATCCAAGACGCAAGAGGTCGCTATAAGGTTGAATTATATTGCAGCGAACTCAGGGGGGCAGCCGAGAACCGCCACAGCCGGGACGCGAACTCGTGTATTCCGCATCGCGGGCGACAGCGTTAACCAGTCGACGAAAAGATCCGATCCGTTAGCCAAGGGCTAACGTGTCTACTTATTCGTGCACGTTACAATATTTTTATATCCTGGATGTTTTTTGGAGAAATTCGAGACTAGATTTGCAGACTTTAGACAGGTCGCCTCACTTTTTTTCCGTGCTCAACCCCAAACGCTGTTTGCTTCCTGGCGCAGAAAAAAAAAAGATGCAGGCTGTCGCATGGTTTTACTGCGGTGATGTATCTGATCCAGATGAAGCAGTCCATGAGTTTCGCTCCTTTCGCACCATGTACTCGGAGTTGTCCATGTTGAATGTTTTATTATAATATAATGTACGCCCTTACTTATTGTGTTCATAGTAATGGATATAACTCCTGTGCCCAGTAGAGGGCAATAATATTATTTGTCCACCAGAGGGCAATGTTTACACTAGGCAGTGCATCAGGATGTGATGTCACTGCCACTTCTTCTGTTGGTAGCCTACCAGTTCCGGTAGACTTGTTGATTCAAGATCATGCGACAACATGGTCGCATGATGAGCCTGATGGAAAATAAATATGCCAAAGGCTAAAGATACTAATAGTGTCAAGTTGTATCAATCTCCACCGCTACGCCGATACATCTGACAGGTTATGGGCCCAGTCATGCCAGTTTAGAGCAAGGAAAGGTAACAGAAAAACGAACTTTTGTCTGTTAGCCAAGTGAAGCTACTAGCTAGGCTAAAAGGGCTTCTGAAGACGGCGCCGAGAGACTCCCGCTGAAAATGCAGTGAAAAGCGCGCAACGAGAGTTTCTACAAGCCGCAGTTCAACGTTTGGAGATTGAACTTGGAAAAGAAAGTGATAATGGCGGCTGCAGCAGGAACGGTCTCCTTGTTACAGCAGCAGTTAATGAGGCCCGTGTTCGACGGAGCAGAGGATAAGTACGATCTGTGGGAGACAAGATTTCTTAGCCGGTTACACATTCTGAAATTAAAAGACACTATTTTACAAGCACCAGCCGACGGTGCCGATGCTAACGCTATAGCTACAGATGTAGCAAGAAATGCAGACTGTTATGCACAATTAGTAAATTCACTTGATGATAAGAGTCTGTCATTAATAAGACACGATGCTGCTGAAGATGGCCGCAAAGCTCTAAAAATATTAAGAGAGCACTATACAGGTAAAAGCAAGCCAAGGATTCTGAATCTGTACACATCCTTGACCACTATAAGTATGGAAGGAACTGAGACTGTTACAGATTACATAATAAGGGCAGAGAATATTATAACAGCTCTCCGCGATGCAGGAGAGAATATAAGTGATGGGCTACTTGTAGCCACCATCTTGAATGGACTGCCTGACTCATTCAGACCACTGGCTGTCCATGTAACACAAAATGAGGACAATGTCACATTCCAAGACTTTAAGAGAAGATTGAGGGTGTATGAAGAGTCCGAAAAGATGAGGACGTCTGGATCTGCGGACACTGTGATGAAGACTAACACTAAGCAAAGCAAACAAGGCACCAAGACACAAAGAAAAGATGGGGAAGCCACTCTGACGTGTTACCGATGTGGTGTTAAAGGACATGTCAGGACCAAGTGCACCCAGAAAGTGTGGTGCAGTCACTGCAGGAGCAACTCGCACGCTGACTCAGTGTGCAGGAAGAAGGGAAAAGGAGACGGAGCCCGAAAGGTTGCAGAGGGCGAAGAGGAGGAGAGCAGGAACGACAGGGACTTCCTCTTCATGACGACGAGCAACGACAGGCCACCAGCCAATGTGAAAAAGAAAGGGATCATGGTGGACGCTGGGGCGACATCTCACATTGTGACTGATATTGCCATGTTCGAGAGCTTCGATAACACTTTCCAGCCCGACGCCCATTCAATCGAGCTGGCAGATGGAACTAAGTGCACGGGGACAGCGCAACGCAGAGGGACGGCGCTGATCTCTCTACTAGACAGCGATGGACGAGAACAAACCGCACAGCTACAGGACGCATTGTATATGCCGACGTACCCGCACGACATCTTTTCAGTGGCAAGAGCAACCAATGCAGGGGCGACAGTGACTTTTAAGAGAGGGGACAGTCACATGCTCACCAAGAAGGGTACCAGGTTTGATTTCCATGAAAGTGGTAATTTGTTCTACCTACCCACTGTTGTGAAAAATGTTGATACTTGCAGTGTGTGCCATGACATGCAAACATGGCATGAGATTTTAGGGCATTGCAACTACGAGGATGTAAGCAAACTAATGGGTGTGGTAAGAGGTATGGAAATACGAGGTAGTGCTGTTAGACCAGCACAGATGTGTGAGATATGTACTAAAGGAAAGTTCACACAAACACGGAATAGAGAGGCAGATAAAAAGGCTACAGAGCCTCTTCAGCTAGTCCATACGGATCTTGCTGGTCCCATGAGAACCCCAAGTCTAGAAGGTCACAAGTATGCACAGTCTTTTACAGACGATTATTCGGGTGCGATGACCGTATATTTTCTCAAATCCAAAAGTGATGCCTTACAGGCCACAGAGAGGTACTTAGCAGACTCCGCCCCCTTTGGAAAGGTCAAAATAATTCGCTCAGATAATGGGAGCGAATTCACCAGTAAAGAGTTCAGAGCACTGCTAACCAAAAATGGCATAAAACATGAAACATCCGCACCCTATTCACCTCACCAGAACGGTACAGCGGAGAGAGGTTGGCGAACCCTCTTTGAGATGGGTAGGTGTATGCTGCTAGACAGCAAGTTACCAGATACACTGTGGAGTCATGCTGTGCAGACCGCAGCACACGTAAGAAATAGGTGCTATAGTAAACGCACCCAGCAAACACCATATGAGATGCTTACAGGCAAGAAACCAGACATGTCCAGACTTCAGAAATTCGGGTCTGTGTGTTTTACATACACACAAGAGAAAGGGAAGATGGACTCCAGATGTAAAGAGGGTGTTTTCGTGGGCTACGATAAGAATAGTCCTGCTTATCTTGTATATTTTCCTGACACACAGAAGGTATCACGACACAGGTTGGTGAAGTTCAACAATAGGACCCCTAAAGAGAAAGAAACACAGACACAGGGACCACACAGTGAATGTCAGGTCAGGGAGGTAGAACCCATGGTCTATGACAATGAGATAAATGATGATGAAAATGCATCAGGTCAAAGTGTTGGTGGTGATGTTTCTGAGGTCGAGAGTGAACAGCCAAGCAGTGGGGGAGTTAGAAGGAACCCACCTAGAAATAGGAGAATGCCAGCGCATTTACAGGGATACGACACTGATACAACAGACACACTGGTAATTTGTGTAGATGCTTGTTACAGAGCTGTTTGTGACATACCACAAACTTTTCAGGAAGCTATCAGGTCAACAAAGTCAAAACAGTGGAAAAATGCTATGGATGACGAAATGCAGTCACTGAAAGAGAATGAGACTTTTAAAATCACCCAGTTGCCACCAGGCAAAAAGACAGTGGGGGGCAGGTGGGTGTATTCCCTAAAGAGTGACGCTAATGGGTCAGAAAAATGTAAGGCTAGATATGTAGCTAAGGGCTACAGCCAAAAGGAAGGTATTGACTACGAAGAAACCTTCTCGCCGACAGCTGACATGACTACTGTTAGAGTTGTCATGCAGAAAGCAGTGCAGGACGATTTAGTTTTACATCAGATGGATGTAAAAACTGCATACCTGCATGCAAAAATAGATAAAGAGATATACCTAGAACGACCAGAAGGTTATGAGGAGGTATCAAAAACCGGAGAACGACTAGTATGCAAACTACAGAAGTCCCTTTATGGACTTAAACAGTCCGGCAGGAACTGGTATGCTCTGTTACATGCATACCTCACAGAAAATGGTTTCAAACAAAATCCTGCTGATAACTGTCAATACACAAGGGAAAAGGAAAATGAAAAAGTAATCATTATTGTATGGGTTGATGATCTAATCATTGCCGCTAACAATGAGGATGTTGTGAAAACTGTAAAAATGATGCTCACCGCTAGGTTCAAAATGAAAGACCTGGGGAAACTCAATCATTTTCTAGGGATTGATTTTCACCAGTCAGGGAGCCAAGTCACTATGTCACAAGAGAGGTATGTGAATAAAATCCTCTCCAGGTTTGGGATGCAAGACTGTAAGTCTAGAGAGACCCCATGCGAGGCAAAACTAGAATACACAGAGGATGCAGAAAAAATGGAAGATCCAAGGTTGTATCGAGAGGCAGTTGGGAGTTTGATTTATTTGGCTACTTGCACTAGGCCAGATTTAAGTTTTGTGGTCAGCAAACTTTCCCAACATTTCTCTGATCCAACTGAGGAGCACTGGAACACAGTAAAGCACGTGTTCAGGTATCTCAAGGGTACAAGTCACCGTGGTTTATGTTTTAAAAGGGATTACAAAAGTCAGCTAGGGCTTATAATCCACAGTGATGCTGACTGGGCCTCAGAGGTCTCTGATAGACGTAGCACCACGGGATATTGTGTCAGCCTAAGTGAGAGAAGCTCTCTCATTTCTTGGAAGAGTAGGAAACAACCGACAGTTGCACTATCTACCTGCGAGGCAGAATACATGGCCTTAGCGTCAGCTATTCAGGAGTGTATGTATTTACATCAGCTACTCAAGGGTATGGATAAATACAAATATGCACAAACTAAGGTTTATGATGACAACCAAGGAGCAATTGCTTTAGCAAGAAATCCAGTTAATCGCCAAAGATGTAAACACATTGATATTAAATATCACTTCATACGAGAGACTGTTAGTAGTGGTAAGATATCTCTGGAATACTGTCCTACTGACAGCATGATCGCTGACTTGATGACCAAACCAGCCACAAAGCTACAACTTAAAAAGTTTGCTCAGCACTTGTTTGGTACTTGAACTGCTAAAACGCCATGTATGGTGTGACTCATTGTATTTTTGTTATTTTGGTAACTAATCCCCAAATAGCGGGAATATTTTTGGTTATTGTTTTCTACATTGCACTGTTATACCACAATAAGCTATGTGCGAGTGGGGGTGTTGAATGTTTTATTATAATATAATGTACGCCCTTACTTATTGTGTTCATAGTAATGGATATAACTCCTGTGCCCAGTAGAGGGCAATAATATTATTTGTCCACCAGAGGGCAATGTTTACACTAGGCAGTGCATCAGGATGTGATGTCACTGCCACTTCTTCTGTTGGTAGCCTACCAGTTCCGGTAGACTTGTTGATTCAAGATCATGCGACAACATGGTCGCATGATGAGCCTGATGGAAAATAAATATGCCAAAGGCTAAAGATACTAATAGTGTCAAGTTGTATCAATCTCCACCGCTACGCCGATACATCTGACAGTCCATGGACCTTGACACGGATGCCGTCCTACCTTTTCTCATTTCCAACGACATGCACAATGCATACCCGCAACTGACAATACTCCACAGAATATATAAGACCTTCCCTGTTACCAGCGCCAGTGCTGAAAGGAGTTTCAGCCGACTACAACTCATCGAGAGTTATTTACGTTCGTGCATGAATGAGGCCCGACTCTCGAACCTAACTCTCCTTTGCATTGAACGGGACGTCGAGATCGACAGAGACAAGGTCATTGGCAGGTTTGCCCATATGAAAGACAGAAAAATGAAACTTTTATAATAAAAAAGAAAAGTAAAAATAAAAAACGGGACTGGACATTAACCTGTATATAGTTCATTCATTGCTTCGAGTTAATGGATTACTTTTTATAAACGCTTAAGCGCTGCGCTCTGTCTGTCTGTATGATCTTCGCATTGGGGACTATTGTAATTAATGCTATTGCAATTAATGCTTTAAATGATGGCTGTGCTAACTGTGCAGTGTGTGGCGATGTGAACGTGCGCTCTCCTTGGTACTGAAACGAAGGCCGACAGAACTGTGCATTTTTGTTTGTTTACGTAGGCTATTGTATCCGAGGCCAGGTGGATTGAGATGTATGGCAGATTACTGTGTTATGCCTTAGGTTGGCAACGAGAGGGCTTTTTCTTTCTTAAAAGAGTCATCACTGGTGAAACATTTTTCCTCTTCTTAGATAAGTTGAATGCCAATTGACGAGCATTTGTTCTATGTGTCACAGGACACATTTAAACATAGTTGTCCGTGTGTCGTCGTGCTTTTGCGCGTGTGTGTGGGGGGGGCTAAAGCTAGCTCCGCCCCCTTGCGTCAGTGTCCAAGACCCGCCCCTGTCCGGTATGTATCCGTTTCTTACACAAATAAGTATGGTGATTGAAATGCGTTAAGTAACCGCTCTGAATGTGACATTAGTAGAGCAACGGCCAAACCCCAGTGTGAGTTGTTAATGCCTAGCCTTCCTCAACTTTGACAACGATTCCATCAGCTTTCCTGTGTCACGATGTTTGAGATCATAGTTTGACTCCAGCCTCGATCTCATAACCGTACAAACAATTCAACTTTTGTTGAATACAAACAATTCAACCGTACAAACATTGAAACAACGAGGGTTTACCTTTGATTTGATGAAGCAAAATTTGTTTTCCTTCAATAACGGACGGTAAAAGCAGTCTTGGACATGTATGCTTCTAAAGACTTGCATGCCTTCATTGATTCTTTGGTAAATATACGTGGTGTGTCTGTGAGGTGTTCAGTCACATCCCTCCAGCCGGTGTTTGGCAACTTCGTGACGTTACTTGTCCGCTGAGCTTCAGCAGCATGAACGGATCGGGAAGATTTTCTCCGGTGCTTAGTGTAAGTTTCAACTCGTAATGCTTCCCGTCTTCCTTGCTTAGACCCTCAATCACATTCTGAGATTTCCATTTTCTCAAATTTCTAACTTTTCTCTGTGTTCTCTGTTTCTCTGTAGTAAATTAATAACAGTGTTCGATTTACAGTGCCCCCCCCCCAAATTTTTTTTTCCAAAAATTGTTGGATGGGCGGACATGTCACGCATTGAAGTGGCTGATCAGCATAAAAATAACATATAGCACATATGCCATTATTTGTGACGATAATAATAATAATAATAGAGTCCAGGGTGTCTCCGCCCAATGACTGCTGGGATAGGTTCCAGCATCCCCTCGACCCTGAGAACAGGATAAGCAGTTTGGATAATGGCTGGATGGAAGGATAATAATAGAAAAAGGTTGCAGCTTCTTATGAATATAATAGAATAGAACTTCATTTGCCATTTCACACAAGGTAATTAGATTTTTTCTTTTCACATATCTCTCCTAGATTCACACGCACATAGACCCCCTACTTCATCGGAACATTTCATAAAACATAGGGCCTGACCTCAAACTCAAATATTTTAGTAAAGCAAGAGTTATTAAAATCTCGGACAGAGACGGAACTCAAGCATCGCTTTACCGACGTGTCGGTCACACCGTTATCAACTTTATCTGTTGTGTTCGCTGCATTTCCTTTACAGCCACTAGAGGGCAGCCATACACTGCTAGGCCAACTATGTGTCTCGTTAGCAGGTCAGCTATGGGCTACTCTACTTCATATCTATACAGACAGACCTTGTTATGCGACAGTTTTCTTTTTCAATAACACATTAAGTATTAGAGTTTACCTTAGAATAAAACAGACCACAATGGCCTGATGGCAGCTCTCTGTGGTTGTGGTCCTGTCTTCCATGAATTAGACAAACGATGGCCAGCCTTGATCCAGGACTTCACGAATGGGACAGGGTCGAATTTGTCCAGTCGAGGCCCATTGATGTCCAGAAAGAGTACGGATTTAAGACTTTGTGCTCTCAGTCGATTGCGGGACTTTCTGTCTGTGTCGCTAAAGGCTGAAAACCCCCTTTTCACATTCTGCCGAAGTGGGGAGGTAGTAGGTTTTACTTGCAACCACAAGTCTTTTCAGGATTTTCCCTTTTGTGCCTTGTTAAAGACCTTGGGTACCGTCTGAAACGGATGGTCTTAATGGTGGGAAAGTGAGCCCGCCAAACAATTCTTGATAATTTTTCACTTTATTTCATATACACTTAAAAAGTACCATGCAGCTTCCAATGTAATGAAATGCATATGCCCTGGCTCTCTCAGCCCTTAAACTATATATATGGAAATAATACCACCCGTTGTAGTGCCTTGCAGTCTAGGCCCATGCAGATACCAGCCCTAGCCATCTTCCCCCGGGGTTCGAAGGTCATGGGTTCGAACTCCAGGGTTGTCCAACCTTGGGGTCATCCCAGGTCGTCCTTTGTGTGGGGTTTGCATGTTCTCCCCGTGTCTGCGGTGTGTTTCCTCCGGGTGCTCCGCTTTCCCCCACCATCAAAAAACGACATGCATGTTAGGGTTCATACTCCTGTCTATGCCTTTGACCGAGGCATGGCAAGACGAACTGGAGTTGGTCCCCGGGCGCTGCACGGCGGCTGCCCACTGCTCCTAGCTACACAGCTAGGATGGGTTAAATGCAAAGCGTAACGGGGATCATTAAAGTATATCAAAATAAAAAATAAAAAATCATGGTCTTGATCCTGCTCAAGATACAGTAGGACTCTTCAGCCACTGGATGGCGGTAAAATAAACCTCTGCTACATGTTTATCATTGGGGAGACAAGAGAGTGACTACGACATTCAATAGCATACCTGCTGTCTAGAGGTTAGGATAAGGATAAGGGTTTGTCCCTTTCTCTAGTCAGTTATGGTTTAAACTGTATTTCTCTCTTGTTTGAACACGTTGCAATATCATGCAAACTAGCTTGTTTCACAGTCATTGCCAGCAGGGAATTAGTAATTAGTGAAACAGGAGGTGCTGTATTTTTCGTAATAATAACATGCATGCCTATTTGGCCTTGATGCCACGAATCAGAACCTCTCATTCCAGTTTAGAGATGCATTTACTAGAGTTTTTAGGGCAAGGCATCGGCTTGTCTTGTCATGCTAGCCGTGAATGGATTATCGAGCTGAATCAGAATCAGCAGGCCTGTTAATTTACATCCCAAGGGGTCAGGGGGTTCACTGGGATTAACTTTTTTATTTCTCACAGCTTGCTGTCAATGTTTTAAGGCATTTTAACAGTAAAGGTGGCTTTAACTGATCTCATATTTGTGCTTGAGAAAGGTATGTTTTGTGCTGTTGGCTTTAATTGAGTGTACCTGTGTGTATGTATAGTATGTGTGTTTGGGTGGGGCGTGCCCCGGTACCCATTGTTGCATAATCCGTCTATGGACATAGCATCACCATATAGCAAGAATACAGAGAACGACGTTGCTATTCTTAAACTTCGGACCTTAGCTATAAAAGGAGGACGTCTTGTGGGAGTATTTGTACTCTGCCCTGATGTCAAACACGGAACTAATCACCACAAGCCCTTGTCGTTTGAGAGCCTCTTCTACAAAAGCATTGGTCGAGCGCCCTGTCCGTCACATCACGCGTGAATGACGTCAAGTCACATGACAATGTTTTGTTTTTCGCTTCCTCCTCTCCGTCTTCCTGCGTCGTCGCACCGACAACCACCCCAACCGTCAGAGGACATAGAGTAGACTCTATAAGTGACTATTTTGCCGTCCCTCCACCAAGACTCTACGCAGAGTTAAGGACTCCCCACCCCGGGCACAGACCGGTCCAGAGGCTCGGGGAACCGAGTAGCATGGCGGACGGAGAACGGTCACCGCTGTTATCCGAACGACAGGACGGCGCTAACGGCTTTTCGCCCGGTGGCAACTCGTACGGCCGTCTGGTAAAACCGCAGGGTACGTCCCAAAGCTACCTCACTTTAGCGAGCCCAGCTCGATAAACACATTCAGATGTGGCGTTGGAGCTGCGATACACAGTTTAGCGTATGGCTTAGTCACAGCCGACGTCTTGCTACTAGCGAGAGCTAACGTATCAGCGTTGGTTTGAACAGGGACGTGAGCTGTTTGGCTACCATGAGCTAATTCGGGTCAGGTGACAGCAACGCTGGCAGTAAAATTGCAAGCCTTGCTTTTTGATGGGAGTGATCTCCTTTCATTTCTTTATTTTATCCGCTCGGCTTTGTCTGTTTCAGCCTTGGTAACGCTCTAACCGCTCACCCCCCCCCCCCCATCTCCCTCTCTTTTACTTTCTATATCGCTCTGCTCTCCCCATCTCTCTGACTCTGTCCTTCCCATCTCTTCATCTCTCACGCTCTCTACTCTCTCCATCTTTTTCTTACTCTCTCTCCCCATCCCTCTCCCCACCTCTCTTCTCTTCCCGACTCTCCCCATCTCTCTTACTCTTTCTCTGCTCTCTCCATACCTACTCTCTTTCCTCTCCCATCTCTCTCTCTTATGCTCTCTCTCCCTACTCCCCCTCCCCTCCTCTCATCCACATCTCTCTCTCTCTCTCTCTCTTGCAATTTTTTTTAACAAACTCATCGTACTCCCTCTCTCCCATTGCTGCCCATAATCTCTCTCCCCATCCACTCTCCTCCTCCTCCTCTCTCCTCCTCCTCCTCTCTCTTTCACTTTCTCCTCTGTATGATCTAGAATCATTGATATATACATGTTATACAGGGACGGGCTGTTATATTGATATTGGCCTGACTAAGCCATCGCCATAAATAGATACAGTAGATATCTCCAGTAAATAATACATTGCTGCTATTTTATTGCTGGTGTTATGTAAATACTGCCGTTTTCCCAGAATGATGTCAGTCACTCGATTTAAAGTTGTAGAAGTGAAACTTTTGGCCATGAGAGCTGATGCGCCACAATACTAGTGGACTAGCATAAACTCTTTGAGCACACACAAGCATGAATTTTCATGGAAAACCAATAAGTCAACAATACATTTTTCATAAGCATTTAGCCTGAGTGAGTATCACTACTTCCCTGTTAGGGGTGGGAATCACAGAGTAACTCGTGATACCATACTATCACGATACATTGCCTACAATAACGATAGTATCACGATACAGCGATTCTGCAATACTTGATACATTGCAAGACAATCATGCGATACATCACAATATCTGTGTAACTAAAGAAGAAAGCATACACCTAAAAAGGCAAAAATTGGGAATTATGTTTTTATTCGCTGCATTGTGGTGTCAGTTTCACAGAATTTGACAACAGATGAAAATGTCCAACAAGCCACATAGAGTATTAGCGTAGTGCCTCTTTAACAAACAAACAAACAAACAAACACACACACACACACACACACACACACACACACACACACACTGACTGCAATTTGTCTACGTGTGCCATCATTCCAATGTAAAATAAAATTCCCTGGCAATTTATTTCCTCATTTTGTTCTTTAAACTTCTGTATATTTAAGTTAATGTTGTTTGAGTTTGACTGTAAAGTTGGGAAAAAATGATCACGAAAAAAAAACGTTTTAATAGAAATATCGATATTTGGCGCCAGTGTCTCGATAACATATCGCAAGAGGAAGTACTACGATATATTCCAGTATTGATATTTTGTCTCACCCCCTTTTCCCTGTGCAGCGCAAAGCACATCAAATCTGTGTCTAAATGCACTTAAGATGCATCAGAAATCGAATCACCCAAGCCCTACGCATTTGATTACATTGAGCCATTGAAGTGTGTAGGCATCATGTCTCCAAATTCACAAGTCTGAATTTTGTTATAGGTTTCAACTTTCATAAACTTTAGTAAATAAACTGTAGAAGTGTCAACATGTACTATGTGGACAGGAGGAGACCTATGAGATGAGGCGTTAACTTTGGCTGTTAACGGATGTATGATAAGGAGGGAGGGATGTGCAAGGCCATCTGCAAAGGCATGGGATATCTTATTTTATAGTGTTTAGTGGAAATATAGTTCAGTGTCAGCTATCAATTGAATCTAGCCAGATCTATGTAGCTACAATCCAGCCCAAAGCCGAAGGTAAGTACTTCTCATAAAGGTATCAGTTGGACCATGACCGACCATGGTTGATGACTGACCACATTGTAGATTTGCTCAGGATAAACAATAACCAGATATTGTGATTTTATCCTTTTGATGCAGAGAGCCAGTTTTACAGTCAGCGTCACAGCGTTCAGCTCAATTTAGGATGAGCTGAACACACGCTCTTCATATCTCTGGACTGAAGATTGACTGAGCATAAATTTTCTTTCTCAGCGCCGTCCTGCTTCATATTCACACATTTGGACTTCCTCACACCTGTTGGCCAGTATATGCTCAAAATGAGGTTGAGTACCTTATTGAAGGATACCACAATGGTGATTGAGGGAGGACAGATCACCTCTTATTTGATTTCCATTGTCAGTTTTGCCAAGCCAGCCTTAGGATTTGAACTGCGGAACCTTCCAGTCGCATCCTTATGCTTAAACTTTCAATTTAGTGTAGGGCAATTCCCCTTTTTCTTGGCATATTCAGAGGACACCCACCCACACACCTCTTTAACTAACCATTTCTTCCTCTGCCTTCCCTTCAGGTTTTGCTCCTTTCCCCAGTTCCTCAGTGCCGGGGGAGCCTCCTCCCCCGTACTCCCCTCAGGGCAGCCCAGACAGCAGCAGCGCCCCAGTCATCAGCTGCAGGGTTTGCCAGAGCACCATATCAGTAGAGGGCAAGACACACCAGCACGTGGTCAAGTGTGGCATCTGCAACGAAGCCACGGTGAGCAGCAGAGATAAATGTAAAAAAAGAATAATGACAGACTGTGAGGATGTTTTTGCACTCTGATGTGAATGCGTTCTCATTTAGACAGTTAGACAAAAAAGAGGGAATCACTTTTAACAAAATGACTGAAGTTGCCCTGCTTGGTGCTTAAACTAAGCCCATTGCATCTCACCTGTTCTCTCTGCTTCCCCCCCCACGCCAAAAAAAAAAAAAAAAGCCAATCAAAAATGCCCCTGTTGGCAAGAAGTATGTGCGCTGTCCATGTAACTGTCTGCTCATCTGCAAGGTCACATCGCAGAGGATCGCCTGTCCTCGACCATACTGGTGAGGGAGAGACAGAGTGGGTGTAAAAGTGAGAGTGAGTGCAAGCAAAAAGTAATACTGAAGAGTGTTTTTGTATATATGCCTTTGTGTGTTTGTGTGCGCGAATAAATGTCTGTTAATTTTTTGACCGCACCGCCGATGGAAAGTTGTGCATCTCCTGTCCAATTAAAACTGTTTTAAGAAGCCAACTTTCAAACTGTTGCAGTTGGTGAACACACTTAACTGCTGTGTCACCAATGCCTGCTGACCTGTGGGTTTCTTATTGTTTTGCTCTGTCTGTCTCACAGTAAACGCATTATCAACCTGGGCCCAGTGCACATTGGGAGAGACAGTCCTGAACCCCAACACCAACCTGTTGGAATCAGGGTCATCTGTGGACACTGCTCAAATACATTCCTGGTAGGACACACACACACACACTCTAGAGTACTAGAGCCCATAATGTCCAACTGCTTTCGTGCAAACATAAACCCACATGCGCATATACTACCATTCTAACAAAACCACATTAGTGTAATCTTGAATCTTGGTTGGTGATTATGGTGAGGCTAAATCTGTGTACTGACACTTACTTAATCAAGAGCTGGGAACAGCATGAAGTTGTTGATGTGTCTCCATGCATTTCAGTATCTCTTGATAAACCACTGGTACACACAAACCTGCACACTCACTACTGATTTTGAGTAATTTTTGCTTGTCTCTTTCTGTTTGTACATCTGTCTGACTTTCTCTCCTCTCTCGTGCTCTCTCGTCTCTCTCTCTCCCTCTCCATTTTAGTGGACAGAGTTTTCAGACAGAACCCTGGCCAGGTGTCCACACTGCCGCAAAGTGTAAGTGTCTCCATGTTTTTGTTCTTTTTTCCTTTTAATTTTTCTTATATGTTTGTATCTCTGAGAGATGACGTATGTGCACACATGCACGAGTGCATGTATCTTGCTTTTGCTTGCTTGTGAGTACATGTCCACTAAGTCACGGTCAGTATACATTTTCAGGCTAGGGTTTTGTAACTCACGTCCTGATTTTTGACTTTCAGCTCTTCTATTGGTCAACGTTACCCCAGGAGGAGGAGCCTGCTGTGCCTCCTGCTCTTCGTGGTCTTCACTGCCTCCGTTGCAGGACTCGTGGTGTGTGTGCTTTCAGGCTTCCTCGTTCAGTTATATTTACATAGTCTTCTTTCAGCTTGTTCCTTGTTTCTCAGGGGTCGCCACAGCTGATTTTATAGTTTCCATCGGTACCCTGTGAGGGCACAGCACCAGTATATTTACATATTACTGTTCCTGTTTTCAGAAAATGTCTTAGAAATTGTACATATGTGTGTGTTTGTTTATGCATGTTTTACTGACTACATTTACTTGACTATATTTGTGTATGTATGTGTGTGTATAGTTGTCTGTGTGAGATTTTTTTTCCCTGTTCCCTTTTCACTGTACATGGGTTAATGGGTGTGTGTGTGTGTGTGTGTCTCTCTCTCTCTCTCTTTCTGTCTCTCACTCCCTGTCTTTCTCTCATTCTATCCAGGCCGGCACGTGGAAGCCTGCCCAGGAGTCTAAAGGGATCTATGTGTCCTGGGTGTTGATGATCCTACTGGCTCTCTTCACCATGGCCAGAACCATCTACTGGAGGTGTTTGAAAATTAGTGACCCCATATCTAATATCACATAGAGAGGGAGCCAGAAGAACAAATGGGGAGGGGGGTTGATGGAGGAGGAAAAAGGGATTGCAAAGAGAGAGGAACTAAACTGGTGGACCAAAGGCAGTTGGAGACAGAGAGAGAGAGACCAAAGGTGAACAGGTGTAGGTGTATGAGAAATCTACTGCATCACAGAGAAAGGGGAATTGACAGAGGGAGAGATGTAAAGATAGGTTGAGCTGTGCTCTGGAATTGTAAATTAAACCCCCCCCCCCATACCTAACCTTTTAAATATGGAAAGGTACAGAGGGATGAGTGGGCAGATGTGTCGGGGGGATAGAGAGAGGAAGAAAGTGGTAGAGGGAGGGATAGATGGAGTAAGAGAGGTGCGTGTGTGTATCTGTCAAATTGCATCTCTAAGGACAAGCAGGTTTTAAGAAAGAAAGAAGGGAGGAAAAAAACAAGCGCTCTTGAATTGAAATGCAGCTGGGACATCTGACGTCACTCTTCCTCAGTGTGAATCGGCTCTTGGTTTTCCCCTCTCCTTGTGTTTGCATCACTGGGGCTCCACTTAAAAAGTTTCATTCCAAAATGACAAATGTGCCATTGGAGAAAAACCAATGCCTAACGCGACTACTTTCAAAATGATGTGACGTCACACAGTTTAAACAAAGAATGCTGCTTTGTTATGGTGAGCAGGTATCCCGAACCCTTACTTGAGAAACAGCTCCGTTTATTGGCTTGATTTCATGTTTTGTGGCAATACTGAATGCTGAAATTCTGGTGATGGGTTTTATTTCTTGTTTTCAACAAAATTAATATGAGGCATTTGGGGCATGAAGTCTTAGGTTACCATTTGAAACACAGATTCAGCTCATTTTCTGTTATGGATCTTTGATCATACCTGAAATGTTAGCTCACCCAGAGTTGCCGTAGACTTCCTGAGAGTTGGATGACAGCAAGAAGCCGTTCATTGGGGAGGCTCTTTGTAATGGACAAAGCTGCTTTAAAAAAGTAGGTGTCTGTATTTTGCCAAGAGCTGGTGAGACCAGAGGTTTATGCAAGGCATCAATGAGATGGAAGTGCATTATGAGCTGTTGAACGTGTGGCTAAATAAGCATTTAAACAAACTTGCCTTGTATCCCTTTGCCGATACCTCATCAGCAGGTTATCAGTGACTTCTTACCAACAGACCAAGTGTCAAAACATGCACAAAATAATGTCCCCACTTGTCTTGGTAATCACATGAATCACACAGCACACATCTATTATCTATACTGTGTGTACACGAGGGATTTGGGACGAGTATTAATATATATTTAGGTTCACGGTGTGTTTTAAACCGGAAGAAAAATGTGTAGTAAATGTAAATAGGGACACAAGGTGATGGGTCGAAATTGAGTGATGGATTTTTTTTTGTTTTTGTTTTTTTTGGAGTTTTCCCCCTTTTTCTCCCCATTTGTACTTGGCCAATTACCCTATTTACCGTCCTGGTCACTGCTCCACCCCCTCTGCTGATCCGGGGAGGGCTGCAGACTACCACATGCCTCCTCCGATACATGCAGAGTCGCCAGCCGCTTCTTTTCACCTGACAGTGAGGAGTTTCACCAGGGGAACGTAGCACGTGGGAGGATCACGCTATTCCCCCCAGTTCCCCCTCCCCCCCGAACAGGCACCCCGACTGACTCGGGGAGGTGCTAGTGCAGCGACCAGGACACATACCCACATCCGGCTTCCCACCCGCAGACACGGCCAATTGTACCTGTAGGGACGCCCGACCAAGCCGGAGGTAACGCGGGGATTCGAACCGGCGATCTCCGTGTTGGTAGGCAACGGAAGAGTGAAGGATTTTTATGAGGAGTTCTTTTTTTGTTGCTTTTGTTTAAAGGGGTATTTCAAATTTTCAGTATCTGATTTGACGTGTGACATTATTCGCCTAGACACAGATTCATCTCTATTTTTTTTATTTCTGATTCATCCTAAATTGAAATTCAGACCTGCCACATTGGTAGTTGATTTGTCACAGATATCGGCTGGCTGAGGCTGAGGGTACAGGGATGCACTTTTTCACTTGAGCGTAGTCTATTTGCACACTGGTAATAAGCATAGTGGTTACTAAAAGCTGCTTAAAGGTTTTTATATAGACACAAAAGTAAAAGTATTGGTGCAAGCAAGTTAAATAGCCTTCCAAACGCAGTACAAAATGATCTCATCCCAAAATAACAGAGAAATAAACGACAGAGGTCGTGATGACAAAGACACAAATGGCGCTAACATAAACTAAAACAATGGCCACGTTTGTAAAACAATTGGTTGTCTAAAAATGTTGTCTAAAAAAATGTTTGAGTGAAAAGTTGAAATGTGAGAGAAGTAAAGGGATTCTTTTCTTTTCTGGCAAATTATTTTATAATGGATGACAAATAAGACTTAGGGCATGTTATTAACGCCCAAATTAGCTGACACACTCATGCATAGTTCATACAATACATTTTTATCTAAATATGAAGAGTTCGGCTCCAAAATGGGATGTCCCATTTAGAAAAAAATGTGATCACTTTCTTACAACTGATTAATGGGACAAAATGGAAACACATGCTGATATAGGTAACTTAAGTCCTTGGTTAAAACAGTTTTAACTCTTATCATACTTGATTTTTTTCCCTACAAAATGGACATATGTTTTGGAGAGGAACTCTTCCGTAGCCAATACTATCCTTAAACCCAAACACACACACACACTAAGGTTGTGGGGCATCTTTTCTTGTGATTAACTGTATATATTTATGGACGTATATTATTTTGTTCTGTACATAATTACCAGAGCTCTAGCTCCACCTAGTGGCTAATTAACATGTACTAGCTGACTGTGAAGCGTCCTGTTGCACTACATTGTACTGATGTACGTACTGTGTCTTGATCAATGCTATACTGGAATTTGTATTGTTATGTATTTTTGTACATTGTGAAACTAAAACAGAACTTTTAACAAGTGCCTTGGGGGCAGATTTTTGTTAAGTGCTCATCTATGGTTGTTGCAATGATTGGATGGCTGCATGTCTGCATGACTTGTGTTATGAGATGGTTGTTGTTGTTTTTTTATTGTTAATAATAACAATAATCATTATCATCCATCCATTATCCAAACCGCTCATCCTGCTCTCAGGGTCACAGGGATGCTGGAGTCTATCCCAACAGTCATTTGACAACAGGCAGGGAGACACTCTGGACAGACCGACAGTCCATCACAGCCCCCACACACACACACATTCACACCTAGGGACAATTTACTGCGGCCGAGTCACCTGACCTACATGTCTTCGGACTGTGGGAGGAAACCGGAGCACCTGGAAGAAACCCACGCAGACACGGAGAGAACCTGCAAACTCCACACAGAGGACGACCCTCAAGGTTGGACGACCCTCAAGGTTGGACAACCCCAGGGCTCGAACCCAGGACTTTCTTGCTGTGAGGCAACCATGCTAAACACTGCACCACCGTGCCGCCAATAATAATAATTAATAGTAATGTACATTCTTAAAGTGATATTTAAATAAATGTAGGTTCTTGTTGGGCCATTTGGTGTAAACAGTTGTATAACAATATACCAAATAGGCCTAATTCTCAGTGTTCAATACAACCTACAAAGTGATCACCAGTCAGATGAGAAAATCAAAGCAGCTAGTTTTAACTTGGCGCTATTTCTTTCGTATTCACTCTGGTAAAACCAACTTGTTTAAAGTACACCTATGCAAATGATACATTTTGAAATTCTTTTATAATTATGTGCAAATACTTCTTGACCCAGTAGCTACACTTTCCATGTGACCGTCTCCACACTGCTTCACATTAAGAGCAAAACGAGGTCAAGATTGTTGTACGGAGAGAAAAAAAAACAAGTTAGCTTATCTTGACAATGCAAACAAGAGGATGGGAGTGTAAATGAAATGTTCGGGTTTTCAAGGATACACCCAAGTGAAGACTAATGGCAAGATGTTACGTTTGAAATGAGTATTCAATACTGTTTTTATGTGATTCATTTTGTATGTTACAATGAAGACCACTTCCAATCAGTGCCACATGGGGTCAGCCCACAGCAGCACAACACAAAGACAAAACACATACAAAAACTACAAGAACACAAATACCCAAGCTAAGACATATATCCAAACCAAACAAAAAAGAAAATCACTGTCCAAGGGAACAAACACCAGCCAGGATGACTGTCGGAACCGCCGATCTGCATGGGTTAGCAGTTAGCTTAGCCTGCCCCGCTCTCCCAGGCATGGACGGCACTGGGTGAGGCCGCCGCACATGTGAATTCGCGCCGCCATCTTCCAACACATCTTCCAACAGCACTGTTCAGGTTCAGCTTTATTGTCATGTGTATTGGAATACAATTAAATTCTTGTGTTCTGGCCCTCTATGCCTTAACACAAAGACACACCAACCCCCCCCCCAAAAAAAACTGAGTCCGGTGGCATTACGAGAGCAACAGTTTACATTTCAACTGTTTGTTGTAAATCATCAAGCTACTAAAACTGCATGCATCTATCTTACAGGCTCCCGGTGAAAGAATAGTGACAGAGTAATAGTTCTGCATCCAACATCGTGAATATCCAAAGGAGTTGAATCAGTGTCACTTGATTCAACTCCTTTGGATAACCATGACCTGGATGAATGAGAACATTCACAGACAACATCGTGAATCATTCCTTCCTTTTCTCTAACATCTTATCAATTACTTGAACCTTATTGATAAAGTTTCTTTGAGCAGGCTTTACAGATAAGGTATAAACACCTTTTAAAAAGTCACACTTACTTAGATAGATGGATAGATAGATGGTTTAGATGGATGGACAGTGATTGATCTATAATAATAATACATTATTTGATGGTGCTTTTCATGACACTCAAGGTCACCTTACATCATATATGATTAATAATAAATGATACAATAAACGACAAAACAGTAAAAAACCTCAGTACAATCAACAATAAAACAGGCAATAAGCAAAGTTAAAGATGCAGTTCATGCTGTTAAAGTGAGTAACCGGTAATTCTGAATCAGTACATGTGTCATTACATGTGTCCTGTCTGTAAGGTAGGACGCAAACCACTGATACACAGTGCCCCCAGCTCCAATGCTAGCCAGACGATCTATGAGGAGATGATGGGATATAGTATCAAAGGTTGTGGTGAGGTCATGGAGTAGACCAGAGTCAGCTGCACAAAGGCGGTCATTAGTGATCTTAACCAGGACTGATTCTGTACTATATTTGGGTCATAAACCAGATTGGAATTGTTCAAAGAAATTATTGTTATCGAGGTAGATCTGGCATTGAGATGCAACTACGCTCTCAAGAATTTTAGAGATGAATGGTAGATTGAAAATAGGTCAGTAGCTGTTTTGGTCATTAGAGTCTAAACCAGGATTTTTCAGAGTTGGTCTTATTATGGCAAAGGGGAACTGTACCAGTGGACAGAGAGGAGTTGATGCTGGAGGTTATCAGGGAGATGATAGAGGGAAGGCATGCTTTAACTAGGGTTATGGGAATTGGATCCAGGTGACATGTGGCAGTATTGGACATAGTAATAAGATCAAAAATGTGATTTTCAGTTGGAAGACTGAAGTCATATAGGACAGTGGATGGGGACAGTTTTATGGCACATGCTGATGGTAATTCAGTCTGCGTGATGTTAGCAGAGACCAGCTGCTCATGAAGTGTACTAATTTTGGAGTTGAAAAACTTTAAAAAAGCAGAGCATTTTTCATTAGAAAGGTTACTGTTCATATTGGTTTCAGGTGGCTTGGGTAACCTTTTCACTGTGGAGAAGAGAGTTCTAGTATTCCCTTCAACTGTACTGATGATATTTGCATAATATGATCTTTTAGCCATTGAAAGAACATTTTTGTAATGGAGTTTATGATCAGAATATATTTGTTTATGAACAGCAAGTCCAGTCTTTGTGCAAAACCTCTCCAGGGACCAACCTAAAACATTTAGCTGACATAGTTCAGGTGTGTACCAGGGAGCAGTATGGGTAAAAGAGACCACCCGTGTTTTCAGAGGGGCTAAAGTATCAAGTGCAGAAGATAAACGATCATTGTGGTAGTCCATTAGATCCAGGAGTGAGGAGATGGGAGCAGGAACGGGGTAATTAAATGGCTTGAGAGATTAGATTATTCAACAAAAAGTGACACGCATCTTATGAGGGTAGAGTCAACACTTTTCATATGAGTGCAATTAACCTGAAATATTGACCAAACCTCATAATTCAGTTCAAATCAGCTTTGATACAGACATGGAGTATGTATCAGTGTGTGTGTGTGTGTGTGTGTGTGTGTGTGTGTGTGTGTGTGTGTGTGTGTGTGTGTGTGAGAGAGAGAGAGAGAGAGAGTGAGAGAGAGAGAGAGAGAGAGAGAGAGAGAGAGAGAGAGAGGAGAGAGAGAGAGAGAGAAGAAAGAAAGAAAGAGAGTTCATAAAGTGTCCCTTTAGATTGCTGTGCTTCCTGTGACAAGAACTAGATTAGACAGAGGATTTCTTGTTTACTGAAGGGCACTGAGAAGAGAGACAAGACTGTTAAGTTTCACGTCTTCATTGAGCTATTTATGTGTTTAAAAAATGCACAACACTTGAAATTTCACATTTTGCGCACCATCATGTGAACATGAATGCCAAATGCAATTAAAGATCTGAACTCGGCAAGATGATTCTGTTAAATAGGCACTCCCTGACCTTTGGCCTTAGAAGTGGCAGCTTTCAGGGTCTGGATACCGCAGGAGACACGATTTGAATGAGGGACTTATTCACATAGTCACTGCTTCTGCCTTACTGTTTCAACACACACACACACACACACACACACACACACACACACACACACACACACACACACACACACACACACACACACACACACACACACACACACACACAGTCTCTCTCTCTCTCTCTCTCTATGTCCCTCTCTCCCTCTCTCTCTCTCTCTATACACACTCACTTGCTCATACACACTAACTCTCTCCCCAACCCCGCCCCCAGCTGCCAGTCCACAGTGACAAGTGTAGGGTCCCTCGGCTCAGACGGTGGCCGAGATCCTGCTGATGCCTAATGTCTCCGTTTAACCGCTAGTCCACAGTTTCACTCCGGGATGCTGTGGAACGCCAGAACACGGAATTCAGGAACACTTTCTTACTCAAGGAAATTTTGAGAGTGTTTTTTATTTTATTTTATTTTTTGTCTTTTTGTGAATGTTTTTTTACTTCTCATCCAGGAATTTCTGGATCAGTTGCAACACTTCTATTTGTGGCTTTGAGAGTAATTGTGTTGATTAATGGAATAACGTATTGCTCCAATTCCACACAATGTCCTTCGGGATTTAGTTTACCATCAGGATTTTTTTTCTTCTCTTTTTTACGTGAAAATGACTGAACACCCAGAACTGTTCACTGTTCATTCTCTACTTTATAATTTGGATTTGTGATAGTATCTTCAGTTTTGGAAATGTCAGGGTTCTGCTAACAGACAGGCAGATAGACAGACAGACAGACAGATAGATAGATAGATAGATAGATAGATAGATAGATAGATAGATAGATAGATAGATAGATAGATAGATAGATAGATAGATAGATAGATAGATAGATAGATAGATAGATAGATAGATAGAAAAAGAGAGTGTGTGTGTGTGTGTGTGTGTGTGTGTGTGTGTGTGTGTGTGTGTGTGTGTGTGTGTGTGTGTGTGTGAGGGGCCATGCTGGAGTCCAAGAAGATTCTGAGTCCTGGGAGCTCAGCAGGATCAAGCTCCAGGACTTCCCACGTCAGCAATTCCAAATCCATAAAAATAAACAATGGTGCTGGCGGATTGCCATCCGGCAGAATTGCCAGGCAGACCTCCACTAACCTGTATCACACCGCGGCCACTGGAAACAAGAAACCCTTCAACGCTGCAGACCGGTAAGAAAACACATTTGTGATACATGAGTTTGTCCAGCTATGTTTATTATTACTAATGCGGCAGTGATGCATGGCTTACCAGGTCTGTTACTAATGTAATCCTATTGTGGGACAGAGGAAGAATGAGGGACTTAACTTCCAGATAGATAGATAGACATTTCTATAGCCCATTAATTGCATCACTAACAACACAGGTGTGCAGAAGACCAAAGAATAGAATAATATGTCAGAGCAGAGCTGGCACTTCTACTATAACCTTCAACTATCCTATCTACCACATCGGATATATTAAAGCAGGAGGCCATGGCGTATTGGAGAGGGCCTCTTCTTGGTTTCTAAAATGGGGAGTGGGAAGGTCTCAAAGGGCGAGGTGGGAGGGGGGCACGTGTCTGCTCATCTGTCTCTGAGCACGGGAGAAAGCGTCTTCTGTCAGTTCTATTTCTATGCCATCCATATCCGTGTGTTAAAATGTGTGCATATTGCATATGGAGCAATTAGTAAGTGTGAAACAGCGCTCTAGCATTGCCCTAGCCAGCCCCCCCACCGACTCTATATCCAAAAGAAGAGCAAACGTGTGTGTGTGTGTGTGTGTGTGTGTGTGCGCGCGCGCAGCGGACATTCCAGCTGTATATCTAAGACCCAGTAATTGAATCATATCATCTTATCATATACTGCCTGGAGCACGCGTCTGGTGTTATGATGCATCATGGCATTCACCAGAGAGGGAAATTGACACCAGATACCAGTTAAAACTTTTTTATGTATATATAAATCTCCCTCTCACCCTTTTTTCGGGTGGTGTGCGTCTTCCTCACCTCGGGTTTGAGGGTTCTCCTGTTCCTAGGACCGCACTCTTTTGGACAGAGACCTCAGATGTTGTCCCTGGAACCTGCTGGAGCCACTCCCCCGGTTTGGGGGTCACCGCCCCTAGTGCTCCTATTACCACTGGGACTAACTATTGTGGATTTCACCTTCCACATGCGATCTAGTTCTTCCCTCCGCCCTTGGTATTCCCCTAGCCTCTCATGCTCTTTCTTCCTGATGTTGCCGTCGCTCGGGATTGCTACATCGATCACTACTGCTGTCTTCTGTTTCTTGTCGACCACCACAACGTCTGGTTGGTCAGCC